>NC_136478.1:66031969-66393655 GCF_902686455.1 Sciurus vulgaris | reverse complement strand
TCACAATAAATGTGTATGGGGGGTCTAGGGAAGAATAGAATTGCTTTAAATTAGGTAGAGGAGAGTGAAGGAAAGGGAGTGGGTATTAGGGAAGTAAGGACAGTAGAATGAATTAGGCATTATTATCCTATGTACATATATGACTACACAACTGCTGTGTAGTTGTACATCATGTACAACCAGAAAAATGAGAAATTATACTCCATTTATATATGATGTGTCAAAGTGCATTCTACTGTCATGTGCAACTAATTAGAACAAACTTTTAAATAGCAAATAGCAATTGACATATATTCTTAGTCAGTACTAAGACAAAATTTGAAAGGCAACTAAAATCTATGATGAAAAACATTAGAACTGCTTCATAAAGATCAGAACTATGTTTCTACTATAGCTGTTGCCTTCAATCTGGTCACAAAAATAGTTTCAATTTTTATAGATGCCTTAAAAACCAACATATTTGATCTCTGTTTTAGCAATTCCTCTGTGAGTTACCTTTTCACTCAGTGAAGGCTAGAGTTATGGTCTCGAACATCTTCTACTTACAAAGAACCTTTAAATAACTTCTATTTTCACTTAACACATTTTCCCCCTCATGGATCCATGAAGATTAATTGGGGCATGCACATACATGGCATACATATATGCATATGGGTGAGCTAGTTCAGCCCTAGATTAAAGCTAGATGCAGAGGGGACAAGTGCGAGGTGCACATTGGTCTTCCTAGGTGCTCTCCTCTGTGTTGAGGAAGGGAGGTAGTGTGTGCTGAAATGCCCGGAGTCTGTAACAGGGTCTTCCTCATCTGTTAACCCTGTATCAACAGTCCTCCCCACCAAAGCTACATGCACACCTGCATCTCCTGGAGTACTGTCTCTAAGGTATCTTCTCTCTGAAACAAAAGTAAATATAGAGCTGAATCATTTGTACAACCCACTCACTAACTGCCTGGAAGTTGGTAGCTCACAGTAGTGTTACCACTCAGCTGGTTCCAAGATTCCCCTCTACCCCTAACGAGAGGATGAAATTAGGCACACATTTAACCTCTGGGTGCCCAGGTTCTCCTGGTTTTTGTGCAAAGTCATCTCAGCACCTGCCTCATGATTGTGAAGATTCAAGAGAAATACATGGCAGTCAAATTGGAAAAGAGGAAGTCAAATGGTCACTGTTTACACATGAGATGATCTTACATATAGTAAAACCCAAATGAAAATTTTCTCTTCTTGATTTGAGTGTCTGGATGATGGATGGGGGCTTCATGTTATGATGCCATCTCATGCTAACCTGGCTGCTGGAATTGCCAGGAATAAAGTAGAAAACTCAAGGCTCTCCAGAATAGAGGACAAGATTGTTGACCTGCAGCTTAAGATAAGCCCAGTTGAGGGTCACAAAGCACTGCTCTTCCTCTGTGCTGTTTTTCAGTGCTGTCTCCCATTGTCATGGCTCCCTCATGCTGGCAGGCTGCACCAGTGAAGGTGGAATACCAGTGTATCCCCATCCTGAGTCTTGGGCTTTTGGAATTCCTGCCAAGACTTCACCATCTGCACATCTACCATGAATGCACACTGATGGCTTCTGTGCTGACATTCCAGACATCAATAACAAGCACCCACCTTAGCCCTGAGAGGAGTCTCTATGGGACTGCAACCAACCTTAAGATGCCCAGCAGAAGTTCCAACTAAGTGCTGAGGAATTCCACAGTTTGCATATGATAGAAAAACCATGGCCAGATTTCCTGGGTCCATCTCCAAAATGTTCACTGAAATTACAAGTTAGCTTATTAGACATGCTCTGTTACCATCTCCTTTCCTGCAGAAGCTCAGTGGTTTTCCATGTGAACATGAATCATGGAGGAATAGTGGTCTTAATTATCTGGGAGAGCAGGGGCTTATCCTTTGGGGGAAGTGTGACCACTGCACCCTCTTTTAAGGGAACATTTCATTTAATCATTCTACATTGTCAATTTGCTCTTCAAGTCAATGGAAGAATGCAGAATGTCTAATTTCTTACGACTAAGCAAACTGTTTTTAATTCATGGTCTGGAAGGGGCATCTTCCCTGTGGACTACTCCCTCCTTCCTTGTCTTATGCTTCCTTGCTGCAATGAGAAGAGCAGTTTCCCTCCACCACACCCTTCCCGTATGGTGGCTCTGCTTCACCTTGAGCCTACAGCAATGCATCAGCCTTCTGTAGACTCAGACCTCTGATACCATGACCCAAATTGAATTTTATGTCCTCTTAATTGTTCTGGTTGTGTTTGGTCACAGCAAAGAAAATTTGACAAAATCAAAACATGGGAGCAAAAACTGGTTTGAATGTTATAACTAACCTGAGCAAAAGTAAGAAATAAAGGGAGTCAAATTGGTCAAGAGAAAGTCAAACTCATTGTTTGTACACAAGATAATCATACACATAGTAAAGCCCAAAGACTCTCAAAAACTACCATAACTAATAAAAAAAAATTAGAAATGTTGCTGAATATAAAACCACACAAAAACTCGAGTATCATTGATAGATGTCAGTCAAATTATATGAAAAGGAAATTTAAAAAGCAGTACCACCTCCAATAGCTACAAAAATTGTCTAAAACTAAATTTGATCAAAGAGGTAAAAGTTCTCTATGGTGAAAACGCTAATTCATGGGTTATACAATTAAAAGAAGACTCACAAATTGTGGGAAGTCATGACATGTATATAGGTTAGAAGAATCAATGCTGTTAAGGTATCCACAATATTCCCAGTGATCTACAGAATCAATCTAATCTCTATCAAAATGCCAATTGGACTTCACAAAACTATATAAAAAATAAATTTTTATTTCAAACACAATGCTCAAAGCAATCTTGAGCAAAAAGAACAAGGCAGATGGCATGATGCCACCTGACTTCAAAATACACTGCAAAGCAGTAGTAACCAAAATAGTAAGATGTTGGCATAAAATGAGACACAGACCAGTAGGCCAGAAAAGAGAGCCTAGACTTAAGTCCAAGCATTCATAGCTCATGGATCTTCCACAGCAATGCCAAGAACTTGCACTTGATAAAGGACAGCTTTTTAAACTAATGGGTAAAGGGGAATTGATTGTCCACATGCTGAAGAATAATGTCACTCTACACAAAAATCAATTCCAAATAGAAGACCTAAATGTAATACAGTATACTGTGAAATAGTTATGTTTAGCTTGACTGAAAATAACCAAATATGTGCACTGTTTTGAAATAACCTGTGGTGCTTCAAATTTAAACATTTTCTTTGCAATCATCTGCATGGTACGTACAGCATCACTGCCCATATTACTTAGAAACACTAAACTAATGCACATGAATACTACATCTTGAAAAATAATTCAAAATGCTACCTCTGCATCAAAACACACAGTATCATAAAACCAACTTAGAATTAAGGGAATTAGCATCATCAGAATTAATGAGTTCACACACTACTTAAAAATTTTTAATGCCACTTGTCAGAGAATGTGTGACACACAACAACAGGATGCCTCATTTCAAAATGCATGGAATACATTTGGCCATGGACAAAATACAAAACATAAACATGCAAAAATACATTGTAGGACATAGACTTACCTTTCCTAGTTGTTCTTTTACACTCTGGCAGCTTTCAACTTTGAATGTCTCTTTTCAGCTTGTTTTGTTATTAAGGTCTTTTCTTTCTGGAAAAGGCAATAGTACCAGATGACCCACGGCTTGGAGAAGTGTGAAGGAAGGTAAAAATTCTTTTTCTCTTAGAGTGCCAGAAATAGCCTCAGAGGTTCCTGGTAAGTGGAAAGGAAAACTCGCTTTTGATTATTTTCTGGTTGTTTCCTCTTCCAAAGTGCTTTCAATGGAATCAGAGTCTGTGGCTTCTTCACAACTCCTCCTTACTTCTGAAGAAATTTTAAGCTGCAATAATTTAAAATCCCATCACTCACACAGTGGAAGGGGTTCTTGTGTTTTCTCTCCTTTTTTTATTTTGTTTTGGTATTTTTAAAATAAAATACTTTAGGTGGAATGACCTCAGCAAACATGACAGAATAAGAGATTTTTTATCTTAATTGACTATGGAAGCTTGGATTTGACAACTACCAACTCTGGAGAGAAAGGATGTTTGTGGGGCTCCAGATGTAAAGTGAGGTAGTGTGGATGTGTAATTGCAGAAAAATACAAAACATCCTGAAGCCAGACTTCAGGGTTAGGAACTTATATCTCCACTTTATATATATTCTTCTCTCCCACTGTTTCACAGCTCAGTGACAAGTAAGACCTCGTGGCCCGTCTGTTATTCCTTTGAGAACAGTAAGAGTGCACTGAGAAGAGAAGCTGAGACTCTTTTGAACTTGAGTGGAAAGAATTCTTTAACTTTCATTCAAGATTTTTTCCATTTTTCCTTTTCTATGTTTAATTGTGACCTACTGGTATGCAGGCATTTATACATACACATATTTGTTTTTTTCTTATTTCCAGCATTTTTGAAGCCAGTTATTTTTCATGGATCATGTTTTTGAGGACTAGGATGTTTGATTAGTATATATTAGTACTGTACTCATTTATTTTTATTTATAATTTTTAAAAAATTATTACTTTTAATTTTTTCTTGTTCCCCTTGATTCCCTTTTTGCTGACAATCTCTGTTGTTCTCTGTTTCCCTCTTTATTTTTTTTACTTCTATTGTCTCTCCTTCTTCCTCATAATCATCACATCCATGATTTGTAATTGCAAACCATTTGGAGACTTGCTGTTTTTGTTGTAGGAAATAACTGATCACATCATTTCTGTTTATGTGATAATTAATATTGTAAGCATCATAGTGGGAACTATTTGATTTAGTGCTCTGTACTGTTTGCATTGGTTGTTGTTACTGTTTTCCCTTAAACAGTGAGGTACTGAAACCTTCAGAGGTACTACAAGTTCACAGAGTAGGAACTCTACTACCTCAGATCCATGATGCTAGATGGGTACACACACAAATAACTTTAAAAAGTCTAGGGGAAAAAATCACCCTAAACCAATCAAAATACTTCAGTAATAGAATCCAATGACACCATGGTAAAAGATAAATCAGAGAAGGAATTTGGATTATACATAGTTAAACTACTATGTCAAGTAAAGGGCAATGTAAGGAGCAAAATCAGAAAAAATACAGGAAGTGAAAGATCACTTCAATAAAGACAGAGATTCTGAAAAAGTTCAAGTAGAAATTCTCAAAATAAAGACTTTAATAAACCAAATTAAGACTTCAATGGAAAGCTTCACCAAGAGGCTAGATCACTTTGCAGACAGAGTTTTGGTCCATAAGAACAAAATATATGATCTTGTAAACAAAGTTGGCCATGGAGAAAAGATGTTAAGAGACCATGGACAGAACTTCTAAGAAATATGGCATTACCTGAAAAGACCAAATTTAAGATTTATTGGGATAAATGAGGGTTCAGAGATACAAAAAAAAATGAATGCACAATATTTTCAATGAAATAATGTCAGAAAATTTCCCAAACCAACTAATTAAATAAAAGATAAATTACAGGAGACTTCCAGGACCCCAAATATATGAAATTACAACAGACCCACACCAAGGCACAGTATTATGAAAATGCTTAACATAGAGAACAAGGATAGAAATTTAAAGCTGTCATAGAAATATGACAATTAATATTTAAAGGGACAGCAATCCAGATCTCAGCTGATTTCTCAACCTAGATCCTCAGAGCTAGAAGGTCTTGAAATATTATATACCAGGCTCTGAAAGAAAATGGATTCCAGTCAAGAATACTATACCTAGCAAAATTAAGCTTCAGAGTTGACAATGATATAAATACCTTCCCTGAAAACAAAAGTTAAATGAATTCACAACAAGATAGCCTACTGTACAAAACATTCTTAAGAAAAATTTCATGATGTACGAATGAAAAATCAAAGTGTAAACCAGCAATGCAACAAATGACTTTAGAATAATAGTCAACTAGAGCAGAAACTAATTTAAATTAAAAACCAAAAATAAATCAAAATGACAGGGAACAAAAATCATTTCTCAAGAATAACATTGAACATAAATGACCTGAACCCAGCAATTGAAAGACATAGACTGGCATATTGAATTAAAAACAAGACCCAACAATATACTGTCTCTAAGAGATTTCTCTCATAGTCAAAGACATCCACAGACTGAAGACAATAGAATGAAAAGAAAAAAGAAAAAAAAAACATACTATGCATATGGATCTTGTAAACAAGCAGGGGCTTTTATCATATCAGATAAAGTGCACTTCAAGTCAATGTTAATCAGGAGGGCAGAAGGCCATTTCCTACTGCTTAAGGGAATTATACATCAACAATACATAACAATTATAAAACTTTATGGTCCAAACAGTGGAGCATCTTTATATATCAAACAAACCCTTCTCAGTTTCAAGAATCAAATAGACCACAACACAATATAATTGGGTTACTTTACTCTGCCTGTGTCACCACTGGATAGATCCTTCAAACAAAAACTAAAGAAGCTATAGAACTAAAAAATGCAAATGATCACTTGGACATCATAAACAGCCTTTTTAGAATATTTCATCCATCAATGATTAAACACACTTTCTTATCAGCCGCACACAGATCATTCTCTAATATAAACCATGTTATGTAAGCTATCACACATGTTGGCATGAAATCATATTACCTTAATATACTTTTAGCATTTTTAGGGTTATCTTGGTAGCTCCCTTTCCATTGATATTAACTTTTGTGGTTTTTTTTTTCTTGATTAGACTTGTTTGATTTCATAAAATTTTATCTGTATTATTTCTTCTCTATTTCTTCTGTTTTTCTGCTCCTACTCTTATTTTTTTCCAACCTGCCATTTAATGTGAAAATAATTTGATTGTTACTATAGGTTCTTTCTGATACAAGTACTTTAAGTTAAAAAAGTTCATCTGAGTGCTGCTTCATTCCAGAGAGTCTGATATATAAGCTTCAATTATCACTTAGTTCAAAGGACTTTTTATTTACTTCCCTTGTACTTTCTTTATTGACCTATGAGATATTTATAAGTGTGCCTTTTAATTTTGAAGTAGTTGACAAGTGGGAGTAGGGTGCTATATACCTTAGGTGATTGATTTATAATGTAATTAATCATGCAGGAAACAGGACCACAATTATCACCTCACTTGTAGAGGCAATGATAGTGCAGTCTTGGGGAGCACAGTACATTGCTAAGAAACTGTTTCCCCACTTGCTAATCACTGAGGCAACTAGAGTTTTGTGTTAGTGACTTCAAAATAAGTATTGAGGAGTTTGGGAGAGGTTGTTGCTTTCCCTTGATCCCTGAATGCTGAACAGATCTCTCATGAAAAGTTCAGGAAATATTGAGGTTTGAACTATGAGGGACTTACTGAGATTGTCTGCTTAAAATCTTATTAATTCTTAACATTCAGATCTTCACCTTCATGTGTCTTAACATACTCTGATAAAAATTAAAATAAGAAAACATCTGAGAAGTATGTCTAATAAGTTAGGAGCTAAAGGAAGAACATAGTGTCATGTGTTATGACAATCCTAGACTTAGATGTATTTGAATGAATTAATTTGGAAATGATGATATGAAAGTACTGTAGGTAAAATTACTGTATGGGGGCTGGGGTAGTAGATCAGTGGTGAAGCACTTGCCTAGCACTTTTGAGGCACAGGGTTTGACTCTGAGTACCATATAAAAATAAATAAATAAAATATAGGTATTGTGTCCATCTACAACTAATTTTTTTAAAAAATTACTTTTTGACTATTACCCCAGCACTGGAAGGAAGTCTAATCAGAACAGTATCACTAGAAGAGAGCTGCTTATTACAGCAGTCTCTGACAAATAAATTCATCAGCATTTGAAGATCAGCCTGCAAATTATCTCATATACCTGAAGTATCCTATTAGCAAAAGTTACCATCTTAATCCAGTAGCAATGAAGACTGTTCAGAATTCTTAGACATACTTTCACACAGAAAATTAGGGGACTATGCAATAAGTAGTAACTAGGGAAGAAATGTACAATTTCATGGTGAAACATCAATTATTCTTTTGCCCCACAAAATTGACCTTCATATATATCCTCCTTTTGTAAGGATTTCAGATCAAATGAACTATTTAATGGACATGGGACACAAAAAGCAACATTAACTTTGCACCTTTCTGTGAGTCTGAGAGTTCCCAAATCAACCCTGATTTCATTAACTCCCTAGAAGTACACATGACATTCACAGAAAACCACTAGGCTCCTGGCTGTGGTTCACTACAGGGAAAGGTTACAGATAGCAGTCAGCCCAGGGAAGAAGCTGATAGTCAGAGTTCAGGTGAGGGTCCCAAATTGCAGCTCCTCATCCTCCTTCCTGTGGGATCACAGAGGCACTGTGAGAAAACACTTCTGGATACTGTGAATTAGTGCAGCTCACCTAAGCCTTGGTCCCCAGAGCTTTCTCCAGGAGCCTGTCACACTGTGTCCACATGATTGATTTTAGCCTCAACTCCTTCTGAGGCTGCATATTCACTGGAGGTTGCCAAACTCTGCACAATTAACATCATTAAAGCATCTGGTAACTAAGCCCTCAGGCAAACACAGCCACTCCTCTCAGGAATGAGATTTTAAGGTCTTAAAGACCACTGATCAGTAGCTAAAGGCAAATGCAGGACCTCAACTGGGTAAGGCTGATTTTCCCCTTCAGTCCACCTCCTGGTTTCTGCTTAATGATGTCTAATGGCAAAGTGAACATGTTCACCAAGAAATCTGCTTTTTATACAATACTGACTAGGACCCAGGTAGCAGTGGGATCATGTGAGTGTATCTAATCCTTGGAGGAGCCAGAGAAGGGCAGAGGAGGATTTAAAGAAATGGAACTTCCATGCTAAACATCCATTCCATACATTTACAAATGTCAGTATCACCTATGTTGCTTATGTCTCTCCTTGACCTGCCAATATCACTGGGTTAGGCTAATTCTTCAGTGTCCACTTTATTTACATATCATTGAATAGAGCAACAGGTTTGAAAACACACAGTCAAATGCATTTCCACATTTAAATCAATATGTAAACCACAGTATGTACTCATATATTCTAATAATTCAATTATAGACCTACACACACTCATTTCCCACTCACAATCACATTCATGTACATTTGATACCAACAGTTGAGTCCTACCCTTGGTCTAATTCAATACCAATTCAATAATGTGGACAAAGTTTTGAGCAAAAGCAAGAAAACACATTTCTTGCTTTGCTGGCAACGTAGAAACACAGGCTTTTCTGTTCCAGAGGCTGTGTGACCCACTGCCAGGGAGACCATGGGCTTTTAAAGGGGAAGCAAAAGGCTGCACCCCACCTCTGCCCTGTCAGGAGTCATGAATCATTTGTGGCTGTAGAGACAGTCATTTCTTCATCCTCCAGCACGCCCAGAGTCTGCATTCCCTCATTCTTGTGTCCATGGCCTGAGGAACATAACTTGACCTTGGATGTGAATGAGACTAATCTGGCTTCCCCCATGGTTAGGATGGAGAAGAGAAAGAAAGAGGGAAGATGTCCATTATCAGATGTGCTCCAGTGGCAGAGCAGCAGGGCTCTGCTCGAAGCATGAAGTGAAGCCCTGCTACACTCACAAGTGAACACAGAACAAGTGTCAGCTGGTGTGGGCACAGCTTGGTAACTCTGCACATAAATAAACTTTTGCATATCAGCAAGTCCATGAATACCAGAGAAAGGGTGGTCATGCACTTTCTTCATATTCCTTCCAAGTCCACCAAACCACACCAGGAAAGTGTTTCACACACACACAGCATTTACACAGACAATGACTTCTGTCAATCTGGGCAGTGTGATGAGAAAACTGAAGAGTGGGGCATGACAGTGAGTGGTGTGAGAGAGTGGAGATGAGAGGTAGGGCAGGATGATGCAGAGGTGCAGAGGGCAGGGTCAGGTGTTGCAGAGAGTGGAATAGGGAGAGATGGCAGTGGTGGGGTGCACATGGGGTAAAATGTGAGGAGTGTCCTAAGTGCACTGTGTGTTCCAGGGCACAATAGAGCAGGATGGGCAAAGAAACTGAATGAATGAGTCATTTGTGTCTGGCATGAGAAAGTTGGCCATGGTCACAGGCACAGATGATAAAAGGAGAGGGTGACCATGAGCTGAAGTAACAGATAGGAAAGAGCAGGAAAATTTCTGGAGACCTAATGTTCACCAGGGATTAAAGAACAGGGGACAATGAGGTTGTGTTCTCTTTGATTCAGAGATGATGGAAAGACACAATCCACTGACCTCTGTATAGAATAACTGCAGAATCCTCTACTTACAGCTGCAGTGCAGAGCAGGTGCCACGGGAACAGACAGAATTTTTCCTAGCGACCTGGTGACAGCAAGATGGGGATGGCTTGAGAAGGGTAATCAGGGTGGGGTTTCCAGGTCTCCCCAGTGCTCTGTGCTCTCCCCAGTCTGTGCATTGACTGATGTGAACAATTCCATGGGCCCTGGACTTCAGGGACTCTCCCTTGTCTGAACCTGGTCCTCAGGGAATTTGGTCAGGTGCCCTGTGGGCACGTGTGTGAGAGCCCAGTTAGTTGTTCTTTTGATAATCACCTGATCAAGAAGGGGATCTGGCCTTCCTTTAACCATGGCCTCCACATTGTGTTAAGACAAAAGTTTTCAACAGCCAAATGTATTAAAGTCTACAGGTAAGGTAGAAATATCCTGGGAGTTCTTAAGGCTACAAGATAGGAAAAGAGGCAGAGGAGGAAGGTGGTAGGAAAGAGCCAGAGAGTGACCTCTGACCCCTCCACTGCCCAGAGAGAATATGGTGAAGGCATGACAGACCAGAGAGGTGGGTGGCAGGGAATGCTCTAAGACTCAATAATGAACACTAAGACTTGGAGAGACATGAAAATACTGGAGCAAAAAACAAGGATGGAGTTCCTTAATTCTGAACCGTGACTGGGTATCCTCAACTCCCAATTCAATCCCAAACCCATCCCTACCAACCCCATCCTCCTCCATTTATCTCCTGGGTGTGCAGTTCTCTCTTTAATGTGTGTGTGCTGTAAGTCAAGACACATTCTTTGGTCTCAATGGTGTCTTCGTAGGTCCTCCAGCTATGCCACATGGATGGGGCAATGTGTCCTCATACTGAGTCTTGAACCCTCGTATAGAGTCCATCTTGTAACTTGATCTTTCTCCTGTTCCTCTTGCTATTCATGGTTCTTTTGGCCTCCTTGGTTCTCGCAACACACCCCATTCTGGCTCCTTCATTGCACTGTTTCTAAATTGCCTCTCTTCAAGACCCACTATCTCCCCAGGCTCTGCCTCCTCTTTAACCACTTTGCTTATAGCCTGTACTTAAATCCAGGACATCAAATGCCTCTTATATTCATGTCTTCCCCTCAACCCTGTTTATTAACAAAACAGGTCTTCAGTTCTCTTAGGCCACACCTCCAGAAGCCCCTTCACCCCAGGAAAACATCACCCCAATCTCTAGAACCAAATTGATCCTTAATATCCATTAACACTTCTCTCCCTGTGTGCTCAAGCCCAGCCATGTGCTGACTTCTGCATTCCACCTCCATTTCTTTCCCCTCTTACTCCTCCTCTCCTGCTCTTCCTCTGCTTCCCAGGAACTGCTTCCCTGTCTTGTCCCCTGCCATGTCCCTGTGTCCTCTTTCTCATGCCTTCTCCTCACACCATGTAGAATCCCTGCCCCAACCACTGCACTGCCCTACCACAAGTCTTGATGTAAGTGGGAGAGCTCACAGAAAAAAAATTTTATGTTGAAATTGTGGCATTATTATATTCAGACTCCCCAGCCATACCACTTCCTTTTATACTTGCTTCTTTTATTTTTTAAAACTTTTATTTGTTCTAATTAGTAATAATGACAGTAGAGTATAATTTTTTATTCTTCTGGTAATATATGAGGTAAAATCTCACCAGTCATATAATTACATGTGTACATGAAGTAATAATGTCTGATTCATTCTACTCTCCTTCCCATCCCCTCCCTTCACTCACCTCTACCTAGTCTAATGTAACTCTATTCTTCCCTAGCCCCCACTCTGAATTAGCATCCACATTTTAGAGAAAATATTAGACTTTTGGTTTGGGGGAATTGGCTTATTTCTCTTAGAATGATATTCTCCAGCTCCATTCATTTACTGGCAATTTTTAAGTTCTTATTGTAAATAGAATGTTTTTTTGGATTGGAGGAATTAGGAATGTCGGAAAGCACTCCCTTTTTGTGCTCAGCAATTTATGCCCCACAAACCATCTGATGCTGCTACTGTTGATTCTGAGGGACCATTTAGAGCATTCTCTACTCCTTGTATGAATCCCTCCTGTCAGTAATGTGATCAACATTGGTAAAGTATATTCCCCTGAAAATTTTTCATCTTAAGCGGCACTGAGTTATGTGAATGAGTGATGATGAATGGACTTGTACTTGTCCAGCTGCGTTGAAGGATGACCAGAGTTTATTGTTATCATCATGCTCTCCTTTCAATTGTGTGAATTTTAAAATCCTTCACAGGTGTTTTGTCTCTTTCCATTTCTCTACTAGTAGGTAAAATGAGAGTTTTACTTTGGTAAATGAGGAATAGGAAGCAAGTAAGTATGGGAAACAATGAATGCAGTGGGGCTGCCAACCCCTCGCATATTAGACCACAGTATTGACTGTTCCCCAGCATATTACTGTCTGCCTCCAGGGATCATGAATAAGTAGGAGCACCTCTGAACACTCCTGCATGCACTGAAGAGATGACAAAAAGAAACATAATTATTTTTGAAAAGTTTTACCAGGGGAGAAAGTTCTCAGAAGTGTCCTCAGCTCCCCATGCCTGCAGCCCATTGCTGCTACAGGCACAGTGATAATTGCAGGTCCCAGGGGAGGTGAGGTCACAGAGTCACAGACCCATATCTCAGGAGCTGGCTGCCTCCCTGTACCATGCGTCCTGGTCACAGAAGCCTCTGCACTGACATCAACATCCTGGAGAAGAGAAAAAGCCTGGTGAATATTTTTCAGTCTGAGAGCAGCATCTGTCAGAAAAGACCTACTTAAGAGTCTGGGTAAGGGAATGCCTCAAAACAGAGGATTCTGCATTGAACCTGATTGAACTAGAGCCACAGAAAGCAGAATAACTCATGGGGCATGGGGTAGCAGTGAAAAGCAATGGAGATACAGATCCTGCAGCCTAGTTGAATATACAATGATTCTCACCAACACTGGGTGCAGAACTAGACTACACCAATTTTCAAGTTGACCTTAAAATCAGTAGATGGCTTAATCTCCCTTACAGAAACTATGCTAATTTTCTGGATTTCTTGAATTGGGCCAAAAATATCTGCAAGATTATAGTTATTTGTATATAAATTTTATACCCTTATTTGAATTGCAAGATCACAAAGAATATGGAATATTGTTTTATACTTTTTATATTTCCCACAACATCTTGCTTTATGATTTAAAATTGTGACCCATAATTTTCAATTTTTTTGTTTTTTTGGCATTTTCATTACTTGTTCAATGTCCATTATCTTGTTGACAGGAAAATTATCTGAAACATAATAGGTATCAATAAATACTTATACAATAAATAAATAAATAATAACAATTGAAAAAAAATCTGCAACCTTGTTGCACAAAGTAGGAAGAACTTACAGGAATTTCTAATACTGTGTGGAAAGTGATCTCCATGGTGATGCTTGAATAGAACCTTTTCTCTTACTCTGGGCATGGTGCAGCTTGTGGAGATAATCATAGTACCAATCCTGAAACCATCTGTTGTCTATGAATTTTTCAGGCCATTTCCCTCTTGAAGTAATAAGAAATTTATAAGTAAATTTGAATATAATAATTGTGCATTTCCAACACCACATATTATCCATAGATCTTGATTTCACCTATTAAAAAATATTCTCCTCATTGAATCATATACATCCTCTGGTTTAGGAATTTCATTGTGGAGTATGACATGAGTGTGCAGAGATATATGGTAAACATCTTCACCTTCTGCTCAATTTTATCAGCCTAATTCTCTTTAAACAATGTTTGCTGAATGTATGTATTTTAATGACAACTCAAAATCTGCTATTTCAATATTTTGAATGCACAAGACTTTATTCTGTATCTATAACAGTGTGTCTATATGGCTCCTATTGTGATATCAGTCACCCACCTTGATTCCTTGCTTACAGTTTTACCGAACTCAGGTATTGATCACACTTCAGAGTGTGTCCTCTGAAATTATCAATTATGCTGCTACCACCCTGCAGTATTGATGCTTTATGTCACAAAGCTTAGCACATGGTATGGGGAAACTTGGGTGTTCCTAACATGAAACCAAGTGGGTCCTGTGGTAGCTGTCCTAATGCGAGGGCTCTATGAACATAACTCACGATTAGAGAGGTGCCTGCTGGATTATAGTTCCATCAGAGCATCTGAATTAATAAAAAATGTCCATGTTGTCATAATTGACATTGTCCTATTAAAGTATGCTTTCCAAGCATATGGAAACACATTGCAATGAAAGCTTAATTAACCCACAGTTTAGAAGGTAATAGGAATTTAGAAAAAAAAATACAGAAAAGGATTGTTTGAAGAACCCCACTTTACGACTCTTATGGAGGTCTGGTGGTTCCCTGCACTGACTCTTGTCACTCAGCCAGACTGCAGTCCCCTCAATTCCCCTAATCTGGGCATAAATGTAGACACATGTTTCCTTTCTGAACGAACAAGTTCTGGTCATTGTGAAAAGTCACCTAATAACCTGCCTTATGTTGCAATGTGCTGCCTTCATAGGAGGATGTTATATGTAATTCACGCATTTGAAGATTCACACAAACCTCATCAAATCCTGCCAGTAAAAGAAAAGCATGTTCATTTACAGTGGAAACCCCATAGAGTGGGAAATGCTGGTTCTTGGTTGACAAGACATATGAAGCCCAGGACTCCTCTTCCCTTGCAGGGCATTCCAGCTGGGACAGCAGGAAACTGGCAGCCATTGATGTGGCTATTGGAATCATCTTCCTGTCACAGACTGTGGTTGGAGCTCTGGGCAATTCCTCTCTTCTCCTCCATTACCTGGTTCTTTATTTCACTGGGTGCAGGGTAAGATACACAGACATGATTCTTCAGCACTTGATTGTGGCCAACTTGTTAAGCCTCCTGTGTAGGGGAGTTCCCCAGACAGTAGAAAGTTTTGGAGTGAAAGTTTTCTACAGTGATATTGGATGCAAGCTGCTTTTCTATGTTCACAGAGTGGGCAGGGGTGTGTCCCTTGTCAGCACCAGCCTTCTGAGTATCTTCCAAGCCATAAAGATAAGTCCTGGGGACTCCAGGTGGGCAGACCTTAAAGTCAAATCTCCCAGGTACATTGGTTCCTCCATGTCCCTGAGCTGGATACTCTACATGCTTATGAATACTTTTAATCTTATTTATATAACTGGAAAATGGAGCAATGCAAGTGTGACAAACATAAAAGATGTTGGATACTGTTCTGCTACTCATCCTGACACAACTACAGGGTCATTCTTGGCAGCATTTTTAACAGTCCCTGATGCTGTGTGTGTGGGCCTTATGCTTTGGTCCAGCAGCTCCATGGTGCTCATCCTGCATAGGCACAAGCAAAGAATGAAGCACATTCATAAGGCCAGCACCCACCGGTCCTCCCCTGAGTCTAGAGCCACTAAAACAATCCTTGCCCTGGTGAGCACCTTTGTCTCTTTTTATACACTTTCCTGCATTTTTCAGTGTTGGTTGACTCTTATTTCTAATCCCAAATGGTTTGTGGTGCACATGGGTGCAATAGTTACTGGGTGTTTCCCAGCTATCAGCCCCTTTCTGCTCTTGAGTCAAGATTTGAGGTTCTGTTTTGCCTGGAAACAGAATTTTAAAACCCTGATCTTATTACAAACATGTAAACTGTAAGTTTTTGCACAATTCTTATTTGCTTATTTATTCTAGTCCAAAAATATGAAGCATAATTATATGCACATCGTGGCAATGGTGATTTTTACACTAGACTTAGGTATTTGCACTGGTCTGCTGGGACTTGCTGGGTAGCCTGGGTTGTTGGGGTAGCTAGACTTTAGTGAGCTTCCTCCATGCCTGATGACTGTCATGGTGCTTGTGGGGAGTTCAGTCAGAAAACCTTTATGGCTAGAAACATGTACTCCCTGTCCAAAGCAAGTCTAAGACTTCTGTGTGGATCATCTTCTCACCAGTCATTAATTCTTATTCTTTGTCTAGAGTGGGCATTCTTCTTTTCTCTCCCTTATACCCCGTGAATTTTTAGTTTTGATATGATTGGATAATTAATGGGAACTTCAATTTATGATGTCATCTGCTAAACTAGCTGCCGGTTCCCCAGAAGTGAAGTAAAAAAATCGAGGTTCTCGAGAATAGAGGATATGGATTTTGATCTGCAGTTTAAGAAATTCTGCTGAGGCTCACCAGACACTGCTCTCCCTCTGTGTTGTTCCTCATTGGTGCTTCCCTCTTTGTCAGGGGCACCCTCCTCTTGTCAGGCTGCATCAGAAAAGGTAAAATAGCAGTTTATCCCTCTCCTGAGCTTTGGCACTCTGCTGTTTCTGCCAGGACTTCAATACCTACATGTCTACTCTGCATAAACACTGGATTGCTCCTGGGCTGACTTTCCAGATTCAACAACTAGCACCCACATGCACCCTGAGAAGACTCACTGGAGACTGCACCCAGATTTAGGGTGTTGAGCAGAAAGTGTGATTACAGGCTGAGGAATTCTGCAGTGTACAGATGTTGAATAACACAGTGATCAGATTTCCTGGATCTATCCCAAAAATATTCACTGAAATGTTGAGTTACCTTATTAGACATGTTCTGTTCTAATCTGCTTTCCTAACAAAAGCTCAACACAGTTTTTCATGTGAATATCTCTCATAAAAGTATAATGGTCTTAATGGTCTTAATTCTCAGGAGAGTGGGAAGTTATCCTACAGGGAATGTGTTACCACTGCACCCTCTTTTAGAGTGAGCATTTCTTTAAATAGTCTTCATTGTTGATTTTTTCTTTTTTTATTATATTTGTTCTAATTAATTGTACATAACATTAGAATGCATTTATACATTTTGGTAGCTTGTACATAGAGTGTAATCTCTTATCCTCCTGATCATACACATTACAGGATCACATTGGTCATGCAATCATATATGAACATGAGGTAATAATGTCCATTTCACTCTACTATCATTCCTCCCCCCATATCCCTACCCTCCCTTCACTCATCTCTACCTAATATAATGTAACTCTATTCTTCCCTATCTCCCCACCCCTTATTGTGAATTACCTTCTGCTTATCAGAGAAAACATTTGGCCTTTGGTTTTGGGGGTTTGGCTTATTTCAGTTAGCATGATATTCTCTAACTCCATCCATTTGCCAGCAAATGCTAGAATTTCATTCTTCTCTAGAACTTGAGTAATATTCCTTTCTACATATGTAATACATTTTCTTTATTCATTCATCTGTTGAAGGGCATCTCGTTTTGTTCCATAGTTTAGCTATTGTAAATTGAGCTGCTATAAACATTGATGTGGTTCTCTCACTATAGTATGTTTATTTTAAGTCCTTGGGAATAAACTGAGGAGTCAGATAACTGGGTCAAATTGTGTTTCCATTCCAAGTTTTCTGAGGAATCTCTATACTGCTTTCCATAATGGTTGTACAAATTCACAAAAACATCATGATATTGGCACCAAAACAGACAAGTAGATCAATGGTACAGAATAGAAGACACAGAGACAATCCCACATAAATACAGGTACATCATAGTTAACAAAGGTGCAGAGACATTCAGTGGAGAACAGATAGCTTATTCTACAAATGGTACTGGGAAAAAATGGAAAGCCACATGTAACAAAATTATTTCTGCATGAAATTCAACTCACTGTGGATCAAAGACAGTCACTAGAACAGAGACCTTGAGACTACCAGAAGGAAACGTAGGCCCAATTCTTCATCTTTAAAAATGACTTCTTTAAAAATACCCCAAAAGTCCAAGAAGTTAAATGAAGAATCAATAAATGGGATGGATACAAACAGAAAAGTCTCTTTTCAGCAAAAGAAACAATCAATGTGAAGAAAGAGCCTATAGATTGGGAGAAAATCTTTATTACATGCACTTCAGATAAAGCAGTAATCTCTAGGATATATAAAATACTCAAAAAACTTAATACCAAAAAAATTCCAATCAATAAATGGGTTAAGGAACTGAACGGACACTTCATGGAAGAAGGAATACAACCAATCAACAAATATATGAAAAAAATGGTCAATTTGTTCTTGAAGGATATGCTGGAATGCAGAATGTTTAATTTCTTATCACTAAGCAATTCATTTTTAATGTATCTAAATATGTTACTAGACCTAAATCTCTTTTCCCTCACACTTATTTCCACCTTCATGGTTTGGAGAAATTCTTCATACGGACAAGCTCCTGGGGCTCCCAGGTGTCATATATTTATCTGCTTTCTTACTGCTAGCAACCAGGAATTTTTAAGTCAATGGGTAATTTTCACAATGTGGACACTTCCTTTGATAATCCATCTTTGTCCAGCTCTGATCTAGTTTCACAAATGGGTGTCCTTTGTTGTGTTTGAGATATGAAATGTCCCCCAAACTCTCCTGTGTTGATGTGGGAATATTCAGCAGTGAAATGACTGGATTCAGAGCTCTAACCTTCTCTGTGCTCCCTAGTTTGAATGGAATGAATGACTGACAGCTGTGAGAAGGTAGGGAATGACTGGAGGAGCAGAGTGGCTGCAGTCATGCCCTCAGTGGGGCATCATCCCTGAAGGTCACTCCCTCCTTGACTGTCTCTCTTCTTCCTTGCTGCAATGAGGAGAGCAGATTCCCTCCAACCTGTCCTTCCCCAGTGTTGTTCCACTTCTTCCTGAACTCACAGCAACACAGTAGCCTTCTGTGAACTGAGACACGGTATCATGGGCTTGAATGAACCTTTCCTCCTCTAAGTTGTTCTTGTTGGGTATTTTGGTCACAGTGATGAAAGTCTGACTAAAACAGAAATTAGTAGCAAGAAGTGGTTCCAGTGCTATGACTAATCTGAGCAAGAGAAAGAAATAAAGAGCTGTCAAATTGGGCAAGAGAAAGTCAAACTCACATTGCACATGAGATGATCTTACATACAATAGAACCCAAACACTTTCAAAAACTACTTCAGCTAATGAACAAATTTATAATAGTCACTCAATATAAATCAACACACAGATATCAGTAGCATTAATAAGTGTCAAAAGCCATTTATATGAAATGGAAATCAATAAATCAATACCATTTCCAATACCTAAAAAGATTATCTGAAAATAAATTTGGCCATTGGTGAAAGGTCTCTATTATAAAAACTCTAAAACATGAATTTGAAAAATAAAAGAAGACACTCAAAAATGGGGAAAGATATCCCACATACTTAGGTTGGAAAAATCAATGCTGTTAAGGTGTCCACAATATCCCCTGTGATCTACAGATACAACTCAATCTCTATCAAAATGCCAAATGTATAATACAATATAAAGCTGCTCCCCCCCTTTTACATTACAGCCATTTCTCTGCCTCCCAACTTACAACCTAGCTTGTCTATCTGTGAACATCCTAGCTAGCTATTGGTTCATCAATCAGCCTTCAAGTATCCTTCTTCGTTATTGGCCCCTCGTTAGACCACAAAATTCCACTACTTAAGAATAGCTCGCCTGCCATTTTCTCTCTCTCTCTTCCTTGCTTTCATGCTCTCTCCTCCTGGCTTTCACTCTCTCTTGTGTACATGCTCTCTCTCTTTTCCTCTAATTTTCTCTCTTACCCTACAGGGAGACACTCTGCCTGTTTGCTTAACAAACTCTCTTATGTGAGTTCCGACATCCAGAGTGGTTTCTGGGGTCTTACATTAGTGCCATGGCTCAGATGGGCTCTTCTACTGCTGTTTAGATGAGTGGAATCCCATCAATTGACCCAGACCCCCAGATGCTGATCTCACCTTCCATTTTCCCAGACACTCTCCACTACACCACCGACCTTCAGATTGGTGAGTTTTCCCCTAGGTCAGCTTAAACACTCTTCTGCTGACCTGAGATGTGATCGCTGATGGTCCGGTACCCTCTAGATGGTTGAGGAATGGGTGCTCCCCCATCCATGACTTTTACAGTTATGACTGTCCCCCTTAGTTGACCTTATCTGATGGTGGGGCCCTGATCTTTATGGTGGAGATTCTCTCTCAGGGTTGAGGTTCCTCTTCGTGCTCACTCTCACTCTTGAAATTTCTGATGTCAGGCTTTTGCCTAGCACACACTGATGCTTGTGTGATGACCACATCATTGTTCTGCCTTCTCATCTCCAGTTGACTAGTCTGTGACCTTGGGACACCCTGGACACTGGCTTTGCTGTGTCAGTCTCCACCATGGGATCTGGGTCCTCCATTCTTGCAGATTCACCCCTTGGGTGTCTACTAGACAATCTTAAATCCCTTTATCTGACCTGCAGCCTAGGTAATCAATCCAAAGTGGCCACATAATGGCACACAGCTTCTATGAGCAAGTGGGCAGATGGAAAGAGAGTCCGTATCTTCAAGTCTTTTCTTTCTTGCACTTCTTTGCTCTTCCTGGAAACTCAAAAGCCTTCTTTTGGCTTCTTCTCCCCCTCTAAATCCCTCCTCCTCCTCCAAATTCCACTCAGTTAACAAACCACCCCCATACTGGTCTGCTATGGCAGAGGCCCCTCCCACCCCTGCTCCTCCATCTCCTTCATCCCATTCTGTTTCTGCTTCTGTTCTCCTGCCCAGCCCACCCAGTCCTCCTGCCATGAGGTCCCATGCACATATTCTAGCCCCCATGGGAGGTGGCTGGTGTGGAGGAAGTAACCCTAACCAGCCCAACAGTCAGTGGTATGTCACTGACTGGTATATATGTATACTGTATGATATAACAGCCCCATTCCTCAAAAGTAGTGGGAGATAATGTTTCATAATTTTCTGCATCCAAACCTGACCTGATTCCCAACCAGAAAAAAAGTTTAAAAGCCCTAGGCAATTCCCCTTGCCTAACCTTACTAAAGCCTACATTGAAATGTAGACTGCAGCTGGCTCAGTGAGGGACCAACGTGAGATTGAAGGGGAAAAAAAAGTATCCATTTTAAATTTCTCCTGGGCTGCCACACAGAACACTCTATCTCTCCCCCTCACCCTTCTTTCTGACCTTCTCTTTCTCACTCTCTCATGCTATAATTAATGGCCGGTATCATTTTTCTTCTAGGACTTTTGTTTTTCTTAAATGCTATATTTTTGAGTTCACAATTTTGATCCTACATACCCAGGTTAATGATTTTTTATCATTTCTTTTTATCCAACTCTAGTTATTTTTGAACATCTGTTACATTGCAATGGAGATAAATGTTACAAGGCCTTTGCTTTTGTGTTATGTGATGTCTGTCTGTGTGCAACTAAATATGAGCATGCATAAAATTAAAATTTAAAAAATGGATCCAAATACTTTTAATTCACATAATTTAAAAAGGTTCAATTTAAATTGGGTAAGCTAATAAAAGTAAAATGTCTTTAAAATTAACTCACAATTCTCTAGGTTATCAAACTAATAAAATGTTGATGTTTATAAAATATCTAACGTCAATTTTTCTAGGACTTTTCTTCAACAGGATACAGATGGCAAATACTGTAGGTACACTTGTCTGATATCTCATTTTTTTTTCTTTTTTTACAGTAAGATGAGTGAATTAGAGTTGACATGTATGGGATTACTCAAATGTGTTTGGTAGAGACATCTGATTAATTACAAAGTTAAAATGCTAATTATTAAATAACATCAAGTACTCTTTAACTCCTTAAATTCCATGGGGTAACATACTTAAACATTATTGGTGTTTTCATATATTGGTAAAGAAAAAAAAAAAAAAAGGTTTACTAAGAGTTATATCCTAACAAGTACAATTCTATATACAAAGGTTTCCAAAAATTTTGACTATGTTTAAAGTACTATAAATAACAAAATATTTAGAGTACTATAAATAACAAAAATTAGAAAACTATGAAAAACAAAATATTTAATCTATTAAAAAGGAGTAATTTATCTAAATTCAGAAATTTCATAAGAGTTGTTTCAGAATGAGAACAAAAAGGGGGTCAACAAATAGGAAAGGAAAAGGAAAAGGTTCTAGGTATGAAAATTTGTTTAAAGGTCTTGTGTGATGAAATATATGAGGGTCGAAGTAAGTGCTAAGAAAGTCCATATAAGTGAAGGGCAAATTTCAGCAAGTTTGTGTGTAACTAAGTTGGTTACAAGTATGTGAGACAAACAGTTAAAGCTATTTGGGGTTTTTCCTAAGGTCAAATACTAATGTACTGATATAAAACAAAGGTTAATCTAAAATGACAAGGATTTCTTTAAAGAAAAACACTAATTTACTCTTAATATTATGTCTGTTAAGTTCTATTCTTTAGAACAATTAGTCTTAAAAAATTGGGGTTTATACAATTATGGATAACAACAACTGTTAGAGTATTGTACTACATTACACAGTCTAAATTTTTCTTTAAAAACTAAATTTGGAATGGTCATTCTTTGTATATTAAATGTATTCATATTTTCCATGTATACAAGCCTTTAAAGCAGAAAATTTATCAAGCTGCTATTCTCCAAATTAAACTTGTCTGTAATGGTAATTTAACTTATAGAGTAACTTTATTGGGGATTTATTTCTATCATTTAATGTTCTATTATAGGACCTGTTATCAATAGGGTATATGTAAAATTTGTTACTTTTTACACTGAGATAAAAAATTTAAATGTAAATGTATTTTTAAAAGTTAGTGAGAGCCTGATTTGTTTAAAGGTTAATATCATGAAACATGAAAGCATTTTGCCACTTTGGCACACAAAAGGAAAGTTAAAAGCTCTCTCAGCCTTTCTTTAATTCATGTTTTAGATATAATGTTAAATTGTACTAACTAATGTTCATATTGACCTAGGAGTCAATATATGCAAACTTCTTAAAATGACATTTAAGAAAAAAAACAAAGATCAACATCAGAATTAAGAGCCATGCCTTACCTGAGATAAGGCTCTGACTACCCTCCCACCTTACTGCATGTTAGAGTGGCTCCAAAATAAGCTAGACTCCAGCTTCTTTAAAGTTATATCCAAAAGATTCTTGTGAAACTACTGTGATCTCAAATGGGATATAATGTAGAGCTCAGCCAAAAATTCAAGATAGATATTATACAAGCTGAATATATTTTTACTCTTGCTAATTTCATTTTGTAAAACTGTTACCTGTTTTGCAGAGGTACTGCTTCAAGAACACACAACCTAGGTAACTTGTGATAATAAGCCATCACCTACAGAACAGATAATATATAGTGGTAGCTTCCAATACTAATACAGATTCCAGTTAAATAAAAGGGTGAATAACTGTAAAGTTATAGATATTGAAGTTAAAGCCCAGTACTGTTACTTTATGACTGTTGAGACTGGCCTGCTGGATGGTTAAGATCAAACTTAAAGATTGAAATTAAATAACAAGACAGGAACAGGTCAATTTGACCAGTTTGATATTGGACACCTAGCAAAACAGTTAATACCAAAATATAGCCATTCTTGGGCATTTAAAAGAAACAATAGTTAAATGTAGCTTAAAATATACACTTGTGTTAGCCCACTAGAATAAATATTGGAAGCTATCAAAGAGAGAGTCTTAGGCAAATATGCCTGACAACTACCAAGAGAAACTGCCAGAGTCAGAAGATTTTAGTCAGTTTAAGGCCTACAGACCTTCCTAAGCTACACAGGTAGGATTAATCTATGTTTCCTAGTAAGATTAACTAGCCCTAAGTAACTAAAATATAGAGATCTTACTATACACAGGTTATACCAATAAAAGGATATTTTACAAATATTAGATGACATCAAGTAGCTTAACTATATTTTCTGGGGACATCAATGACATTAAGAGTTAAATGTTGTGTTTACATTCCTGATAACCTGGACAATGTTAAAGTTCCCAAATAAAGGCCTTGTCCTCTCCAGCCTTGGTTAAATCTTGTTATGGGAACAACTTCTCCGTTCTTCCACCCCCTGGTGAGGGATTATTGACTTCTGTCATCTTCAGACATTCATTGGCATGTTCCAGATTCTGCAACATTTATATTGTATTAATCTCATTCAGTACTCTTGTCTTTTTGTTCTTCTCTCATAGAAGCGCCCACCCTCAGATGCCTTTTCAACCTGCTCTTCCCCAGCCAGACTTCTACCATGGACCCCTCATTTGACCCAATTTTTAAAAGGGAACTCCAAACTGCTTGCCCCATGATACCCCCTTCCAGCGTGAAGAAGCCAGTGTGGTCATCACCCCCTTTCCCTACAGCAGTAAGGAGTTCCTAAAGCTAAAGTGGGGAATGAAGCCAGAATTGGGGACAGGCAGGTAGTGTAGAAATAGATGATCAGCCAAATTGAGGAAATGAAGTCCATGAAAGTCATCTGCCTCTATAAGTTTGGAAGTTGGAGACTGCCTCGGGGAGAATGGAATGTCAAGGATCTCCAGAGCCCATTGATTACCAAATTTACCTGCCCTTATCAAGGACTGCAAGCAAGGAGCTGCTAATTAATGCCCCCAGGGCCCTTGCCTGGCTGAATCACTTTGGCTCTCCCCCTGTCCCATCCACTTCTTACTTTTTACATCTCACCTGCAAAACCAGGCCTAGTCATGTAGACAGGAAGGAGAGACAAGGGGGGAGAGAACTGAAGAACAAAAGATCTTCTTATAAAAACAAAAATGGGGGAATATAAAATAATATAAAGCTGCTCCCCCACCCTTTATGCTACAGCCATTTCTCTGCTTCCCAACTTACAACCTAGCTTGTCAGTCTATGAACATCCTAGCTAGCTATTGGTTCATCAGTCAGGCTTCAAGTATCCTTCTCAGTTATTGGTCCCTTGTTAGCCTGCAAAATTCCACTACTTAAGAATAGCTCCCCTGCCATTTTCTCTCTCTCTCTTCCTCATTTTCATGCTCTCTCCTCCTGGCTTTCACTCTCTCTTGTGCACATGCTCTCTCTATTTCCCTCTCATTTTCTCTCTTACCCTGCAGAGAGAAACTCTGCCTGTTTGCTTAACAAACTCTCTTATGTGAGTTCCCATGTCCAGAGTGGTTTCTGGGTTCTTACAAATTGGATTTCACACAACTATTTAAAAAGAAAAGAAATTTGTTTGAACCACAGAAGTACTTTAATACACAAAGCAAACTTGAGGGAAAAAGAAGCAGATGAAATGATGCCACATTACGTCAAAATATACTTCAAGATGTTCGTATTCAAAAGAGCAAGGTGTTGGCATAAAATCAGACACACCGATCAGTGGGCTGAGAAAGAGAACTTTGAAGTAAGCCAAAGCATCCATAGCTAACTAATCTCCCACAGCAATGCCAAGGACTTTCCCTGGATGAAGGAAAACTTTTTAAACTAATTGTTGAGGGGGTATTGAGTGTCCACATGCTGAAGAATAGTGTCACTCTATAAAAAAGCCAACTCTAGGTGAAGAAAATATCCAAATGTACTATGATATACTGTGAAACAGCTATGCTTAGCCTAAATGGAAAATCACCAAATATGTGCTCTTTGTGGAAGTATCCTGTGGTGATACAAATTTAAACAATTTCTTTACAATCATTCACATGGTATGCACAACATCACAGCTGGTACAAAACTGCCCATATTTAGTTAGGAACATTAAACCAGTGCATACAAATAGTACATCTTGAAAAATGATTCAAAATGCTACCTCTGCATTGTAACACCAACTTAGATAGTATTAAGGGAAATCACAAAACAATCTGCATTAAGATGTTCATGTATTATTGAGATTTTCCTTTAATGTGTTTCATTAAAGAACATGCTTACAAACAAATTCAGGATGCTCCATTTCAAACTGCATGGACTATATTTTTCCATGGAGAAAAATACAAAAACTAAAAGTACAAAACTAGATTATAGATTCTAGGACATAAACACATTTCCTAGTCGCCCTGTTACAATCTGGCACCTTCGACTTTGAATGACTCTTTTCAGTTTGCTTTGATACTTGTTTTAGTCAAGGCCCTCTAGAATAACATAATGAACAGGAAGTATTACTATAAAAGGGGGTTTATTATATTGGCTTACATGACCAGAAACTGGATAGTCCCAATGGTCATCTGCAGCTGGAGATCTGGAAGAATGAGCAGCTGCACAGTTCAAGGCACAAAAACCACAGAACAAGGGGGACCAACAGTGCTACCCTAGTCGAGACCAAGACTTCTGTAAACTATGTGGAGAATCACTGGCAGAGCCCCCTTTGGAAGAGTGAAGAAGCACGAGTTTGATATCCTCAGACTATGGAAGCAGCAATCAGAAACCTGTTCAAGAACAGCCAAGCTTACATCTGTATTTGCTTCCTTGTTCTTCCAGCTTGTATTCCATCCTATTGGGTGGTGCCTCCCATGCTTAGGAGGGTCTCCACTTCAGTACACTATCCCATATTCCTCTCTTTCCTAGACACACCCTCCTGGACACACCTAGAGGCCTCTTAATCATCAGCATCTCTTAAACCAATCAAGTAGACCTTTAAAATTAAACATTCTAATAGGTGGTCTTTTCTTTCTGGAAAAGATGAGCTATAGCTTGGAGAAGTGTGAAGGAAGATAAAATTCCTTTTTCTATTAGAGTGCCAGAAATAGCCTCAGAGGTTCCTGGTAAGTGGATAAGAAAGTCACTTTTGATTATTCTCTGGTTGTGGCCTCTTCCAAAATGCTCTCAATGGAATCAGTGCCTGTGGCTTCTTCCCAGCTAGTCCTTACTCCTGAAGAAATTTTACACCTCAATAAAATAATTTTATACCACAGCGGAAGGTGTTCTTGTGTTTTTTTTTGTTTGTTTGTTTGTTTTGGTGTTATTAAAATAAAACACTTTAGGTGAAGTGTCCTTAGCAAAAATGTCTGAATAAGAGATTTTTATCTTACTTGCCTGCAGAAACTTTGATTTTGACAACTTCCGACTGTGGAGAGAAAAGACCTTTGTGGTTTTCCAGATGCACAGTGGAGATATTTGGACATGTAATTGGAGGGGGATAAAACAACCCAAAGCCAGACTTCAGGGATAAGAACCTATATTCCCACTTGATATGTATTCTTCTTCCCCAGTGAGGCACAGCTCAGGGATCAGTGAGGACTCCTGAGCCCTCTGTTTTTCCATGGAGGACAGTAAGTGTGTATTGAATAAGCAGTTGGTGGACCCAGCAGAGTGGCCCACTGCCCGAGAGTCCTCCTCCTCCTATCCCACCTACAATACTGAGGTTGACAGGCAGTGAGTAGTTAGGAGAGCTGTGAGCAGCAACACGAAGCTCTGATCCCCACCTAGGGTCTGCCCACCAGCTGTGGAGTCCCCAGGCCATGGACCAAGCCCCCTGCACCCAAGGTGCTCCAGGTGCTCCACCTGCCCCACTTCCCTCCATGAGCACTCCCCAGAGGAGAGTGAGTGCAGGCTTCTCCAGCACACAGCTGGCCCTTCTGCAGGCCAAGGAAAAGAGGAGCAGAGTGTGCATTTCAAGACACATCCCTAGGGACAACCACCAAGAGACAATCAGCACTGGCCTGGTTTTAGGATCTGTGGGGAAGCCACAGAGTGTTCCCCTGCCCTGCTTCCCTGAAGAGTCATTGGCAAATAAAATTGTCAAGCTACCTGAGGACTGCATGGAAGTGTATGTTGTACAGTGATCACCACAATCCACTTAGTTTGCCTATCACTTCATGTAGATACCTGTGGGGGGGTTCAGATCATTTAATATCTTTTTCAGAAATTTTCAAGTATGCAACACTTTATCATTAACAGCAGACTCTATGCTGTATAGTAGATCCCTAGTATTTCATACCATCTCTGACTTTCAGTTTCCATGTTTATGATATTTTTTTTCCCATTCATTCACTTTCATCCTGTGGGTGTCTTTGCCTATAAGGTAAATATCTTATAGACAAACATCTGATTGAATTTGTTCTGTAATCCATTCTACCATACTAGGTCCTCTGATTGGAGTGTTCAGATATTTTACATTAAGTGTAATTATTCAGAGGTTATTTTTATTTCCCAACAATTTGATTTCTTTTTTGAATTTTTTAAATTTGTTCTAATTAGTTATACACCATGACAGAAAGCATTTTGACACGTTGTACACAAATGGAGCACAACTTCTCATTTCCTTTATTGTTTGTGATACAGTGTCCTACATGTCATGCCATCATACATGTACATAGGGTTACAATGTCTGTCTCATTCCACCATCCGTCCCACCCTCAAAACCCATCCCCTCCCCTTTTTGCTCCCTCCCCTCATCCAATTTCAAGTTCCTCCATTCTTACCAAGCTCCCCCCACCTGACATTATGAATCAGCATCCACATATCAGAACAAACATTTGGCCTTCGATTTTGAGGGTTTGGATTATTTCACTTAGCATGACATTCTCCAGTTTCATTCATTTACTGGCAAATGCCATCATTTCATTCTTCTTTAAGGCTGATTAATATTCCACTAGGAATATATATCACATTCTATTTATCCATTTTTCTGCTGAAAGACATCTAGGTTGGTTCCATAGTTCATCAATTGTGAATTGAGCTGCTATAAACATTTATGTGTCTCTGTTCACTGTAGCATGCTGATTTTCAGTCCTCTGGGTATAAAAGTGAGAAGTGGGGTAGCTGGGTCAAATGGTATTTCCATTTCCAATTCTTTGGGAATCCCCATACTGCTTTTCAGAGTGGCACCAATTTTCAGTCCCACTAGCAATGTATGACTGTACTTTTCCCCACATACTTGCCAACACTTAGTGTTGCTTGTATTCTTGATGATTGCCATTCTGACTGGAGTGAGATGAAATCTTAGAATAGTTTTGATTTTCATTTCTCTAATTAATAGAGATGTTGAACATTTTTTTCATGTATTTATTGATGGATTTTATATCTTCTTCTATGAAGTGTATATTCAGGTCCTTAGTCCACTTATGGATTGGGTTATTATTTCTTTGATTTTCAGTATTTTGTTTTCTTTATATATCCTGGAGATCAGTGCTCTATTTGAGGTGTGTGTGGTAAAGATTTTTTTCCCATCCTGTAGGCTCTTTCTTCATGTTATTTTTTTCTTTGATTAGAACGAACTTTATAGTTTGAATCCATTCTATTTATTGATTTACTTTTTAATTGTTTGTTGTATTTAGTTATACTTGACAGCAGAATGCATTGATTCATTGCATAAAAATGGACTAAAACTTTTCATTTCTCTGACTATGTACAAGGAAGATCACACCATTCATGTAATCACACATATATATAGGCTAATTATGCTTGTCTCATTCTGCCTTCTTTCCTTTCCCCACAACCCTCCTCCCCTCATTTCACTCTACAAAATCCAGTGTTCCTCCATTTTTCCATTACCCCTAACATTATGTATCAGCATCCACTTATCAGAGAAAACATTTGGCCTCTGGATTTTGGGGATTGGCTTACTTCACTTAGCATGACATTCTCCAACTGCATACATTTACCTGCAAATGCAAAACTTTTACTCTTCTTTATAGCTCAGTAATATTCCATTGTGTATATATACCACAGTTTCTTTATCCATTCATCTATTGGAGGGCATATAGGTTGGTTCCATGATCTAGTTATTGTGAATTGAACTGCTATAAACATTGATGTGGCTCTGTCACTGTAGTATGCTGATTTTAAGTCCTTTGTGTATAAACTTTGGAAGAGAATAGATGGGTGAAATGGTGGTTCAATTTTAGGTTTTCTGAGGAATTGCCATACTGATATCCAGTGGCTGAACCTATTTTTCAATCCCTCCAGAACTATGAGTGTACCTTTTCCTCCACATCCGCACCAACACCTGTTGTTTCTTGTATTCTTGATAATAGCTATTCTAATTGAATTGAGATGAAATCTTAGACTGGTTTTGATTTGCATTTCTCTAATTACTCAAGATTTTGAACATTTTTCATTTATTTGTTGATCATCTGTATATCTTCTTCTGTGAAGTGTTTGTTCAGTTCATTAGCCCATTTATTAGTTGGGTACTTTATATTTTTGGTATAAAGTTTTTAAGTTTTTATAAATTCCTGACATTAGTATTAGTGCTGTATCTAAAGTGTGTGTAGAAAAGATTTTCCCCCACTTGGTAGGCTCTATTTTCACATTATTGTTTCCTTTGTTGAGGAAAATCTTTTTAGTTTGAATCCAACCCATTTATTGATTCTTGCTTTTATTTCTTGCACTTTGGGATTCTTGTTAAGGTAATTGTCCTAAGCAGTCATAATGAAGATTTGGTCTTATTTTTTCTCCCATTTTATTCACAGTCTCTGGTCTAATTCCAAGGTCTCTGATCCATTTTGACTTCAGTTTTGTGCATAGGGGTTTAACTTCATTTTGCTGCATATGGCTTTCCAGTTTTCCCAGCACCATTTGTTGAAGAGGCCATCTTTTCTCCATTGTATGTTGTTGATACCTTTGTCTAGAATGAGAAAACTGTGTTTATGTGGGTTTGTCTCTTCAAGATTTCATCCTTTTTTAACTGAATATTCTGACAGTGTATTTCATCCCTAAACTTGTCTTCATTTTCTTTGAAATATTAAGTCTGCATAAAATATTCCATTGACTAATTTTGTAGTGCAAACTTAGTGACTATGAATTTTTTTTGGCTCTTCGTATCAAGGAAGGATTTTATTTTATCCTCAATTCTTAAAGATAGTTTTGCTGGATATAGTAATGCTGGTTGTCACTTGTTTTTCTTCAGAGCTTGATATATATTAATCCAAACACTCTTGGATTTTACAGTTTTGATTGTGATATCAATTGAAATTAAAATTGGCTTACCTCGAAATAAGACCTGCCATTTTTCCTCTTATGAATTTTAAACTCCTATTTTTATTCTGTATATCATGCATTTTCCTTATAAAGGGTCTTGTAGAGGGTCTTTTTATCTTGCATATCTGGGATTCTAAAAACATCCTTTGCTTGACTTCCATCTCATTCCTAACTTTTAGGAAACTTTCTGATAAGATTTTATTGAAAAGCTTGTGCATTAATTTAGCCTATATTTCAGTGACTTTTTATATGCTAGTAACTTTTTATATTTGGTCTCAATGTTATCCCAGATATTTTGAATATTCTTCTCACGGTCTTTTAACATCTTCTTACTATTTCCAAGTTTATATGTCTTTTCTTCAATGTCTGAGAATCTGTCTTCAAAATAGTCTAATCTATTTGTGATATTTTACAATGACTTTTTAAGTATATATTTTGATTCTTTCTTTTTCTAGAATATCTTTTTCATTCTTCCCCATGATCTCTACCTCTTTTTTGGAATTATCTTCCACTTCTGCAATTTCTCTCTAATTTCATGCTTTACATCTCATTTGCTTTCATTGAATATTGTAACCATAAACATTTTAATTTATTTTTCTAACATTTTCTCCACTACAGTGTCAATGGGATTAATTTTTGAAGGGTTTAGGGTCATTTATTCTTTTGTCTTTTCATATTGTTTTTATATCCACCCATCTGCTGGGTTGATTATTGCATGCACTTTGATGAAAGGGGCAATCAGGAAGCTTATTTCTCTTAATTTGCTCCAGGCTGGGTGAATATTCAGGTATTAACACTTTCAGTCAGCATGTATCCTCCATATTTCCCAGTATCAGTACTAAATGCTATTAATTTCAGTCATTATAGAGAAAATCCACATACTAATAACATTAGGAAAAAAGGCATTCAAAATGTCCTCCAAAGTTTCTATAACACAGGCATAAACTTAGTGTAGTTTTCTGGATTAGGTGAAATTTTTTCTTAAATAATGTAGAGGCTGAAAGGGGAAGGAAAGAAAAAATTAACAGACAAAAAGCAAAGGAAAAAAGGTAGAAAAAGTTATGCAAACTAAGGATAAAAGAAAAAAATGATGGATGAGGGAAATTTGAGACAGGAGCAGTAATGCAAGAGGGAAAAAAGAGACTAAGAGAAACAAGTTCAACCCTGAGCTAGGAAAGCAAAGTTATGATGATTCCAGTTAATGATTTACAACATTAGAGAAACTACAATCCAATTGACTGGGTGTGCAGTATTGAATAACTGGAGAACATCTATTGATTCCAAATGAAAACAATATATGTAAAATCAAAATCAACACAAGAACTATTCATATTCATTTATGCTGAGCTAGAGGAAGCTCTTCCTGATTCTTTTTGGCTTTGATTTCTTCAGAAACTGGACCTTTAGAAGATGTCCAGCACTCTTCAACTTTACCTCTGTTTCCTTGGTGTGCAGGCAGTGATCAAATCAGTTCACCTCCAGACTTTGGTGGGTCTTTCTTTTGGGTCAGAGGAGACAGTCCCTAGTAGATTGTGACTTAGGAGTTCAGGTCAGTTCCCACCAGGGTGTACAGTCTTGTGCACCCTTTTAAAGAAAACCTCCATGAATCCAACACTGTCAAATCCAGTGTGGGCTCTGGTATTCGGATTTGTGGGCTCTCAAGTTTTGGGGGTATGGCAGTCTAAATTAGAGGTTGTAGTGTGTTTCATCTGGCACTGGTTGATGCAATGAAGGTGTGGGCCTGCAGGTTGACCTGGAATATACAGGTCATAGGTAATTATGCTTAAATCTGTGCACACAGGGTGATGACACTAAGAGATGCTCCCCCATAAGCTCATTTGTGGGGTGAGTGTCAGTGTACATGTGTGGGGTTCTGTACTGGCTGCTTGCAATTATCCTCAGGAATTTCCTTCCATGAGTCTGTGTGTCTGAATGAGAATTGAGATAAATGGCAACTCTGGGAATCACACCTGTGGGTCACCTTAGAGGTGCTAGGTCAAAGGTGCTTCTTCCTTGTTTCTAAGGATTTCTCATTGATTGGTGCTGTTGGCAGTCCAGGGATCCAATCCTGCATGCTTAGAGAGGACGATGCTATGTCTCTTGACTTTCTCTGTTGGGTACTGCACAGGATGCTGGGATCAGGGATTTTGCACTGACTACTGTGGGTTGCCTTGTGCCTGTTCCCTTCCACAAGGCCTTTTTTAGGCAGCATAGAAATTTGTAGCTCTCAGCAAATCTGGGACCTGTGGGTGCAGGCTCTTTGTGGGCTTTCTGCAGCACTGAAGTCTCTTCCCAGGCTGATGTCACTCCCTGGAGACCTTCCCTAGACTGGGATGGAGAGTTGATTGTGTGACCTGCTGCTGCTCAGGTTTGTTAATCACTGGTGCCCTCTCCCCTCCACTGAGAATTTTTCAGAGTGGTGCTTTCTCAGCACTTGGTGTTTGTCCATGGCTGTGGGACATGTGGGTTCAGGCTTCCTGTGTGATGGCTGTGGCAGCGGCCCCTCAGCCTGACTGGGGTAGAATACCATGGTTTTACCCATTATCATGTGGGGAAGGATGTCAGTTGGCCTGTGTTTGCCTGAGACACTGCTGAAGCAGAGTGGTGCACTGGGTTAGGGTTAGCCCTCCCCAGGAATGACTAGTTCTTGGGTGTGGTCCACCCCATTCCCCTTCTCTACAGTCAGGAGGAAGGGGTCTCAGAAACTTTCAGTTACCAGTGATCACTTTACAATTTCCTTATAGATGGATTACCGAGACAACCTGTCTCAGGGGAATCTTCTCTGGCTTTATTTGCTACTGTCTAATGTTGGAGAGAGACTGTGTTGATTGAATTCCTTCAAGGGAGCTGGCTACCAATAGACTCCACAAAATGACTGCTCTTCCAGTATAGCTTTCAGTCCACATTTTGCATTAAACTGCTCCAACTTCTTCACTGTTTTACTGTTTCTGTATGACTTTAACTTGGTCTGCTGTCCTTTCCAGCTGTCGTTAAGGAATTAAGTCTTATGGGCCTTTCCTTCCCTCTTTCTCTCTTTTGTATCCCTCCACCTGAATCCATCCTGATCCAGGTCCAGGATGAATGAATACTATTCTTACTTTCTAAATTTTTAACCAAACTCCAAATCCTCTCCAGTCTCAAACTGCCCAATGTTGAGTTTTAGATTATTTAGACTGGCACCCAACTCTCAGGTGAGCTGTTCACCCACTTCCACTGGTTCAACAGTTTCACTGCTTCCTTTCTCAGCCATGTAGGGGTCAAGGTTTTCTGCCTATATCAGCTCCACCATTTTCTTTTCCTTGTCCTCTTTTTAATCACTTTTAGAGTCATCTGAAATTTTTGGTCTGAAAGAGCAAAAAATGAAATAGAGATATTCATCTTTAGGTATCCTGTTCAGTGTTTGAATAAAAGTTGACAAACTAGATTCATTTTCCAATGAAACTGCCTTTTTCAATCAGTGATCTATAAAGAAGACATTTTCATGCCTATAAAAAAGTTCTATCATATATCATGAAATCACAATTTATTCCACAGATATCATTAATAAATAATATTTATTAAAACATTTCCTACTTACATAGTTGATGAGCTGATTGCTATCCCAGATATCACAGAGTCTGGCCTGTTGACCTTGGGGATTGGTGTACAGTTGGATTATTTGCATGATTCTGAGATATGAGAGAGATTCGTCTGGTTGCACACTTTCCATTGTGGATACACAATTGCAAAATGGCTCCTGAAACTGGCTGTATTATTCCTTCAAAGGCAGATCACAAACATTCACTTGTGTCTTTTCGTTTTGAAGATTGTAAACCTAGAGAATGTTTATGCTCTTTTCATCTAGATGCACCAAACCTTACTATTTTGACACCGGAATCTCTCTTGTACATTTTTGTTGTTCCTTAGGAGACTACACTACAGACATCTTGACACTGTGCCCCCTGGTGTCTGAATAGTTATCCTCTAATGTCAAGATCAGCTTTCCTCCCCTAGTAGCTGGGCATGAGAACATGGGATTAGTACCACTAATGTGAACAATCAGCATGCATACTTTTCTGGAAGACAACTATCAGGCATAGACCCAGGTACTTGTATGTCTCTACAGACTCAGTCTTACAGCCAAAATCACTCCCAACTATTGCAGTTCTACAACATATTCTGTCTTCTAAACCCACACAAGAACCCAAAGTTTTGTCAGTACATTGGAGCCCCTACCAGACTCAAAAGCTGGAGACCTGACCTTGACCCTCTGGACCACCCTCTCAGAATACTGATGCTGCCTGAGTGCACAGAACAAAGCTCAGATTTGGAAGCAGAATCTGTGGAACACACCAGTCATACTCCCAACAAGGGCTCTGTCACTGGATGCAACATTAATGACCTCAATTCCACTTTTCCTTGCAGTTCACACTCTGATCAGTGCATGGGAAAATGCAATGTTGTGTGTGTGTGTGTGTGTGTGTGTGTGTGTGTGTGTGCATGTGTGTGTGTGTTTGTAGAGTGGCTGGCCCACAACAATGACTCTAATCCCTGACTTAAAAATGGGAGAGATTGGATAATAAATTTACATGCAATTATGTGTTTGTTTTTAATAAAAACTAGGATCAATTTCAACTGATACTTTGTCTCTTACCAGAGCAACAAGCACTCATCACTGAAAATCCTCTATAAAAATCGGTGTAGAGAACTTGGTGCCCATTTGATATTGTGAAGTACTTAGGACTGGCTGATATATACAAGCATCCTACCAAGCAATCTCATCCTGCTGTTTTTGTGTGTGTTGGAATACTTCTTGAGGCTTTTCTGTTGCTCCTGTGGGTCTTGATCTGTTTCCATCCTGTCACTAATGGGAGTAAAGAGTGATAAAGTCTATTCTGCTACAAAATTCAGATATTGTCTTTGAATTACACAAATTCATCCAAATAACTTCTCTTGTGCAGAAGAGTTCAGTGATTTCCAAGGCGAATTACTAACATTATGCTGTTCTTTTTATTTGTGTCTCTTTGCAAACCCTTCCCAGGCATTAGTTCTTGTTCCATTTCTCTGAAAATATCTACAGTGATGGTGCCAATCAGAGAAATGAAGAACAGGAAACGACAAAGTCTGGGGTAGAAAATTTCTCAGTGAAGCAAGGAATACCATGGTACATGCGCAGCTCAGTGCCAGTCCCACACATGACAAATCTCAGTATTTCCTGTCCCTCCAAGTGAGACCATCTCTGCCTCCAGACACCATGGATATTCAAGAGCCTCTCCAAATACTCCTGAAACCTCTTAAGACACATAAAATTTTTATATGATTTTAGATTGACAGCATGCCTTTATTTTATTTTATATTATTTTATTTTATTATTTTATGTGGTGCTAAGGATCAAACCCAGTGTCTCACACAGGCCCGGCAATCACTCTGCCAATGAGCTACCATCCCAGCCTACAAGACACATTTTAAAGAAACTTATAGTTGTTGAAAAATGTCACTGGGGAGAAAGTTCTCAGAAATGTCCTCAGCTAACCATGGAAGCCCATTGCAGCTATAGAGAGTGATGAGTGCAGGTCCCACAGGAGGGGAGGTCACAGAGTCACAGACCCCTATCGTAGGAGCTGGCCACCTCCCTGCAGCACACATCACAGCTCTGGTCACAGAGGCCTGTGCATGGAGATCACCAACCTGGCAAAGTAAGAGCCCAGCATGTAATCCAATGTAAAGAGAAAGAGCCCAGTGAGTGACTCAATGTCAGTGTGAGAGCAGCATCTGTGACGGAAGAGCCATTTCAAGCATCTGGGTAAGTGACCACACCAGAGAAAGGGACGCTGGATGAATCCAAGAGAATTTCAGAGCCACAGAGTAATTGGAACTGTTGCCAAAGAATGGACTCAAGATAGGAAATACAAAAGGGTTCCTCATCCAGGATAGCTTGTAATTTAACTAATGTGGTCCTCACTGACAGTGATTGGTGTGGTTTGATCCAACTAAAAATAAAAACTGATTCTCAAGGTGCAGAAGGACATTATAATATAGTCTCCTGCTCAGTCTCCATGATAGGAATCTTAGCCTGAGAAAGATCAAGTCTTTCCATGTCTGTTGAAGGAGCAGGAAGAGCTTACAGGAATCCTCTAGGCTCATGTAGAGAGTGATCTGAGGGTGACTGCATGAGCAGGAAATTTTCTCTGACTCTGGATGTGGTACAGTTAATGCAGACAGTAGATGTACCAGTCCTGAAAATATCAGAGTTCTATGGTAATGATGAGGCTGATTCTCTTTAAGCAAGTTAAGGAACATGTATAAAAAGTGAGATTAATTGTCATGTGTCTTCCAGCATCATCTCCCAGATGTGCATCATGTTGGCTCTGTTTAAAAGAAGAAATGTGACATCTGGGTTAGGAAATGATCAGGGAGCAGGCTTAGAGTATCGATGAGGCACATGGAATATCTCTTCACCTTCTGCTCAGATTTTTATGAACATAAAACTAACCTACAGAATAAAATCTACTAATTGATATTTCTGAATCACATCTGATTATCTACTATTGCAATTTTTTAAAAGCACAAGTCTTCTTTCTGTACATATGCTATGTTGTGTACTGTAATATCACTCACCAATCTTGCTCTTTGCAAACAGTTTAACTTGACTCATGTATTAACCCATAAATGTAGCATCTGAAATCAGTAATAATTTTGTTTCTACTCTACAGTCTTTTATCAGGTGTTGGTGCCTTACATCCTAAAGCTTAGGACATCACATGAAATTGTCATTGATTCCTGTGATGGTTGTCATTACACTTTTTTTTTCTGACACAGTTAAGTGAGCCATCAGGTAGCTGTCCTGATGTGGAGCCAGTCCTGTCTCATTGCACTTAACTCACCATGGGACAGGTGCCTGCAGTGCTATAGTTCCCTCAGTGCATCTGCAGCTATTGAAATGTCTAAATATTTCCTAATAATAGATACTGGCCTATAGGCTAAATCTTTACAAGCAAGCCAAAACATTTATGATAAGTAATTTTAAAAATACCATGAGTTTAGGATATAATAAGAATGTTGAAAATCAAAAGTAAATATGGAACTGGGTTGTTTGAAAACACAAATGAAAAGTCTTTAGGATACCCTGGTCATTTACTGAACCACTGAAAGTTCAAGTTCCTTGTCATTGTGGAACGTCACCTTAGCAACACCCCATGTTGTGAAGATCCATGAAGTCACCACATGTGTTCCTTACATGCAGCAAAGTGTTCATAATTCATATGTTTGAAAATTCATAGAAATCACTTAGAACTAGCCTAAAAAAGGGAAAACTTTAAATAGATTTTCACAGTTGAAGCTCTGAAGAGTGGGAAATGCTGGAGTTTGATTGATGGTACACATGAAGCCCAGAACTCCTGTTCCCCTGCATGACCCTCTGACAGGGACAGAAGAGAACTGGCAGGATGGCAGCCAGTGAGGTGAGGCAGGCATCATCCTCCTGTCGCTGACTGTGGTTGGAGCTCTGGGAAATTTCTCTCTTCTCCTCCATTATTTGTTCTTTCAGTTCACTGGGAGCAGGGTAAAGCCTACAGACTTAAGCACTTGATTGTAGCCAACTTGTTTACTCTCCTGGGTAAAGAAGTTCCCCAGAGAGTGGCAGTTTTCAGTTTGAAATTTTTTCATGATAATATTGAATGCAAACTGCTTTTCTCTGTTTATAGGGTGGTCAGGGTATGTTCATTGTAACCATGTACCTCCTGAGTGTTTTCTAGGCCATTACCATCAGCCCCAGTGATTCCGCATGGACAGAGCTTAAGGTGAAAGCTCCCAGGTACATTGGTTCCTTCATACACCTGAGCTGTGATATGTACATACTGATAAATATTGTTAATCTTATGTACATGATTGGAAAGTGACACAACACAACTATGACAACTCTAAAAGGTTTTGGATACTGTTTTACTGTTTATCACGACAAACACAGACTTACTGCATGCAGCATTGCTCTCATTCCCTGATGCTGTGTGTGTGGGGGGCTCATGCTCTGGGCCAGCAGCTCCATGGTGCTCACCCTTCACAGGCACAAGCAGAGAATGCAGCACGTTCATAAGACCAGCTCCCCCAGGTCCTCCCCTGAGTCTAGAGCCACCAAAACCATCCTCCTCCTGGTGAGCAACTTTGCCTCTTTTTACACACTTTCCTGCATCTCTCAGGTTTGAGTGTCTGTTTTTTGATCCCTACTGGTTCCTGATGAACACAGCTGCCATAGTTTCTGAGTGTTTCCCAGCTGTCAGCCCCTCCTGATCATGGGCAGGGACTCCAGTGCATCCAGGCTCCATTTTGCCTGTATAGAAAATACTTTCAATCCCTAACTTATGAGGAACATATAAATTGTAAGGTCTTGTGAAACTCATCATTGTTTATTGATTCTTAGCCACAAAAATGTAAGCACAGGATCAATCACATTACATATGAGTGGTGGTTTACACATACAGTTTTTTGTTTTAAATGTGTGCATGTGGGTTTGTGTGACGGGCGAGACCCAGGGCCGGGGTTACATCACATGCATCGAAAGATGGCGACTGGCAGAGAGCCAAAGGGCATGCTGAATGCTCCTTGAGAAAAACAGGAAGCATTTACCATTGGCTGTATGATAATTAGTTCAGCTGCTTAGTGCATGGACAGATATATCTTACATGTATGCTTGAGCTCGTGATCGCTTGACCTTTAATAGGATTGGATGGACATATCTGATTACAATTGCTTATGCCTAAGACTGCTTATATATTGAGAGTGTTATCCAAATAAAGCGGAAGCTGCTTCATGAACTTCTGAAGTGTACATGGTGTCATCCCACTGGTCAGTGGCAAGTGGCAGGTTTGCATGTGTAAACATGATCATGTGTGCATACTTATCGTTTTGATTCCTTTTATCCAATAAGTAGTAATTCTGGAAAATTTTATGTATCAAATATAAATTTTATATTAGAACTAATTCAAAATGATTTTACATAAAATCAACTTTCATAACTTTTTGCTATTCTGTTGGGTCATCATGTTAAAAAATATAAAAGTAATTTTTCATTTGTCTAATTTTATGTTTATTTTTTTTTGCCATGTGCTTTCAAGGAATTTCCAGTGAACACTGACCAACAATATTTGCCTTTAAGCAATTGAAATTATCCTCTATGTTTAATATAGTAACTGACAGAATGAGAAGCAGTGGTCCACTAATGACACCTACTCCGTTGAATTTTCTATGTTGGTTTCTACTGCATTATTTCCACAATATACATTTCACTATTTTAAATGAATTGGAATTTAAGATTATGTAATGTATGAACTGTCCACATTGATAATATATGATAGTAAATACAATTTTTATTGTTACATATGATATTTAAAACACCAACACGTACCTTTAAAGCAGTTTTATGTACAAGTCAGGCATGAATTGCTCAATGAAATTTTATAATGAACACACACTTTGCATTCAGCATGTACATCAAAATACAATCCTGTTAATCTCACAGATTCCTATTCATACCGTTACCATAATTATCTTCAATAAGGACCATCCAGTGACATCTAGGAGCATAGACCACTTTAATTATTTGTATTTTCTATGAATTAAATAGTTGGGCATGAACTCTTTTCTATTTGACTTTGAAAATTTTATATGTATTAAAGTTTGTGTATTTGTGTACATGCACTTGGTGATGGAATTCTGCAGGCATATTAAATAACAAATTAGCACCTTCCTTTCTTGACACACAAGTGCTATAATATGGATAAGATTGGAAATTTTTACCCAAGTTCCATGTGCTGGAAATTCCATGGTGTTGGAAGTGGTGGAACTTTTAAGTGGATGCAGATTCAAGGTGGTTAGGTCCTGGGTATGCTACCCTTGAATGGATTAATGATGTTCTCCTGGAATATATCAGTTCTTGTGAGAATGGGTGATCCTATAGGGAGTGCAGGGGTCTCCAATGTCTGTTGCTCCCTGTCCTGCCCTGTTGTCTATTATGCACACACTCCCACTCCCACCATTGTGAATCGATTTGCTGTGAGGCCCTCACCTGAGTGGATGCAGGCAGAGTGTACTTGAATCCCCAGGAGTATAGCTCCATATATTTATTTGCCAAGTACCCAGTCTTAGTCATTTGTTTATTTCAAGAGAACGAGATACCTATAATGTGACCATTGTTGCAGAATCATGAAGAGGAATTTCATGTAGGTTCACCATGTGTTTTGATGATAATTGTTTGAATTTCTGCTGGTATGTATGTACTGGTGCCTTCATTGGTCATGGGTTTATAACTACATGGCTTTAGGATACATTGCCAGAGAGTTTGCCAAATGTTTGTGTGAATGTTCACCAATAAAGATTTTAATGAATATCATTTCATGTATCCCTTTTTAGTGTTAACAATTTATGATCTGTTAAAAATAGCTTGCTATTATAAAATCTGAGTGTTCTCCTTCATTTTCTTCAAAGACTTCAATTAATACCTTGAAAATGAACATCAGAAAATCATTCAGATTCAACTTTTCTATGTGTTGATAGTGACTTAAGACTTTTAAAATAAGCAAAGAAGAAATTCCAATGTATTCTGAAAATGTTGCATTAGATATTTTTGTCTCTGATTTTTCTTAATGTATTCTTTATTTTAAAACCTCTGGAAATAAATTTTGAGATGTTTTGCCATGTGATATTATAACTGTATGAGGTGATATAAATACTTTCCCAAATTTAAAGATTGCCAAATATGCTCATTGTATTCTAATATCTTGTGGTGTCCTATATTTATGCACAATTTTTAGGAATCCAATAAAAATAAATAAATTTATCTGGGCATGATAACACACACAGGTAATCTCAGTGGCTTGGGAGGTAGAGGAGGGAGGATCACAATTTCAAGGCCAGTCGAAGCAGTTTAGTGAAGTCCTAAGTAATTTAGAGAGATCCAGCCTCAAAATAAAAATTAAAGAAAATTATACTCCATTTATATGTAATTTATAAAAATGCATAAATGCATTCTACTGTCATGTATAACTAATTAGAACAAATTAAAAATTTTAAAAAATAAAAAAGAAGGGGAATGGGAGTATAGTAGAATGGTAAAGCACCTCTGAGTTCAATTCCTGCTGCTTCTAGTACTAATAATAAAAACTATAATGAATTAATAATTTAAAACTTCATTTCTTTCTCACAGTTTCATTGAGTGCTCACATACCATTTCCAATGATAGTAATATGTAACAATTCCTCTCATAATTTCACATCTCTGATGGTCTCTGCAGCTACATCTCTCTGCCTTCTGCATTAAGAGTCCATGTAAACACTCTAGGTCAAGCAGATTACCCAGGTATCCCCTGTCTTAAGATCAGGTGATCATTCATCTTATACCATCTTTAAACCCCATGAAACCTAACATAACCTCAGGAGAGACTATGGAACCACTCTCCAGGTCACCTTGGAACGACCCTGTTCACAGCCCAGTTTTCACTTGCAGTTCTCAGGATAACTGCAGAATGTGCTGAGAAGGTCACATGATAAGACAGGAAAGGAGCATGTGGAACAGCAAAGCCTCTATTCCAGTTTTCCCTGGAATCAGGTCACCCTTTAATAGTTTGGAGAGTAGTGTGATTCTAGGGCATAAAACCCATGGAGGACATCTTTCTGGGGTCCTTCAGGTGTAAGTCAGGCACATCTGGATGAAACTGAGTCCTCCATGAGGAGTCTTCATGAGTGCTGAGAACAAGCTTGGAATGAGTTGTAAACTGCTGCTGTCCCTTGCTACCCATCTGTAAGTAAAAACTTGCTTCATGTAGCTAGGGTGTGTGGGTGTGCTAGGAACACCAACTAGGAAAAGTCAGTATCCAGTCACCGAAGTTGCTTTACACTAATATCCATGGTTAGTAGTTTTCTATGGTATTATGATACCACTGAATGTTTTTGTGATGACAAATATTATTATACAAAAACATAAAAAGTATTATCCAAAAATATTGTAAGCACATCTACAATAATTTTAATATTTCTTTATAATAATATTTCCTAATGATATTTTCTTTAAAGAAGTAGGAGGGGAAAGAAGCTTACTTTTAATTTTTTATTCTTATAATAATGCTTCCATATATAGACAGGAAGCTCATAAAACTTAAAATAAATGACACTATTTTTCCTGATTTTTGAATCATTATTAACAAATAATGTATGTATTTAAGGAATGCAATTACATGTATATGTATGTAATCAGATATGTCTATGTATATGTATGTATAGTGTATATGTGTGTATATACAGTATATGTGTATGTATGTATATATATATCACTGCCTTCCTTAAATACATACATTGATCATGCTCTGCATCCAGTCTCCAGGGCTCACTCATGCTTGATTAAAAGTCTGGACCCGGAGATCCAAGATGGCGGACTAGAGGGTGACTGCATCTCCCATCACTCCAGAAGCCAGGTTTCAAGAAGGGGAGGCACTGAGAAACTTGGACTAACATACAGCCACGTGGTGAGTCTCTCCCACAGGGAGAAGTTTAACCCACGTGGCAGGCCCGGACAGGGGCAGCTTCTTGAAGCAGGGCAGGGCACCTAGAGTCTTCCCCAAGCAGACCTGCTCCCTCCAGCAGCAGGCGCAACACACAGCCAGCTTCTTGGAGCAGGCCGCCCACTGAGAGCCTTTCTGCACAGAGCCAGATCCAAGCCCCAGACCCAGCCGCCGGCCCCAGCCTGCGGGCAGCTTCTGGGACCAGGACAAGGCAGCCAGAGACTTCCTCAAGCAGCCCTGCTCCCTCCAGCAGCAAGCTACATCCACAGACAGCTTCTTGGAGTAGGCCACCCAGTGAGAGATTTTCCACACAGAGCCAACCCCCAAGCCCTGGACCCAGGGTGGGCCCCGGCACACAGGTGGCTTCTAGGACCAGGGCAGGGCAGCCAGAGACATCCCCAAGCAGCCCTGCTCCCTCTGGAGGCAGGTGCAATGTACAACAAGCTCCTCAGAGCAGACCCACCCAGTAAAAGCTTTTCCACACAGAGCCAGCCCCCAGCCCTGGAATCAGTAGCGGGCTATGGGCAACTTTCTTTGGAAGCACTGCATTATCAAGTACCTCAAAGACTTCAGGCTACTGAAGGCTGAGAGGTGATATACTGAAAATCTACAGGGACACTATAAGCCAATAGAGGAAATCTGCAATATCACAGAGTCCCACTGACATCTGACCAATATGAGAAAACAAGGGAAGAAAATGTCCCAAAGAAACTTAGATACTATATCAATAAAACCCAATGACAGCACAACAGAAGAAATGTCAGAAAGGGAGTTCAAAATGTACATAATTAAAACAATCAGGGAAGCAAATGAGGAGATGAAAGAACAAATGCAGGCATTAAATGAACGCACCAATCAACAGTTAAAAGAGCAAATACGGGAAACCAAAGAGCATTTCAATAAAGAGTTAGAGATACTGGAAAAAAAAAAAAAAAACAGTAATCTTTGAAATGAGGGAAACAATAAACCAAGTTAAAAACTCCATAGAAAACATAACCAATAGGATAGATCACCTGGAAGACACAACCTAAGATATTGAAGACAAAATATTTAATCTTGAAAACAAAGTTGAACAAACAGAAAAGATGGTAAGAAATCATGAACAGAATCTACAAGAATTATGAGATATCATGAAAAGGCCAAATTTAAGAATTATTGGGATTGAGGAAGGCTTGGAGAAACAAAGGAATGAACAATCTATTCAATAAAATAATATCAGAAAATTTCCCAAATCTGAAGAATGAAATGGAAAAGCCGATACAAGAGGCTTATAGGACTCCAAATATACAAAATAACAACAGACCCACACCAAGGCACATTATTATGAAAATACTTAACATACAAAATAAAGACAGAATTTTAAAGGACACAAGAGAAAATAATCAAATTACAATCAGGGGGAAACCAATAAGAGTATCAACAGATTTTTCAATCCAGACCCTAAAAGTTAGAGGGGCCTGGAACAACATTTACCAAGCCCGGAAAGAAAATGGGTGCCAACCAAGAATCTTATACCCAGCAAAACTTACACTCAGATTTGACAATGAAATCAAATCCTTCCATGATTAACAAACAAAAAGAAAGCTGTGGCATTACAGAACATTCTCAGCAAAATATTCAATGATGAAGAGATGAAAAACAACAATGCAAATCAGCAACAGGAAGAACTAGCCTAAAGGAACAGCCAAATAAAGGGGAAACCAAATCATGTCAAAAAACAAAAATGAGGGAGGTTTCAAGATGGCGGCCTAGAGGGTAGCTGCATTTCACATTGCTCCAGGACTCAGGGTTCAAAAGAGGAGATATTGAGACACTTGGGACCACCTCAAAGCAGCCGGGTGACTCTCACCCATTGGGAAGGCGTCCCAGATGGGACGGTGGTCCCTGACCGCAGGGAACTTGTGAAGTAGAGCTGCCGGCGAGACGCCCCTCCCCCCACTGGAGCAGTGAACTCGGACAACTGGGAGCGCCATAAAGTAGGCCGCTCAGCACAGTGCTGGGACTCGGAGCCACCACTGGGGCTCCGGCGGCTGCCCAGGAGAGGAGTGGTGAGGAGAGCTGTGTGGACTCAGAACACCGGGGCCTGCCCTGAGGAGGAGGAGGAGGAGCGTGGCCGCTTGGATTCGGAGTGACTGCACCAGAGCTGCAGGCGGTTGCCAGAGGAGAAGCAGCGTGGCGAGCTGTTTGGACTAAGAACGATGCTTCTGAATCCCGGGGCCTGCCCTGAGGACGAGGAGGAGGAAGAGGAGCGCGGCCGCTTGGATTCGGGTGACTACACCAGAGCTACAGGCGGTTGCCAGAGAAGGGGCTGCGTGGTGAGCTGTTTGGACTCAGACCACTTCTGAACACCGGGGCCTGCCCGGAGGAGTAGGAGGAGGAGGAGGAGGAGTGCGGCGGGTTGTGTGGACTCGCACTGACTGCATTAGCGCTCCAGGCGGTTGCTCAGAGGAGAAGGCAAGTGGTGAGTTGTTTGGACTTAAAGCGACCGCTCCTGAACACAGGGGGGCTGCCTGGAGGAGTAGCGTGGTGGGTCGCTTGGTCTTGAGTGGCCGCACCAGAGCTCCGGGTGGTTGCCCAGAGGACCCGTGCAGCGGGTCACGTGGATTCAGAGCCACTCAGAGCGACTGCTCCTGAACACCTGGGGGGTTATCTGGAGAAGGAGGAGGAACGGGGAGGGTCACTTCGATTCGGAGTGATTGATTGCCCTGGGCTACGGAAAGTCGGTGGGAGGAAGAGGCACACAGTGAGTTCCTTGGACTCCCAGTGACCGCACTGGAATACTGGGCGACTGTCTGGAGGAAGAGGCCTGTGGCGGGTCTCTGGGACTCAGAGCGATTGTTCGGGGCCCAAGGTGGCTGCTCAGAGGAGGGGCCACGCAGCCAGGCAATTAAGTGCAGAGCAGGGTCCCAGGATCTAGGAGGCTTCTGGGTGGAAGAGCCGCACAGAGACAGGCTTAGGGCGGAGCGAAGGTTCCAGGCCTGCAGGCAGATTCTCTGAGGAAGAGCAGCCTAAGGAGAGTCATCTGCGAAGAGTGAGGCACCCAGGCCCAGAAGGTAGGGCCAGGCCCCTGGGAACTTTGCAGAGGAAGGCAGCCCAGCCCAGGCGGTAGCTGTAAATTGAGGGGAACCTCTAGGAGGGAACTGACCAGCGAGATCTCCCCATCGGGTGAATCTTCCCTGCTGGGTGAGGTTTCCCCACAAGGACGGTAAAACCAGAGACTCAGGCCAAAACAGGCCTTGCCTCAGCCCGCAGCTTAGGTCCCCTTTGGATGACCATTGGTTAACAAATGGAGGCACCTCTGCCCACTAGCAGGGATTATACCCCACCTGAAGGCCACCACTCCTAAAGAGGCAGCTTCCTTGTGGAACACCGCATTATCAACTTCCTCCAAGACTTCAGCATAGTGAAGGCTAAGGGGGGATATATATAGAAATCTTCAGGGACATTGTAAGTCAGTAGAGGAAATCTGCAATATCTCAGCGGTCCACTGATACCTGAACAATATGAGAAAACAAGGAAAGAAAATGCTGCAAACAAATCTAGATGTTACATCAATAAAACCCAATGACAGCATGGCAGAAGAAATGACAGAAAAGGAGTTCAGAATGTACATAATTAAAATGATCAGAGAAGCAAACCATGAGATGAAAGAGCAAATGCAAGCATTGAACGATTGCACCAATCGACAGTTAAAAGAGCAAATACAGGAAGCAAAAGATCATTTCAATAAACAGTTAGAGATATTGAAAAAAAACCAAACAGAAATCCTTGACATGAAGGAAACAATAAACCAAATTAAGAACTCCATAGAAAGCATATCCAATAGGATAGAACACCTGGAAGACAGAACCTCAAACATTGAAGACAAAATTTTAACCTTGAAAACAAAGTTGAACAAACAGAGAAGATGGTAAGAAAGCATGAACAGAATCTACAAGAACTATGGGATATCATGAAAAGGCCAAATTTAAGAATTATTGGGATTGAGGAAGGCCTAGAGAAACAAGCCAAAGGAATGAACAATTTATTCAATGAAATAATATCAGAAAATTTCCCAAATCTGAAGAATGAAATGGAAAATCAAGTTCAAGAGGCTTATAGGACTCCAAATACACAAAAGTATGACAGACCCACACCAAGGCACATTATAATGAAAATACCTAACATAGAAAATAAAGACAGAATTTTAAAGGCTGTGAGAGAAAAGAACCAAATTACATTCAGGGGGAAACCAATACGCATATCAGCAGATTTTTCAATCCAGACCCTAAAAGCTAGAAGGGCCTGGAACAACATTTTTCAAGCCCTGAAAGAAAATGGATGCCAACCAAGAATCTTATACCCAGCAAAACTTACCTTCAAATTTGACATTGAAATAAAATCCTTCCATGATAAACAAAAGCTAAAAGAATTTACAAAAGAAAGCCAGCATTACAGAACATTCTCAACAAAATATTCCATGAGGAAGAGATGAAAAACAAAGGAGCAAATCAGCAAAGGGAGGAATTATCCTAAAGGAATTGTCAAATAAAGGAGGAAACAAGTTGTGTCAAACAAATAAATAAACAAAATTTTAAAAATGAACCAAATGACCGGGAAACCAAATCATTTCTCTATAATAACCCTGAATGTTAATGGCCTGAATTCATCAATCAAAAGACATAGCCTGGAAGACTGGATTAAAAAGAAAGATCCAACAATATGTTGCCTGCAAGAGACTCACCTTATAGAAAAAGATACCCATAGACTAAAGGTGAAAGGATGGGGAAAAACATACCATGCACATGGACTCAGCAAAAAAGCTGGAGTATCCATCCTCATTTCCGATAATGTGGACTTCAAGCCAAAGTTAGTCAGAAGGGATAAAGAATGTCATTTCATACTGCTTAAGGGAAGCATAAATCAGCAAGACATAACAATCATAAGCATCTATGCCCCAAACAGTGGCTCATCTATGTATGTCAAACAAATCCTTCTCAATTTCAGAAACCAAATAGACCACAACACAATAATACTAGGTGATTTTAACACGCCTCTCTCACCACTGGACAGATCTTCCAGACAAAAATTGAACAAAGAAACCATAAATCTCAATAATACAATCAATAATTTAGACTTAACGGACATTTATAGAATATACCATCCAACCAAGAGCGAATACACTTTCTTCTCAGCAGCACATGGATCCTTCTCTAAAATAGACCATATATTATGCCACAAAGCTAATGTTAGCAAATACAAGAAGATAGAGATACTACCATGTATTCTATCAGATCATAATGGATTGAAGTTAGAAATAAATGAAAGAGTAAAACACAGAAACTATTCCAACATCTGGAGATTAAACAATATGCTATTATATGATGAATGGATAACAGAAGATATTAGGATGGAAATTAAAAAATTCTTAGAGGTAAAAGAGAACAAAGAAACATCTTATCAAATTCTCTGGGACACTATGAAAGCAGTACTTAGAGGGAAATTTATTTCATGGAGCGCATTTAATAAAAGAAGTGAAACTCAACAAATAAACAACCTAACACTACAGCTCAAAGCCCTAGAAAAAGAAGAACAGAACAGCACCAAAAGTAGTAGAAGACAGGAAATAGTTAACCTCAGATCTGAAATCAATGAAATTGAAACAAAAGAAACAATACAAAAAATTGACAAAATAAATAGTTGGTTCTTCGAAAAAATAAACAAAATTGATAAACCTTTAGCCACACTAACAAAGAGAAGACGAGAGAAAACCCAAATCACTAAAATTCGGAATGAACAAGGAAATATCACAACAGACAGGATTGAAATACAAAACATAATTAGAAGCTATTTTGAAAATCTATACTCCAACAAAATAGAAAATTTCGAAGACATCAACAGGTTTCTAGAGACATATGAATTGCCTAAACTGAACGAGGAGGACATAAACAATTTAAATAGACAATTTCAAGTACTGAAATAAGAGAAGTCATCAAAAGCCTACCAACAAAGAAAAGTCCGGGACCAGATGGGTTCTCAGCCGAGTTCTACAAAACCTTTAAAGAAGAGCTCATTCCAATACTTCTCAAAGTATTCCATAAAATAGAAGAGGAGGGAACCCTCCCAAACTCATTCTATGAAGCCAATATCACACTGATACCTAAACCAGACAGAGACTCATCAAGGAAAGAAAATTTCAGACCAACATCCTTAATGAACATCGACACAAAAATTCTCAACAAAATTTTAGCAAATCGCATACAAAAACATATTAAAAAGATAGTGCACCATGATCAAGTGGGTTTCATCCCAGGGATGCAAGGTTGGTTCAACATCAGGAAATCAATAAACGTAATTCACCACATTAATAGACTTAAAGTCAAGAATCACATGATTATTTCAATAGATGCAGAAAAAGCATTTGATAAAATACAGCACCCCTTCATGCTCAAAACACTAGAAAAAATAGGGATAGTGGGAACATTCCTTAACATTGTAAAGGCCATTTATGCTAAGCCCATGGCTAATATCATTCTAAATGGTGAAAAACTGAAAGCATTCCCCCTAAAAACTGGAACAAGGCAGGGATGCCCTCTTTCACCACTTCTATTCAACATCGTTCTTGAGACTCTGGCCAGAGCAATTAGACAAACCAAAGAAATTAAAGGGATACGAATTGGAAAAGAAGAACTCACACTATCCCTTTTCACTGATGACATGATTATATATTTAGAGGAACCTGGAAATTCCACCAGAAAACTCTTAGAACTCATAAGTGAATTCAGTAAAGTAGCAGGTTACAAGATCAATTCCCATAAATCCAACGCATTTTTATACATAAGTGATGAATCTTCAGAAAGAGAAATTAGGAAAACTACCCCATTCAAAATAGCCTCGAAAAAAATGAAATACTTGGGAATCAATCTAACAAAAGAGGTGAAAGACCTCTACAATGAGAACTATACAACACTAAAGGAAGAAATTAAAGAACACCTTAGAAGATGGAAAGATCTTCCATGTTCTTGAATAGGAAGAATTAATATTGTCAAAATGGCCATACTACCTAAAGTGCTATACAAATTCAATGCAATTCCAATTAAAATCCCAATGACGTACCTTACAGAAATAGAGCAAGCAATTATGAAATTCATCTGGAAGAATAAGAAACCCAGAATAGCTAAAGCAATCCTTAGCAGGAAGAGTGAAACAGGGGGTATCGCAATACCAGATCTTCAACTCTACTACAAATCAATAGTAACAAAAACGGCATGGTATTGGTACCAAAATAGAAAGGTAGATCAATGGTACAGAATAGAGGACACGGACACAAACCCAAATAAATACAATTTTCTCATACTAGACAAAGGTGCCAAAAATATGCAATGGAGAAAAGATAGCCTCTTCAACAAATGGTGCTGGGAGAATTGGAAATCCATATGCAACAGAATGAAACTAAACCCATATCTCTCACCATGCACGAAACTGAACACAAAATGGATTAAGGACCTCGGAATCAGACCAGAGACCCTGCAGATTATAGAAGAAAAAGTAGGTCCAAATCTTCACCTTGTTGGTCTAGGACCAGACTTCCTTTACAGGACTCCCATAGCACAAGAAATAAAAGCTAGAATCAACCACTGGGATAGATTCAAACTAAAAAGCTTTCTCTCAGCAAAGGAAACTATCAGCAATGCGAAGAAAGAGCCTACAGAGTGGGAGAATATCTTTGCCAATCATACTTCAGATAGAGCACTAATCTCCAGAATCTATAAAGAACTCAAAAAACTCTACTCCAAGAATTCAAATAATCCAGTCAACAAATGTGCTAAGGAAATGAATAGACACTTCATAGAAGAAGATCTACAAGCAATCAACAAACATATGGAAAAATGCTCAACATCTCTAGTAATAAGAGAAATGCAAATCAAAACCACCCTAAGATTCCATCTCACCCCAATTAGAATGGCGATTATCAAGAATACGAGCAACAACAGGTGTTGGCGAGGATGTGGGGAGAAAGGTACACTCATACATTGCTGGTGGGGCTGCAAATTAGTGCAGCCACTCTGGAAAGCATTGTGGAGATTCCTTAGAAAACTTGGAATGGACCCTCCATTTGACCCAGCTATCCCACTGCTTGGCCTATACCCAAAGGACTTAAAAGCAGCATACTACAGAGATACAGCCACATCAATGTTCATAGGTGCTCAATTCACAATAGCCAGACTGTGGAACCAACCTAGATGCCCTTCAATTGATGAGTGGATAAAGAAACTGTGGTATATATATACAATGGAATATTACTCAGCCATAAAGAATGATAAAATTATGGCATTTGCAGGCAAATGGATAAAATTGGAGAATATAATGCTAAGTGAGATAAGCCAATCTCAAAAAGCCAAAGGACGAATGATATCACTAATAAGTGGAGGATGACACATAATGGGGGGGAGGGAAGGGTTAGTGTTAGGGTTAGAGTTAGGGTTATGGAGGGGGGCATGTATGGAGGAAAGAACTACTGTATAGAGGGTAAAGAGGGGTGGGAGGGGTGGGGGGAAGGGAAAAAATAACAGAATGAATCAAACAACATTACTCTATGTAAATTTATGATTACACAAATGGTATGCCTTTCTGCCATGTACAAACAGAGAAGCAACATGTATCCCATTTGTTTGCAATAAAAAAAAATAGAGGAAAAAAAAAAGAATGACTGCAAGAAATAAATAAATAAATAAATAAATAAACAAATAAATAAATAAATGAGTCAAATGACCGGGAATACAAATCTTATCACAATAATAACCCTGAATGTTAATGGCCTGAACTCATCGATAAAAAGACATAGACTGGCAGATTGGATTAAAAGGAAAAATCCAACAATATGTTACCTGCAAGAAACTCATCTCATAAAAAGAGATACACATAGACTAAAGATGAAAAGATTGGAGAAAACATACCATGCACATGGACACAGCAAAAAAGCTGGAGTATTCATCCTCATTTCAGATAATGTGGACTTCAAGAAAAAACTAGTCAGGAGGGATAAAAATGGACATTACATACTGCTTAAGGGAAGCATAAATCAGCAAGACATAACAATCTTAAATATCTATGCCCCAAACATTGGCACATTCATGTATGTCAAACAAATCCTTCTCAATTCCAGAAATCAAATAGACCACAACACAATAATACTGGGCGATTTTAACACACCTCTCTCACCACTGGATAGAACTTCCAACCAAAAATTGAAAAAAGAAACCATAGATCTCAATAACACAATTGACAATTTAGCCTTAACGGACATATATAGACTATACCATGCAAAAAAGAATAAATACACTTTCTTCTCAGAAGCACGTGGATCCTTTTCTAAAATAGACCATATTTTGTGCCACAAAGCTACTGTTAGCAAATACAAGAAGATAGAGATACTACCTTGTAATCTATCAGATCACAATGGATTGAAATTATAAATAAATGACAGAATAAAAAACAGAAATCATTAATCTTCAATAAACAGAATCTCCGAAAAAGAGAAATCTCCAGTACCTGGAGATTAAATAATATGCTATTATGTAATGAATGGATAACAGAAGACATCAGGAGGGAAATAAAAAAATTCTTAGAAGTAAATGAGAACAAACACTCAACATATCAAAATCTCTAGGACACTATGAAAGCAGCACTTCGAGGAAGATTTATTTTATGGGGCACATTCAACAAAAGAAGTAAAAATCAACAAATAAACCACCTAACACTACAGCTCAAAGCCCTTGAAAAAGAAGACCAGACCAACAACAAAAGTAGTAGAAGACAGGAAATAGTTAAAATCAGAGCTGAAATGAATAAAATTGAAACAAAAGAAACAATCAGTAAAATTAACAAAATAAATAGTAGGTTCTTTGAAAAAACAAACAAAATTGATAAACCCTTAGCCACACTAACAAAGAGAAAGAGGGAGAAAACTCAAATTACTTAAATTCGGAAAGAACAAGGAAATATCACAACAGACTCGAGAGAAATACAAACCATAATTAGAAGCTATTTTGAAAATCTGTATTCCAACAAAAGAGAAAACCTCGAAGACATCAACAAGTTTCTAGAGACATATGAATTACCTAAACTGAACGAAGATGACATACACAACTTAAATAAATCAATTTCAAGCAATGAAATAGAAGAGGTCATCAAAAGCCTACCAACAAAGAAAAGTCTGGGACCAGATGGGTTCTCAGCCGAGTTCTACAAAACTTTTAAATAAGAGCTCATTCCAATACTACTCAAAGTATTCCATGAAATAGAAGAGGAGGGAACCCTCCCAAACTTATTCTATGAAGCCAGTATCACCCAGATACCTAAACCAGGCAGAGACACATCAAGGAAAGAAAATTTCAGACTAATATCCTTAATGAATATCGACGCAAAAATTCTCAACAAAATTTTAGCAAATGACATACAAAAATATATTAAAAGATAGTGCACAATGATCAAGTGGGTTTTATCCCAGGGATCAAGGTTGTTTCAACAACCAGAAATCAATAAATGTCATTCACCATTTCAACAGACTAAAAGTTAAGAATCACACGATTATTTCAATAGATGCAGAAAAAGCATTTGATAAAATACACCATCCATTCATGCTCAAAACACTAGGAAAAATTGGGGTAGTGGGAACATTCCTTAATATTGTAAAGGCCATCTACACTAAGCCCATGGCCAATATCATTCTAAATGGTGAAAAACTGAAAGCATTCCCCCTGAAAACTTGAACAAGGCAGGGATGCCTTCTTTCACCACTTCTATTCAACATTGTCCTTGAAACTCTAGCCAGAGCAATTAGAAAAACCAAAGAAATTAAAGAGATACTAATAGGAAAAGAAGAACTCAAACTATCCCTGTTTGTTGATGACATGATTGTATATTTAGAGGAACCTGGAAATTCCACCAGAAAACTTTTAGAACTCATAAATGAACTCAGTAAAGTAACAGGTTACAAGATCAATGCTCATAAATCCAATGCATTTTTATACATAAGTGATGAATCTTCAGAAAGAGAAATTAGGAAAACTACCCCATTCACAATAGCCTCGAAAAAAATAAAATACTTGGAAATCAATCTCACAAAAGAGGTGAAAGTCCTCTACAATGAGAATTACAGAACACTAAAAAAAAAATTAAAGAAAACCTTCGAAGATGCAAAGATCTCCCATGTTCCTGGATAGGCAGAATTAATATTGTCAAAATGGCCATACTACCAGAAGTGCTATACAGATTCAACGCAATTCCAATTAAAATCCCAATGATGTACCTTACAGAAATAGAGAAAGCCATTATGAAATTTGTCTGGAAGAATAAGAAACCCAGAATAGCTAAAGCAATCCTTAGCAGAAAGAGCAAAGCTGGAGGTATCGCAATACCAGATCTTCAACTCTACTACAAAGCAATAGTAATATATTGGTACCAAAATAGACAGGTAGATCAATGGTACAGAATACAGGACATGAACACAAACCCAAATAAATACAATTTTCTCATACTAGACAAAGGGGCCAAAAATATGCAATGGAGAAAAGATAGCCTCTTCAAAAAATGGTGCTGGGAAAATTGGAAATTCATATGCAACAGAGTGAAATTAAACCCCTATCTCTCACCCTGCACAAAAATCAACTCAAAATGGATCAAGGACCTCAGAATAAGATCAGAGACCCTGCATCTTATAGAAGAAAAAGTAGGTCCAAATCTTCAACATGTCGGCATAGGATCAGACTTCCTGAACAGGACTTCCATAGCACAAGAAATAATAGCAAGAATCAACAACTGGGATAGATTCAAACTAAAGTTCTTTCTCTCAGCAAAGGAAACTATCAGTAATGTGAAGAGAGAGCCTACAGAGTGGGAGAAAATCTTTGCCACTCATACTTCAGATAGAGCACTAAATTCCAGAATATATAAACAACTCAAAAAACTCTACAAAAAGAATACAAATAATCCAATCAACAAATGGGCTAAGGAAATGAACAGACACTTCACAGAAGAAGATCTACAAGCAATCAACAAACATATGGAAAAATGTTCAACATCTCTAGTAATAAGAGAAATGCAAATCAAAACCACCCTAAGATTCCATCTCACCCCAATTAGAATGGCGATTATCAAGAATACAAGCAGCAAGAGGTGTTGCCGAGGACGTGGGGAGAAAGGTACACTCATACATTGCTGGTGGGTTTGCAAATTAGTACAGCCACTCTTGAAAGCAGTATGGAGACTCCTCAGAAAGCTTGGAATGGAACCACCATTTGACCCAGTTATTCCACTCCTTGGCCTGTACCCAATGGACTTAAAATCAGCATACTACAGAGACACAGCCACATCAATGCTTATAGCTGCTCAATTCACAGTTGCCAGATTGTGGAAATATCCTAGATGTCCTTCAATTGATGAATGATAAAGAAACTGTGGTATATATGTACAATGGTATATTACTCTGCCATAAAGAATGATAAAATTATGGAATTTGCAGGCAAATGATGAAATTGGAGAATATCATGCTAAGTGAGATAAGCCAATCTCAAAAAAACCAAAGGACGAATGATCTCGCTGATAAGCGGATGATGACATATAATGAGGGGTGAGAGTGGTTAGAGTTAGGGTTATTGTTAGGTTTAGGATTAGGGTTAAGGAGGGTTGCTAGAATGGAGGAAGTAAGGACTATATAGAGGGAAAAGAGGGGTGAGGGGTTGGGGGGAGGAAAAAATAACAGAATGAATCAACAATATTACCCTATGTAAATTTATGATTACACAAATGGTATGCCTTGGCTCCATGTACAAACAGAGAAGCAACATGTATTTCATTTGTTTACCATAAAAATTTTTTTTTAAAAAATGTCTGGGCCCTGTGATGGTCCTCTCCCAGTTTCCCACACTGCTTACTGGGCAACTCTTTTCACTCTCTGCTTCCATGAGTCATCAGTCATAGGTTTTGCACAGGAGTGGGATGATAAAACTTTTGTTTGTGTCTGGCGTGCTGCATCTACCATGGTGTCCTCCAGATATATACTTGATGTTGCAAATGGAAGAATATTTTTTCTTCCTCAGGCTGAGTAATGACCCACATATTCCTCACCCATTGCTCTGTAAATGCACATTTGGTTTGTGTCCAGATATGATTGTGTGAATATTGCTGCAATATTGTGGGAATGCTGATGACTTCTGGAGACACTCTTCTCCTTCCTTTGGCTCTGAACCCAAATGAAAGATTGCTGGATCACATGGTGCTGCTTTCATTGTTTGAGGAAATTTTTTGGTATTTTCCTTAATGACTGTACCCATTTCCTACCAAGATGTGTACCAAGATTGTTTTCACAAGCATTCTCACCAACTGATATCTTTTGACCTTTAATAACTATCCTATGGGGATTAGATATGTATCATTCTTATTTGGATTTGCATTCTTCTGATAATTAGTGATGTGGAGCTCCTTTACATATATCTATATCTTCTGGGAAACATTTTGCTCAAGTGCTTCACTTAGTTGTGATGAGATTATTCCTATTTTTACTCTTGAGTTGTATAAGCTTCTTCTATACAGAAGATTTCAACTTCCTCTATGATATTTGGCTTCTTGGAATTTTCTTTCATTAAGAGTTTATCTTAATTTTTATGGATTTTTTTCTGAATTCTCATCAATATTTGTTTCCAACAGTGATCAGTGGGCATAAAATGTCATTAAGCAAAATTAAAAAAAAAAAAAAACTCTAGAGAGCTTCCTTACACCATGGTACCTATGTTCAATAGTAATGTGCTGTATATTTAAAGGTTTGGTAACATGATATTTCTTAAGCATTGTTATCACAGGAAAGACTTTTTAAACAATTATAAAGGTTATTTGGCATCCAACTGTAAAGGTTAAGGGGAAAGCAAATAAAAAGGCAAGCATACAGCAAGAAGTGGCTCCCATGGAAAAGCCAGTCCAGTTGTTATCTATTCCAGGGTCATATCAAGTTACTGAGGTTACAGGGTGCAGCTAGCTTTGCACATGTGCAGATCACATAACCAGCTTGCCTCTCAGAGTCCACTCGTACCAAAGGTTATTATAATAAGGTAATGTCTCCAGGCCTCAAGGACAGAGGAGTTGCAGTGCATTTTGAAGCCATTCAAACAGAGCACCTTTTGTCCTGAGGAGTTTGCTCAACTCAAAGGGCTTTTCCTCCTCTGTACATTGGCTGCTCTGAAACCCCTACAACTCCCCTTTTTTGTTTTGTATTGCCTCTTGAATAGACATGTGTGTCTTCTGGTTAAAGAAGGTGGAGGGAAAAGCAAGGGAGACATTGGCAAAAACAAGCACAGGATAATAAGGCAAGAATCAATATACATCCTCCATTGAAAAACTGTTTGATCCATGTAGAATTTGGTAGTCATGAGGTTAACCAATCTAATAAATCCCAAACTCCAACATCTTGTTGCACCTTCTTTACAATGTCTCTAGATGGTCCAATTCACTTTGAATGGGGTTACCATTATCAGTTAAACTGAAATAACACATATCATTAAATTTCTGACATCCTTGTGATGTAACAACAGTAAATAATCAATAGCAGCCCTATTATCAAGATAGCTTGATGTATACAAATTTCAGAAGAATTAACGATTTTCCCTAAGCAGACCCAAATATAATGAGTGTAGGATGCCAGAGATGAACAGATTTTTGTTCAGGGACACCACCAACAAGGGTACAACAACAGAGAAATAACACAGTAACAGAAAAAATAGTTGTTGAATTTTGGGTAAGTTTGCAAACAAAGCTGTAACCAAATTTTCTCAGATATATTCTAAGCCCATCTAGACTAGCAAGTGTGGAGCAGATGTTATTAAACTCTTTATATCCCCTAAGTCACTAGATGATTAGAAGTCTGGGATTGTTTGGACCTCTTGCTCTTGTTGGAGGTTTCTTCTTTGAATAAGGTCCTTTTCATCCAAGGTCAAATGGAATTTGGGAATCAGATTGTGAAGTCCTTGATGCCAACTCGTGATGATTGACAGATCTCACGCACCTGGCAAAAATCCAAACAGAATCTGTAGGAGTAAGAAGAGAAGCATATCTCTGGCCCCATATCAGATCTGGTGGAACTTGGTATTTTACATGAAACTTTGATAGTGGTTGCTTAGGGGTAAAGTGTCTGTCCAAGGCAGAGGACCAGTGATGTGTATTATCTTCACACTGTACATTAAGAGCATTTATTGTGAACAAGGCAATATTGAAAGCATTATTAACATGAGCAATGTGAGGTACCCTGTTTTTATTTTGTTTTAAAAGGCACATTTTAAGGATGTGATGTGCACATTCAACTAACACTTGTCCAGTAGGATTGTGAGGAATTCCATGGGTTAGAATCATATTCCATTAATTACTAAACTGAGCAAAGGCACTAGAAGTATAGGCAGGGGCATTGCCACTTTTTAAAGATGAGGTGTACCTATGGTGGCAATGGAAAGGAGCACGTGAGCGATACAGGCTGAGGCCTTCTCTGAACAATATGCACTGGCCCATATAAGACCTGGGGACGTATCTATGGTAACATGTAAAAAAGAATAGAAGTGGAAGGGAGGAAAGTGAGTCACATCCATCTGCCCGAGGGCACTAGAGTGTAAAACTCGAGGGTTCACAGTTTCCCAAGTAGGGAAAGGAAAGGGTGTGCAACGAGAAAAATTATCAACGATGAAACGGGCCTGTTGAGAGGAAATAGAAAAGGTTTTCATTAAGGAGCGAGTATTTTGATGTAAAAACTGTGTGATTCCACAGCAGCTGGGAAGAGAGGATAAAGCGATTTTATAGCAGTGTCAGGATGAGCATTTCCTTCAGTGAGTGGTCCGGGAATCTTAGTGTGGCTCCCTATGTGAGCAGGAAATACTGCAGCTGTAGGACCCTGTAATAGAGATTGGAGAGTGATAAACAGGTATAGCAGATTAGAGTCCAAGTGAGGTGACAAAATTGCAGAGGAAATGTGAGGCCTCTGTTTGCCTAAATTCTGAGAATCTGCAACGATGTGTCAGGCAATGGGAAACATATGAAGAGTCAAAATAATAATAGCTAATTCTGCTGCTGAGGGGAAGCTTGAGACAATGTGTAATAATCAGTCCATTTTTTATCAGTGAATATAGATACCACACCCCGTTGTTTTCCTCCATCGGTATAAACAGTGATCTTGCTGGAACTGGAATGGAGGAGATTATAGAAGCAGCATGAGAGACTAGACACAACAAGAAAGGCGTTCACCCAGAGGTGCATGGGAAGCAATAGGAGCAAAAGAATCAGTGAAGACAGACTGATAACATGAAGGAAGTTGTAAATTCTGTAAATGTAATTTTTTTTCATAAGAAGATAAAGTACATGAATATCTCTTCCTGTAAGAGATAATATAATTGCAACCATCTGAGATCAATTGAGCATACATATCAGCATAAGGGAGAACATTTCTTCCTGAAAGGTGAGGAGAATATAACCACTCTATTGTACACATCTTTATTATGAATGGTAACAGCTGCAGCAAAGGCATAAGGCTTTCCTGTGAATGTCATTAGAGATAAAGGAACATTGAGTGTTGGGAGTCTGTCTATAAGAATTGCAGATAATTTCTCACTAAGTCAGTCAAGGCAGAAGTCAAATGGAAAAAATTGGTGCGATTATGTTGCTTTTCAACAACTGAAAAAAGGTGACAGCATATCAGTAGTTAAAGAAATATATGGTCATGCCCAATCTAAATGTCCTAAAACTTGTTGCAAATGAAATAAGAAAAATTTGGAAGGAAGGGTCAGTTTCAGAATATGAGGAATGGAATAGGAACATTGGGGTGTCCTAAATAATTAATAGGGAATTGTTGATTTTTTTTCTGTGGCCACATAGAGGCCAGATTATAATGGAATGTATTGTAATTTAGTTAAAGTATTTTCTGTAAGTATTGGCCCAGCAATCAGAATATCATCCATATAATGATAAACAAGAATATGTGAAAATAATTGTCAGAAAGAACCTTGAAGAACCTCATCTACAAAATCTTGACATATTGTGAGGCTAGTTAACATACCTGGAGGAAGAACTTTCCACCAATATCTATCAGCATACCTTTGATGATTGAAAACAGGAACTGTGAAGGCAAATTTCTCTTGATCATAAGGAAAGAGGAATAGTAAAAACTACAGTCTTTTAGGTCTATTATATATAAGGAAAAATTCTGAGGAATTAGATTGGGGTTAGGCAATCCACACTGAAGTGGACTCCTAGGTTGTGTATATCTTTTAATTTCTCTTAAACCTTGTAATACTCTCCATTTCCCTGATTTCTTCTTTGATAAAAATGGGTATATTCCATGGGCTGGTAGAAGGTTCAATATGTCCCAATTGTAACAGTTCTTGAATGAGGGCCTCTGGGGCTGCCACCTTCTCCTTAGACAATGGCCATTGTTGTATCCAGACAGGAGTGGTGACGTTTCATTTTAATGTCAAGGTGGTCAAATCTGCAGAGGTCCCTATAAAAACTGGTGACTCCATAACATTTGTAACTTGTGCAAGATGTCTCTCTCCCATACAGGAAAGAGAAATGCCATAATGTACTGTTTAATGTGAGTTATACCTTGCTGTGGGTTGGAAGGGAAGGATCATCACAAACATATAGAACTTTTGAACACTTTTTATTGTTTCCTCCTGTGCCCCAAACCATGCATGCAAGGGCCATGCATGAGGCCACATCGAGAGGGATATAACTGTAACGTCAGCACCAGTGTCCAATAATGCTGTGATTGACTGACTGTTCACTTAATCAAAGGGTTAACTTCGGTCAAGTTTCAGTAATAGGTAAACATATTCCAATAATAGTGAAAGCAAATCTTTTACTATTATTCCCTTTTTTATAGTAATCCCTTTTTCATTTAGGGGTTGTTGGGCAGTAATATAAGGAATTACAGTTAATTGAGCTATGAAGTCCTTTGGGAAGATTTAAGGACTTATAAGACCAAATTTAAATGTATATTACACCAGCATAATCAGAAATAATCACTCCAGGAATTATAAATTTTCCTTCTTTAGCACTGTGGGAGTGGGGCAAAATTAAACCAAAGATATCTTTGGGTAGAGGTCCTTGAATGTGGGTAGTAATTTTACAAACTTCCCCAAGGAGACGTAGTTGAGCAACCTCAGTAGTAATCAAATCTATTCCTGTGCGCCCTCTAGTGGCATGAAGGGATTTATGGAAGGAGCTTCTGTTTGACCTGGAAACATTTGTGAAAGAGACATCTATGTCTACAAGTGAAAAGGGTTCCTCTTCTTTTGGCCCTGGTTTGGAAGGTGGTCTCTAACTGAGTTTCCCAACATGTCTGTTGTAGATCTGCATTGATTAGCCCAATAAGATCCTTTATGACAGATTGGACATTTCTGATTGGGCTGTTTTTGTGGCCATTTTTCTTTTTTTAATCTTACAATCCTTTTGAAGATGGTCAGGTGTTTTACAATTGTAACAAAGTTTATCAGGGGACTTTAAAGCAGCAGTCAGTAAATCCACTTTATAAGTTTCAGTTTCAACATTCTGACATGTCTTTATTAAATCAGAAATTTTAGTATCCACTTACTGGTATATAGATTTTATCACTTGTTTTACAATCTTGGTTGGCATTTTCATAAGCCAGTTGTGTGGTCAGAATATTGGCAGCCTCCAAATTGTTTTCTTGTCTTTCAATAGCTTTAGTCAATTAGTTAACAAAATTAATGAAAGGCTCCCGTGAGGATTGTTGAATTACAGCAAGGGACTAGGAAGGACACCGAGTGTCTGGGATGCTCCTCCATGCTTTACAAACTAAGGTTCTAATCAGGGAAATGGCAGCTGCGGGCAACTGAGCTTGATGTTGTAATGTCCCTCTTTGCCTCACACCAAACAAATCATCATAATCAATATTAACATTTCCTTGAGCATTATCCTCAGCTTGCACACAGGCTAAATTGGAATATCCTTGTAAAAACACTGTATTTGGGGCAGAAGAAGTAGCCATGTTCACCAATGCTGGTTTCCCCTTTGCTGTGTGGAATAGTTTAATGTAGTCCCTTTTGTCCAGTTTTTCTAATAGTCCATATTTTGGTGCCATGTAAAAAAGTCATTGTGAGGACAATATTACACTTCTTTACCACATGTTCTTATAGTAGTTATCTGGTGCCATATCTTACATTTCAGTCTTTCATCTATTTGAAAGAGGTTTTTGTTACTATAGAAGAAAAAAATTCCAACTCATTTGTTGTTATGTGGATATGTGGTTTTCCAAACTTCATTTATCAAAGAAGTTGTGATGACCCCCCTTGGAAGTTCTTGTCACCTCTGTTAAAGTGTAGATGACCACATATGTGACGCTTGGTTCTGTGTGCTCCATATTCTGTTTCTTTGTTATCTGAGTCTATATTTATGTCAATACCATACTGCTTCCATTACATTGGCTTTGTTATATAACATGATATTAGAAGTGTGACATCTCTAGCTGTGTTCTTTTTCTCATGGTTTGTATTAGCTTTTGGGGTCTTTTGAAGTTTCATGTCAATCATAGGAATGTTCTACCTTTTACTGTGAAAAATACCATGGGGCTTTGAGAGACATTTTATTTAACCTGTAGGCCACCTCGAGAAGTATTCACACTAAATAACACTGTTTCTCCTGATCCATGAATGTGAGAGACCTTTCTGTTCATTTTTGTTTCCCACAATTTCTTTGATCAATTTCTTATATTTGGGGTATGCAGATTATTCACCTTCTTGATTAAATTATTCCCCAAGTATTTTATTCTGCTTGAGCCTATTGTAAATATGATTGATTCCTTGATTTTCTTTCCAAAAAATTTTTGAAGAGAGACACAAGTGACTTTTATGTAAAAATTTGATCCTCACAACTTCAGTTTATTCAAATATTTAATGTGTATAATCAGGTCACCTTCAAATAAAGACAACTGTATTTCTTCCCTTTGAATTTGGAATCCTTTTCTGTCTTTTCTTACAGATGTCTCTTTGCAGGACTTCTAGGACCATGGTAAACAGAAGTGGTGATATTGACTATCCTTAGAAGGTGCTTAAGTGGACCAGAAAAACTCTGGGCATTTCAAACCTGAGTATGCTGTGGTCACTGGACTCAGTACGTTTGGCTAGGTACTTCATAGAGAGAAGTTTTATCCCCCTCTTTGGGGCTCACCAGCATGACACCAACATTAGCTCACTTACCTTGAGGCCCTGGGATGATTCATGGCAGGAATATTTATAAAAGGGAGAGATGACATGGTGAGATGGGAAGCCAGAGAGCAGACAGGATCAGTCCTCTCTTACATAACAACCCCTCTTGAGAACTTGCCAGGGTCTCATGAAGTACCTTGGGCCTTTCAATGAACCAAGGCCCCAGTAATCTGTCGACCTCCACCAGGCCTCACCTCATGAGGGACTCACATACCTAACACTGCCACACTGGATACCAAGGTTACAAGAGAAAAACCCCTGGTGGACACACCACATCCAGTGGGAAGAAAAGCCATTCCTATCACAGAAAAGGTCAGCCCTTCCAAAAGTTCTCTGAAACAGAGAGTGAGGCACAGCACCAGTGATTTACCCCAGGAAAGAAAGAAATAACTGGAAATAATTTAGCAAAATATATAAATCAATATCCACCTTGGGGGAAAAAACCCACTTAAAACTAGAGGTGTTCATAAAGAAATGGTAAAGGCCAGATCTCCTAGGACTAACAACCTCTTAAAAGATAGAAGGGGATCAAGCACAATATGCAATTCATAGAAAAACTTACTTATCTGGAGATGTCAGTAAAAAGACACCAATAATAAATATGTAGGATGAATAATTCAGAAGATCTAATTCACAATATTCTGACTGTTCGAGGGTCTATATTCCAGTTGAAATTTTTGAAAAATGAGCAGACTATAATTGTTGTGCTTACGGGGTGATATATGGGCATCTATGTGATTTGATTGGTAAGTTTCTTTGTTCCATTCCAGTGACCATCTTACTCTATAACCTGAGTTATCATGTTGTACATTAATATGCACAGTACAATTTAATGTTTTTAAAATTGAGAGACATAGTTGAGTTGCCATTTTTACATAAAGTAATCTGCTTGTTTTATTTATTTTTTTTAATAGGGGATTGATCCCAGGGGCTCCTATCCACTGAGCATCATCCCTAGCCATTCTTATTTTATAATTTTGAGACAGGTTTTCCTTCATTGCTTAGGGTATCAATAATATTCTGATACTGGCCTTGAATTTATGATCCTCCTACCTCAGGCTTCCAGGTCACTGGGATTACAGGTTTATGCCACTGTGTCCAGCATGATGGTAATATATTTTAGTTTGCACCTTGCTAAATGAATGGATTATAACTGCTCTTACTGAAGTAGGAAATATGAGCCAGGAGTGGTAGCACACATCTGTAATCCCAGCAGCTCAAGAGGCCAAAGCAGGAGGATCATGATTTCAAAGCCAGCCTCAGCAACTTAGCAAGGCTCAAAGTAATTTAGTAAGATCCTCTCTCAAAATAAATATAGAAAGAGAAACAACATGTATCCCATTTGTTTACAATAAAAAAAAAAAAAAGAAAGAAAGTGCTTGGAATGTAGCCGAGGGTTTAAACACCCCTAGATTCAATCTCTGGTACAGAAAAATTAAATATTAGAAATAAAAAACAACAAAGTGGGAAATATGGGTAACTATGAGAGGTGATGGATAACTTAATTCATTCCTCTTAGTAACCACTTTACCATGCTCCCTAAAGCATCATGTTGTCTACCAGGACACACACAATATACTTGCTTTTTTAAGATGTTTTTAAAACAGAACTTGGATAGACATTTCTCTAAAGAAGATGTACAAATGGCCAGTAAATTAATGAAAAGATGCTAAAAGCCACCAATCATCAGGGAGATGTACAAAGACATGCAGAGATATTACTTCACACTTGCAGATAGTATGGGTGATTCCAAAAGACAGAGAAAGTGCTGGAAAATATATGGAGAACTGAGAACCTTGTGCATTGTAATAGGCTACATGAACTGTGAAGCCACCATGGAAAGGAGTAAGAAGATTCCTCTGAAAATTGAAAGTGAACTTACATATGGTGCATCAATCTCACTCCTGGATGAACCTCTCAGGAAAAAAATTCAGTGCCTCAAAGATACAGCTACATTTCCATGTTCCCTGAGGCACCATTCACAACAGACAGGACACAGAAGCAACTAAGTGTCCACTAGGGTGATGTGTAGGTATAGAAAATGTGGTGTTTATTGTTTTAAAACTGGGATATTATGGAATCTCCTAAATAAGTAAATACTGTTGAAACATGGAGCATATGTGTCAGGTAGAACCTTTCGTTATGGAAAACAGGCACTTAGGGCAACAGAAAGAGACAAGTGACACTTGGAGATTGAGAAGAGTCAGGTTTGGTCAGCACTGTTGCGGGATCAGCAGTTTTTTCCAAAGGCTAAGCACAGCCCTTTGTTTTCAGTATCTTTTATACAGTACAGACTTTCAGTTCTCAAGACTTTCTCATGCAAGTAGACTTGATCCATTTTCCCTCTTTCCAGGAGTACTGTGTCCTGCTATGGCTGCTTAGCATGATCACAGAAGCAGACACTAGCAGGTTGCAGCTATTAACACAGAAAAAGGGAAAAGAAACATCTTAGGAAGGAGTTGCTGCTTTACTTTGTCTTGCAATTTGAAGAATAAAATCCATGGACTCAAGGGTGAGAGCTATGTAATAGGATGTATTTGACTGGTAGAAAGCAGAGCTCCTGAAGGTGGAGGGGTGCAAGTAAATGGAAGCTGAAGAGGTTATTGTCTAGGAGTTTATGTGGATATATCAGTTTAAGGAAGTCAGGTCCCTGCCTGAGCCTGGATAAGGCACTCAGTGTCCACAAGGTGTTCATGCAGTCTTTAGCCCAATGACATTATTGATCAGTTCTTTTGGAATCTAAAGGGTTCTGGGATTTTATTTTGCCGGGGAGGGATATATAAATTACTGCTTCAGTTTCACTGTTTGGTATTTGTGTGCTTCTCTTCTATATATTCATGGTTCAGTTGGGGTATGTCATATATCTAGGATTTTTCTCAGTATCTTTAGATTTCAAGTTTATTGGAGGAGTAAAATTTTTCAAAATAGTGTATAATGTATAATATAGTATAATGTATAATATAATGTATAATATCATATATTGTATAATATAATATTAATATAATATAATATATGTATAATATAATGTATAATGTGTAATATAGTATAATGTATAATATAATGTATAATATAGTGTATAATGAACCTGTGGATTTCAGATTGTTTGTGGTGATATCTCATTTTTTGCTCTAATTTTGTTAACTTAGCTTTTTTCTCTCGATTAATTTGGCTGAAGGTTAACATGTTTATTTTTTAAAGAACCCCTCTTTGCTGCATTTATTATTTTTGATGTTTTTTATTCTCAATTTCATTAATTTTGACTTTGCTTTTAATTATTTCTGGTCTTCTTCTGATCATATTATTCATTTGTTCTTTTTCTAGGGCTTAGGGTGTAACATTAGATTGTTTATTTGGTATCTTTCTAATTTTTAAGTGTAGGAATTTAGTGATTTAAGATCTCCTCTTAGGAATGTCTTCATTCTGTCCAAGAGATTCTGATATATTTTATTGGTATTCTCATTTGTTTTTAAGAAATTTTTTATTTCTTTTCTGATTTCTCCCATGACTCTTTCTCATTCAGAGGTGAAATATTTAATCTCCTAGTGTTGTAAAGGTTTCTGTTTTTTTATCATGTCATTGATTTCTAAATTCATTTCATTGTGATTTTATAAGATGCCTTTAATTATCTCTAGTTTTAGTAATTGTTATGATTTGCTTTGTGCCCTCAAATATGATCTATTTTATAGTATGTTCCATGTGTCACTGAGAAGAAAGTGAATTCAGTTGTTGGTAGATGAAATATTCCCTACGTGATTGTTTAATTAATATAATTTCTTAGTTGTGAAGAGTCTTTACTTATTTTCTGTCTAGATTATCTATACAGTGGTGAGAGGTCTGTGTGTTGAAATCACCCAGTATTATCATGTTGTGGTCTATTTGATTCTTAACATTGACAAGGGTTTCTTTTATTTCCATAGAGGAACCATTGATGGTGCATAAATAGTTAAAATCATTATATCTTGTTGGATTTTTACCCAGTATGAAGTCACCTTCTTTAACTCTTCTAATTAATTTGACTTGGGACTATTGTATCTGATATGAGAGTACCCATCTCTGCTTATTTTTAGTTTCCATTTTCATGGTGTATCTTTTCTCTTGCATTCACCTTCAGCCTGTGGATGATTTTTTTGTGAGCCTCCTGCACACAGCATACAGTTGGAGGACTTTTAAATCCAAACTGCCAGGCTAGGTTTTTTACTGAGGCATTCTCATCATTTGCATTTCATATTCTTAGAGAAAAATTATTTTCTTTCCTGCCATTTTGATTTCTGATATCTTCTGTGACTCATTATTCACTCATATATGTATTATTTAATCTCCAGTTTAAATTGTTCTTGTTTTTACCTTGTTATTGATTTCTAATTTCATTTCTACCATGTGAAATATTTCATTAAGTGCATTTTGTACTGCTGGCTTTAGTGGCTATAAATTCTTTTAGTTTCTGCTTATCATGGGAAATTTTTATTTCATCACAAATTCTGAATTATAGATTTCTGTTGACATAGAAAGTGTAACACCTGTTATCTTTTAGGGTTCCATATATATTTTTCAAGCTCTTTTGGCTTTTAAGGTTTGATTTTACTAAATCAGTTGAAATTTTAATTGGCTTACTCTAAATGTGATCTGCCATTTTTCCCTTGAAGTTTTCAAAATTCTACCAATATCTTCTGTATTGGGAATGTTAATTATAATGTGTTGTGCATAGTACCTTTTTTTGGATTGTTGTGAGAATCACACAGGAATGGGCAAATGGCACTCAAAGAGTGGAAGAAACTAAACTTTATTGTATGCTGTCTGGTTCAGAGTTTAGCTCCCAAAATTCTGAGAACTCCTTCAGTTTTTCACAATATTTATAGAATATCTAGTGTCATAAATTTTCTAGTCTAAAATGATACATATTTTTATACAAGGTTTCAAAATTATATATGGTTATGTGTAAGGGTTATCAAGCAGAAGATGTATTTACAAAAGCAGAGAGTGATCAAGGAGACTGGCTCCTCTTGCAAACCCTTCAGTAAATCTATAGCCTTTGGCCCAGAAACTTCACAGGGGTGTTTACGCTTCAAAAGAAAGGAATTAGATCCTAGGGAAAGTCCTTTTAACAAATAGCATCCTTAGTTTACTTTACATCCAGGCCTGAATCAGTTACCCACTACAGGATATTGTCCATTTAGGTTTTTTTTGTAATTTATTTTTTTTAATTAAAGATCATAAATTTACATAGGGCAATGTTGTTTGATTAATTCTGTTATTTCTTTCCCTTCCCCCCGACCCCTCCCACCACTCTTTTCCCTCTATACAGTCCTTCCTTCCTCCATTCTTACCACCCTCCTTATCCCTAACGCTAACCCCTCCTACCCCCCATTATATGTCCTCATCCACTTATCGGCGAGATGATTTGTCCTTTAGTTTTTTGAGATTGGCTTATCTCACTTAGCATGATATTCTCCAATTTCATCCATTTGCCTGCAAATGCCATAATTTTATCATTCTTCATGGCGGAGTAATATTCCATTGTATATATACACCACAGTTTCTTTATCCATTAATCAACTGAAGGGCATCTAGGGTGGTTCCACAATCTGCCTGTGGTGAATTGAGCAGCTATGAATATTGATGTGGCTGTATCTCTGTAGTATGCTGATTTTAAGTCCTTTGGGTATAGGCCAAAGAGTGGGATAGCTGGGTCAAATGGTGGTTCCATTGAAGCTTTCTGAGGAATCTCCATACTGCTTTCCAGAGTAGGTACACTAATTTGCAACTCCACCAGCAATGTATGAGTGTACCTTTCTCCCCATATCCTCGCCAACACCTGTTCTTCCTTGTATTCTTGATAATCGCCATTCTAATTGGGGTGATATGAAATCTTGGGGTAGTTTTGATTTGCATTTCTCTTATTAATAGAGATGTTGAACATTTTTTCATATATCTGTTGATTGCTTGTACATCTTCTTCTGTGAAGTGTCTGTTCATTTCCTTAGCCCATTTGTTGATTGGATTATTTGTATTCTTGGTGTAGAGCGTTTTGAGTTCTTTATATACTCGGGAAATTAGCACTGTATCTGAAGTATGAGTGGCAAAGATTTTCTCCCACTCTGTAGGCTCTCTCTTCACATTACTGATAGTTTCCTTTGCTGAGAGAAAGCTTTTTAGTTTGAAGCGATCCCAGTTGTTGATTCTTGCTTTTATTTCTTGTGCTATGGGAGTCATGTTAAGGAAGTCTGATCCTAAGCTAACATGTTGAAGATTTGAACCTACTTTTTCTTCTATAACATGCAGGGACTCTGGTCTGATTCCGAGGTCCTTGATCCATTTTGAATTGAGTTTTGTGCAGGCTGAGAGACAGGAGTTAAATTTCATTCTGTTGCATATGGTTTTCCAGTTTTCCCAGCACCATTTGTTGAAGAGGCTATCTTTTCTCCATTGCATATTTTGGGCCCTTTAGTCTAGTATGAGAAAATTGTATTTATTCGAGTTAATGTCCATGCCCTCTATTCTGTACCATTGATCTACCACTCTATTTTGGTACCAATACCATGCCATTTTTTTTTACTATTGTGTTGTAGAAGATTTGAAGATTTGGTATGGCGATACCCCCTGCTTCGCTCTTTCTGCTGAGGATTGCTTTAGCTCTTCTGGGTTTCTTATTCTGCCAGATGAATTTCATAATTGCTTGCTCTATTTCTGTAAGGCACATCATTGGGATTTTAATTGGAATTGCATTGAATCTGTATACCACTTTTGGTAGTAAGGCCAATTTGACAATATTAAATCTGCCTAAGAACATGGGAGATCTTTCCATCTTGTAAGGTTTTCTTTAATTTCTTTCTTTAGTGTTCTGCAGTTCTCTTCGTAGAGGTCTTTCACCTCTTTTCTGAGACTGATTCCCAAGTATTTTATTTTTTTCAAGGCTATTGTGAATGGGGTAGTTTTTCTAACTTCTCTTTCTGAAGATTCATCACTTATGTATAAAAATGCTTGGATTTAAGAGCATTGATCGTGGAACCTGCTACTTTACTGAATCCTCTTATTAGTTCTAAAAGTTTTCTGGTGTAATTTCCAGGTTCCTCTAAATATGTAATCATGTCATCAGCGTACATTACTCTGGCTAGAGTTTCGAGGATGATGTTGAATAGAAGTGGTGAAAGAGGGCATCCCTGCCTTGTTCCAGTTTTTAGGGAGAATGCTTTCAGTTTTTCACCATTTAGAATCATATTGGCTATGGGCTTAGCATAGATGGCCTGTATAAAGTCAAGGAATGTTCCCATTATCCCTATTTTTTTTTTACTGTTTTGAAGGGATGCTGTATTTCATTGAAAGCTTTTTCTGCATCTATTGAAATAATCATGGGATTCTTAACTTTAAATCCGTGATATAGTGAATGACATTTATTGATTTCCAGATGTTGAACCAACCTTGCATCCCTGGGATAAAACCCACTTGATCATGGTGCAATATCTTTTTAATATATTTTTGGATGCAATTTGTTAAAATTTTGTTGAGAATTTTTGTGTTGATGTCCATTAAGGATATTGGTCTGAAATTTTCTTTCCTCGATATATCTCTTTCTGGTTTAGGTATCAGGGTGATTTTGGCTTCATAGAATGAGTTTGGGAGGGTTCCCTCCTCTTCTATTTCATGAAATACTTTGAGGAGTATTGTAATGAGCTCTTCTTTAAAGGTTTTGTAGAACTCAGCTGAGAACCCATCTGGTCCTGGACTTTTCTTTGTTGGTAGGGTTTGATGCTCTCTTCTATTGCATTACTTGGAATTGATTTATTTAAGTTGTGCATGTACTCCTCGTTCAGTTTAAGTAATTCATGTGTATCTAGAAACTTGTTGATGTCTTCGAGGTTTTCTGTTTGTTGGAATACAGATTTTCAAAATAGCTTTAATTATGTTTTATATTTCACACGTGTCTGTTGTGACATTTCCTTGTTCATTCTGAATTTTAGTTATTTGAGTTTTCTCCCTCTTTCTCTTTGTTAGTGTGGCTAAGGGTTTATCAATTTTGTTTATTTTTTCAAAGAACCAAGTATTTATTTTGTTAATTTTTCTGATTGTTTCTTTTCTTTCAATTTTGTTGATTTTGGCTCTGATTTTAACTATTTCCTGTCTTCTACTACTTTTGGTGTTAGTGTGCTCTTCTTTTTCAAGGGCTTTGAGCTGTAGTGTTAAGTCGTTTATTTGTTGATTTCTACTTCTTTTGTTGAATGTGCCCCATGAAATAAATCTTCCTCTAAGCACTGCTTTCATAGTGTCCCAGAGATTTTGATATGATATGTCTTTGTTCTCGTTTACTTCTAAGAATTTTTTTATTTCCCTCCTGATGTCTTCTGTTACACATTCATATTATAATAGCATATTATTTAATCTCCAGGTATTGGAGAAATTTCTGTTTTTTATTCTGTCATTTATTTCTAATTTCAATCCATTATGATCTGATAGAGGACAAGGTAGTATCTCTATCTTCTTGTATTTGCTAACAGTAGCTTTGTGGGATAAAATATGGTCAGTTTCATAGAAGTATCCGTGTGCTGCTGAGAAGAATGTGTATTCATTTTTTGTTGGATGGTATATTCTCTATATGTCTGTTAAGTCTAAAGTGTTGATTGCGTTATTTAGATCTTTGGTTTCTTTATTCAATTTTTGTTTGGAAGATCTATCCAGTGGTGAGAGAGATGTACTAAAATCACCTTGTTTTATTGTGTTGTGGTCTATTTGATTTCTGGAATTGAGAAGGATTTGTTTGATGTACATGGATGAGCCGATGTTCAGGGGCATAGATATTGATGATTGTTATGTCTTGCTGATTTGTGCTTCCCTTAAGCATTATGTAATGCCTTTTTTATCCCTTCTGACTAGTTTTGGCTTGAGGTCCACATTATCTGAAATGAGAATGGATACTCCAGCTGTTTTGCTGTGTCCATGTGCATGGTATGTTTATTCCCATCCTTTCACCTTTAGTCTGTGGGTATCTCTTTCTATGAAATGAGTCTCTTGCAGACAGCATATTGTTGGATTTTTCTTTTTAATCCAATCTGCCAGTCTATGTCTTTTGATTGATCAGTTCAGGCCATTAACATTCAGGGTTATTATTGTGATATGATTTGTATTCCCAGTCATTGGACTCATTTTTGTTTTTTGACATGATTTGGTTTCTCCCTTCTTTGGCTATTCCTTTAGGCTAGTTCCTCCCTTTGCTGAGTTGCATCGTTGTTGTTCATCTCTTCCTCATGGAATATTTTCCTGAGAATGTTCTGTAATGCTGGCTTTTGTTTTGTAAATTCTTTTAGCTTCTGTTTATCATGGAAGGATTTTATTTCATCGTAAAATCTGAAAGTAAGTTTTGCTGGGTATAAGATTCTTGGTTGGCATCCATTTTCTTTTACAGCTTGGTAAATGTTGTTCCAGGCCCTTCTAGCTTTTAGGGTCTGGATTGAAAAATCTGCTGATATTCCTATTGGTTTCCCCCTGAATGTAATTTGATTCTTTTCTCTTGTGGCCTTTAAAATACTGTCTTTATTTTGTATGTTAGGTATTTTCATAATAACGTGGCTTGGTGTGGGTCTGTTGTAATTTTGTGTATTTGGAGTCCTATAATCCTCTTGTACTTGGTTTTTCATTTCATTCTTCAGATTTGGGAAATTTTCTGATATTATTTCATTGAATAAATTGTTCATTCCTTTGTTTTGTTTCTCTAAGCCTTCCTCAATACCAATAAATCTTAAATTTGGCCTTTTCATGATATCCCGATAATTCTTGTAGACTCTGTTCATGATTTCTTACCATCTTCTCATTTTGGTCAACTTTGTTTTCAAGATTAAATATTTTGTCTTCAATGTCTTATGTTCTGTCTTCCAGGTGTTCCATCCTATTGGTTTTGCTTTCTATGGAGTTTTTAACTTGGTTTATTGTTTCCTTTTGTTTCAGGATTTCTGTTTTTTTTTTTTTCCAGTATCTCTAACTCTTCATTGAAATGATCTCTTGCTTCCTGTATTTGCTCTTTTAACTGTTGATTGGTGTGATCATTTAATGCCTGCATTTGCTCTTTCATCTATTCCTTCAATGCCTGCATTTGCTCTTTCATCTCCTTGTTTGCTTCCCTGACTGTTTTAATTATGTACATTCTGAACTCCCTTTCTGACATTTCTTCTGCTGTGCTGTCATTGGGTTTTATTGATATAGTATCTTGGTTTATTTGGGACATTTTTTTCCCTTGTTTTCTCATATTGGTCAGATGTCAGTGAGACTCTGAGATGTTGCAGATTTCCTCTATTTGCTTGTAGTGTCCCTGTGGATTTCCAGTGTATCACCTTCCTGCCTTCAGTAGCCTGAAGTCTTAGAGTAACTTGATAAGGGTGTGCTTCTGAAGAAATCTGCCCTTAGCCTATTATTAGTTCCAGGGTTTGAGCTGGCTCTGTGTGGAAAGGCTCTCACTGGGGGGCCTGCTCCGAGAAGTTATCAGTGTAGGAGGAGCCCAACACAGGTCTGCCTGGGGAAGGCTCTAGCTGCCCTGCCCTACTCTATTAAGCCACCCGAATCCGGGCCTGCCACCCTGGCGGAGCTTCACCAGATTGGGGAGAATCACCCTGTGGCTCTATTTTAGTCCAAGTCTCTCAATGCCTCCCTCTTCTTGAAACCTGGGTTCTAGAGTGACTGGAGATTCAGTCACCCACTTGTCCGCCATCTTGGATCACCCTGTGGAAAAAGCCTCCCATTTAGGTTTTAAAATGCCTTTTTTATGTGGATTTCCATCTCATTCCTAAGATTTGGAAACCTTCCTCATCCTATTTCTTTGAAGATGTTATGCAAATTTTGTTTTTTTTAATTTTATTCTACATAGACATATGTAAAGTAGAGTGCATTTTTACATATTATACATTCATGGAGTATAACTTATTCTAATAAGATCCCATTATTGTGGTTTTACATAATTTGGAGTTTCATGGTTGGTGTATTCATATATAAACATAAAAATGATATCCATCAGATTCATTCTACTCTTTCCTATTTCTAGCCCCCTCCCATCCCTGCTTTTCCCTCTGTCTAATCAACGGATCTTCTATTCTTCCCATCCACACCCTTGTTGTGTGTTCACGTCCACATCTTGGTGTCTTCATTTGTGTCAATGATTCTTAGATTGGTCTCCTGATGTTATCTCTTATTTCTTAAATATTCTGGTCATTGCTTTTGGCATCTTTTCTTTGCTGTCAAATTTAGTTTTTAGATTATATAGTAGGGCTCAGAAAAACTTTCTCCTTTTTGGTCTTTCTATAATTTTTTTACTTTGATTCACTTGGTTCTTTTTTAGAATCTATATCTCTTATATTGAAATTATCTCTCATTTTTGGTATTTCAACTCTTAGTTTCTTATTTTCAAAGTATGAACTTTCTGAATTCTTCTTCTGATATTTCCTCCAATGTGATATAAATAGGATTAGGTTTTGCAGTGTTGTGGGTTAATTGGGGGGTTTGTTCCCTTGCTTTTACATATTGCTTTTATTTCTACACATGTGAACACTATTTAGTGAGCGTCTTTCTCATAATTGCTCCAGGCTGGGAAAATATCTATGTTCTAATACTCCTTTGTATCCTCTGCTATGGCCAGTATCAACACCATGTATATATTTCAGCTTGTGTGTACATTTCAACACACAGTATATATGCCCATACTCAGGCATACTGAAACATTTACATATACAAGTCATTCCCATACTGTCAATTTCACCTTACACACACTCACAATGCAGAAACAAATACAACTATCATGTTCCACTCTCTGTCACATACTCACACATTCATCCTCACTGTTTGTCTCAGTACCTATAAATATATCATATATATAAATAAATATATATAAATTTGTGCTTTTACAGGCCCATGAATGCCATCAAGAGGGTGACAAAGTCTGCTCTTTACATTCCTTTCAACCTACCACACCCCACCATAACAGCATTGTACACATGCAACATTTAAACAGGCTCTGGAGTTTGCTATTAATGCACAGGTGTGATGTGAAAAGCCACAATGATCAAATTTTAAGCATTATCAACTCCTCATGAACTGCATGCATGCCTTTGACCCACTACCCATAATCTGATAACCCCTTCCCTTATCTCCTAAGTGCTTTTTCCCACTCATGTCTAAGGTTCCATCCTCCTTCAGTCTCCCTACACTTTCCTATGCATGTCTTTCCACCCCCATATCTATCATCACCCCCAGGCTCCACTTCCATTCGTTATACCCTGTATGCGCCTTAGTCCATTGCCCACCAAGATCTGCCTCCTGTCATGCTCTTTTCCCCACAGCATACTTCATCATGCTTCCAGGGAACTTTAAACCTCTTTTGCCCTTGAGCCATGCTCTGTCATTTTATCCTCCATTAATGTCACACCTTGCAATCATTATCCTGTCCTGAACCCAATATCCATAACTTGCTTGCACATAAGCTTTCTGTGCGAACTTAAACCCAGCTTTGACATTAGCCCCTAAGAAACATGTAATACCCTTTTGTCTTTTAGCTCTATCCAGCTCTTACCCAGCACTTCATATACCCACCCTCCAGGCTAAATGTTCCAATGTTAAGTCTGTCATCCCATATCCCTGTGTCCTCTGCTCATTCTCATCTATTCCACAGCCAGACACTGTCATTCTTCTAAGTGCTTCAGTCTCAAACAGTTGTTACTGGTTATTATTCACATATGACCTATGAGTTGGTGTTTTCATATGGTGAACAAATTCTAAGGCAGGTGAAATAGAAATTATGACAAATGAGTTTATCAGCAAGTTATCAGAAAAGTAAAACACATCTCTCTGGATGTGTTTTTAGTGTTTTTAAGAGCCACATATTTCTCCAGCCTCTACAAGAGTGTTTCAGTGTTGATTTTCTACATGTTGTAGTTGCACAGTGGCTGTTTTCAGGGAAGTCTTGGAGCTGGAGTGTTGGAGATAGGATTAGGATTAGTTAAAATGAGAAAAATCTCTCCTGTGCTTGCTGGCATGTACTTAATTGGCTGCACTAGGTGTTAAAGCATATTGCTTTTAACTGAGACCCCCCAAACTACTGTAGGGCTCAGTAGCATGCATGGATTCAGGGCTGCATCAGGGAACTTGGACTGCATTACCCTGCATAAGGCAAGGTAGCTGCATGACAATGCTCCACTGTCCAGTGCACCAGATTCCAACCTGCAGAGCACCACCATCTACTTACTCTTGTCTTGGCCTCTATTTCATCTTCATTCTCTAATCACACTAATAGTACAAATTTGGAAAAATATCTATTCATTATACATGTATCCCAGGTACTTTCTGGACCTAGTTTTACCTTTCAACAAAAGCTCTCCATAAGATAGGAACATATAAGATAAACATATGGAGAAATGTTGACTAGAATATCCATCACTCATTTCTGCACTGTATTTTATTCTGGCAAATATTTTCAGGAGTACACCATTTGTTCAGTCATTGTGATTAAATTGATTTTGAAGGATTGTGATTAAATTGATTTGAAGTCATTGTGATTAAATTGATTTTGAAGGATTGGGTACCCATTCATTTGATTTGCTATATGAATTCAGATGACCCTCTACATGATGCTGTGCATCAACATGAGCATGATCATCTTCATTGCCTTACACTGAACACGTAGATCCCACATTCAGGCAGCTGAGAATCCCAATGCCCTTTGAAGTTTACAATACAAAGACAGGTGACTCTTTCGTAAGTTTTTCTATTGATGTTTTGAACATGAAGAATGACTAAATGATAGCACATTGTACAAAACTTACAATTCATATACTTATGAAATTTTAAATTTCACATTTCTCAGAAACAGAACCTGAAGAAAATGGTGTCATGGCTCATGAGAATAAAGGGGTTGACCATGGGAAAACACATGGCAAGCAGTGTACTGATGTTCACCAACCACCAACTGGAATTAAAATGAAGGGCAATATAAACATTTAATAGGGAGGAAAGGGTGTGGAAACTCACAAAGGAGCACACCAGGACAAGGATTCTCTTGGTGGCTCTAGACTCAGGGCAGGATCTGGAGGAAACTTTGATGCTGTGAATGTGCTGAACCCATTGCTTGTGCCTGTGCAGAAGGACAATCACGGAGCCACTGGACCAGATCATGAGCACAGAAAAGATAACCTCAGGAAATACAATGAGTGCTGAGTATAATGTGTCTGTGATTTTGTCACGACCTTCAGAAGAACAGTATCCATAATTTGTTTTCTTTGACAGGTTTTTGCTACTCTGTGTGCTAAATATATAGAGAGGAAAAATGGAGTTCACCACCATGTACAGGATCCAGCAGAGGGAAATTGAGAAGTCAATGTACTTTGGAGATTTTTCTTTGAGATTACTCCAATAAGAGTCCATGGGGCTGATAGTGATGTTCTGGAAGACACTCAACAGGCAGGTGATGACAATGGACATACTCCTGCCCACTCGCTGAGTGTATAAAAGAAGTTTGCATCCAAGGTCAGTCAAAAAATGCTTCCAACCAAAAGCTGTCATTGTCTGGGGAATACCTTTAGAGAGAATAAGCAAAGAGTTGGCTATAGTCATGTTCCTGAGAATCATATCTCTGGGCCTTAATGTATATTCATTGCAGGAAATGACTAAATGATAATAAAGCGGAGAGAAATTTCCAAGAATTCCAACTGCTGACTATGATAAGAACATCAGTCCCATTGCCATGTCCCTGGAGTCCATTCTCTCATTCAGTGTATTTTTCTTTCAATGATAGCAACAGTTCTTCCTATGAGCAAAATGATTCATTAAATTTTTTTTTAGTGAAGCACAGTGATATACACCTGTGGTCACCAGCTCCTCAGGAGACTGAGGCAGAAGTATGGTTTGAGCCTTCGTACTAAAACTCAGTGTGAGCCAGACAAGGTGGTGCATGCCTGTAAGCCCAGTGGCTCAGCAGGTTGAGGTAGGAGGACTGTAAATTCAAAGCCAGATTCAGCAAAAGTGAGGCACTAAGTAACTCAGTGAGAGCCTGTCTCTAAATAAAATAAAAAGTAGGGCTGGGGATGTGACATACTGACTGAGTGCTCCTGATTTTAATCTCTGGTACCCCTGCCATGCCAAAACATAAACCCTGAATCACTGAAGAATAACAACAGTAGTATACATTTTGATCATCATGTTCAGAACAGTGTCTAACCATTTTTATTTTAAAAAATTATGTTTTAGCCACTTAATTTGATATCCATATATAGAGGGAAAATGATATTTACCAGTATATGCAACATATATAGAAGAACATTGAGAACCCAATGCATTTGGGATCTTTGTTTCATGTTCTATCCACATAGAGTCCTTGGGGCCTATTGAGATGGTTAGATACTAAATAGAAAGGGAGCAAAAATCATGCAGCTGAGCTACACTCACAACTCAGTCAAGTAACAGTGAACCTCTCACCACACATGCACTAGACCTACCTGAGCTTCAACAATGCTTCAGCACATAGAATAGAGAGACAAGAACCACAGAACAAGAACCAGGCATGAGGAAGGAGCAACTAGAGGGACCTGAGGTCCTTCTCCTGGGCATGTCATCCAGCAAAAACAGAAGTCCCAAGAACAAAAATGATAAGTACACACCAAAGATACATGTATAGAAGAGGAAGAGTAACTCTTCTGAACACACGTGTGAATCAGAGACCTCCAAAAACATGAGGTAATAGGGAAAAAATTCTCCCTCCCAAATTCACAACCCCACAAGAAAAGAACCCTCATATATGAAAGTGGATGAATTTCCAGAGGAAAAAATATTTTAAAAATTGATTATTAAAATATTCAGTGAACTAGAGTAAGATCTAAGGAATGAATGAAGAGACCAAATACAGGAGATCAAAGCCTATTTCAATAAAAAAATAGAGATAATGAGAAACCAATCATAGCTCCCAGAAGTAAAATACATAATGAATCAAATATGAACTTTAAATTAATTTAAGTTGACCAAAAATTCAATTGCAGAGAGAACAGATCTTCAGTCCTAGAAGACAGAACTTCAGGTCTTCATGAGAGGTATTTGAACCTAAAGATTCAGTATTCAATAAAGCAAAAAAAGAAACCAACAAAACATGATCAGAATATACAAGAATTAGGATCAACATCAAAAGGCAAAACCTCAGAGTCATTGGGATAGAAGGAAACATGCAGATACAGACTAAAACATCAAGGACCTCTTCAGCAAAATAATAGAGGAAAATTTTTCTGGCCTAAGAAATGAGATGAACATCTGAAGGTAGCAGAATGTAGAACCACAGACAGGCAGTACCTCAAAAGAACCTCTTTGGAAGGGTTTAGCAACTCTCAGTCCTTGCTCTCTCACTCAGGACAAAGCTCAAGAAGAAATGGAAAGAACACCTCAATGGAAATGACTCTTTAATTAATCATTAAGAATCTTTGTTTTCTCTTTTTATTTCTTTTTTTGTTTTTGCTGTGCTGATTGGGTCAAGGACATATATACATGCACATATTTCTTTTTTCTCATTTAGCGTTTTAAAAAATGTTTAGTATTTAAAATTTTTTTCTTTGCCTTATCTTCTGAGGGTTAGGGTTTTTGATTATAATTTTGGTTTTGTTTTTTATTGTTTTCATATGTCTGTTTGTCTCGTTTCTCTTTCTTCTGCTGACAAATTCTATTGTTCTCTTTTTCACTCTCCATTTACTTTGTTATTTCTATTTTTTTCTCTTCCTTTAAACCATCACATGCTACTGCTCCTCTGCATTCTGACCATTCAATTTTTTGAATTATGAACTCTTCTTATTTCTTATTCCTTGTTATTTTCTCTTAATTATCTGCATTCTTACCACTTTTAAAATTAATTGGTTTATATAACTCCTGACCCAGCCATTAATGCTGTAGCAATTATTACTATGGAGATGCTGTAGTTGACACCTGTTGTTTTCTTTAATGCCAGATAGAGTTCATGGTTACTTATTGTTTTTACTGGCAGCAATCATTGACCCTACCACTTTGTTTTATGCAATTCACATTGTAGATGTCATAGTAGGAACCAAGTAGTTAGTATTTTGTTAACATAGGTTATGGTTTATTGATTGTGTCCCATTATTCTAAGGGGTGTTGTTGGAACCTATAGGGACACTACAAGTATACAGGAAAGAAACTCTGATGCTGAAATAAACTTAGCCAAAAGACAGCACACCTTGTTCAACACTAAATTTAATGACACTTAGTCTTCATCTATACCTCAACACAAAGAATAGAAGAGAAAAAAACCCAAACTAATTACCAGGCCCTAAGTAGAAATAGCTATGGGTGGGCTCCCATGTCCCACCTACAGCCATCCATTGCTATAGCAGAATCATAGAGAAATAGGACAGACTGTGGACACCACCCATATGATACGGTCTCAATACAGATCAATCAAGTACACTTTTTACTAAAATAGACCATATTATAGGTCCCAATGTAAGTCTCAGCAAATGAAAAATTTTTCATGTTATCCTGTGAATCTTGTGAAATCAGAATGGAATGAAACTAGAAATCAATGGCATGATATATACAAATCATATAAGCACATGAATATTGAAACATTCATTTGTATGTGAGTGATGGATTATAGAATAAATGAGAGAAGAAATCAAGAATTTTTATAAATACATGAGAACAGAGATGGAACATGTCAAAATTCCTGGAACAGTATGAAGGAAGTTCTAATCAAACGCCTACACTATAAAATAGCAGAAAGAGCCCAAATGAATAATGTTATGCTAAACATCAAGGACCTACAAAAGGAAGAAAAGCTAACATGAAATCAGTAGAAGAAACAAAACAATTAAGATCAGAGCTATGGTTAATAAAATTGAGAATTGGAAAAAGCAATACAATGATCAATAGAAAACTGTGATGATTCTTTGAAAAGGTAAATAAGATTTATAAACCTATAGCCATCTAATAAACATACAGAAAACCCAAGCCAACAAAAACACAAAATTAAAGATAAAAATGGAAACATCATCTCACCATAGATTTTTCTGAAATCCAGAGGAAGATTAGAAACTACATTGAACATTTATTCTCTCTTTCTTTCTCACCTCTCTCTTTGTGCCTGCCCCCCCCCCTCTCTCTACCTCTATCTCTATTCTCTATCTCTCTTATCTCTCTTTCTCACTTTCTCTCATAGGATGGATTTAACACAGAGCCATGTTACCACTGATGCACAGCCCCAGCTATTCCTGGCCCTTTATATTTCTCTATTTTGTGATCGAGCCTCATAAGTGGCTTAGGGCCTCGCTTAGTTGCTGGGGCTGAGTAGAATAACATTCTCCTGACTTGGCTCAGTCTCTGTGTCACTGAGATTACAGGTATGAACCACTGCACCCAGAATTTATACTCTATTAAACTAAAAAATCTCAATAACCTTGACAAATTTCTAGATGTATAAGACCTGCTCAAATTGAACAAGGAAGGCAGAAAACCTAAACATACCAATAGCAAGTAAGGGAAGTGAATCAGCTACTAAAGCCTTTTCAATAACAAAAGCCCAAGATCAGATAGACTTTCTGCTAAGTTCTACTACACCTTTAAAGAAAAACTAACATCAAACTTCCTCAAATTACTCCATGGAGTATAAAGGAAGAAAACTTTACATTCTATGAAGGCTTTATCATCCGGATAGCAAAATCTTACAGAGAAACACCAAAGGAAGAAATAGACCAATGTCCCAGATGAACATAATTGTAAAAACACTGAATAAAATATTAACAAATTGCCTTCAAACACCCATGAATTTCATATTGGATTTTATCACAGAGACCCGACATTGGTTTATCATATGAAAATCAATAAATGTAATTCCCACATTCATCAGGGGAAGAATTCAAACCGTGAAAAACACTCCATAGGTGATTCAGTGGAGTTGCAATGTTTGTCTCCATTAAATTGATCAGAAAAAGATGCTGATCTGGGTTTCTGTTCAGGGTGATGTAATTTTCATAGTTATGTATTCATCTTTACTGTAGCCTAAAGGCATTATAAACACAGCTCCAATAATACTTATGATTTATTCTATGGTTCCTGTAAGGTAATGTGGACACCAGGATGCTCTAATTACCACAATGCTTCAGCACCTCAAAAACTGGATTTCAGTACCAGCATCTGGGATTATTAACAATAGCCACCCTCAGTGAGGACTTTATCCCATTGTTCTTGGAGCCATCCTGGATTGGCATCATGTTAGGGACTAAACTCCTGTTACTAATTCAGCTTACATTGTCTACGCTGGCTCTGGAATTGTTTCTACCCCAAATCCTCTTTCATAAATGGGCACTACTCTAAACTTTCATACACCCTGCATCTGTAACAAAAATACAAAATACTCACTGTGCTTCTTGTGTGCAAGGTGCTGGGCTCAGTGCAAAGTCTTGACAGCCAGCATGGAGGGAGGAAGGTGGCTGCACCCTGAGATAAAGTTCTGTTCTCCTGTGACCTCACTTCCCCTAAGGGTAGCAATTGTCATTTTACCTGTAAAAGCAATTACAGTGCAGGTCTGGGGAGTCCAGGATATGCTAAAAAACTTTCTCCACACTTTCTAATTACTAAGGTAGTTATGAGTTCTTCATTAGTAACTCTAGAATTAGCATTGAGGAGTTTGGAAGAGGCTGTTGATTTTGCATGAACCCTGGAGGCTGACAGGGTCTCATATGGATAGTGCAGGGAATTTTGAGGTGTAACCTCTGAGGGACTGACTGTATTTGTGTGTCTCACTTGACTCCAGACTTGCCTGAGTTCTTGTCCCCAAATCTTGCTAATTCTTATGATTCAGGTAATAAAACATCATGATTCTAAGGTATTAAAAAATAAACAGAATGAGTGAAAGCTCTGAGAAAGAAGTGTAGTGAGGTAAAAGGAAAGAAAAAATTTCACAAATTACATTAGAAAACCTTGGACTCATTTGCATGATGGTGAATTAATTTGAAATGATAACATGAAAAGTTTATAGGAAAAATTACTTTGTGAATATTACCCCAGCAATGGAAGGAAGTCTAAACAGATACTATCACTAGAGGAGTCTTAATATAGTCTCTCACATATAAATTTACCCAAATTAGAGGATCAGCCAGAAAACTCTGTATTTTTTATTAAGTACTTGATAAGTCAATGCTTTTTTCTCAATCCATCTGCACTGTTTCTCAGAATTATTATAATTATTTTTGCACAGAAAATTAAAGGAGTATGCACTGAATGTTTAACTAAGGAGGAAATACAAAATATAATTGTCCAAACTCAATCATTAGCTGTTGTAAAGTTGACCTACATGTACTATCCATTATTCTGTGAGGGTTTTAGACTAAATGGGAATATTGAAGGACACAGATTAGAAAAGAGAATACCTAATTCTGACCCATCTGTCAGTCTGGAGGTTCCCCAAATCATGCTTAGCTTTACACTAAATGCCTAGTGGAACTCATGACATTCACAGAATACTTTTATGCACGTGGTTACAGTTGAAATCAGGGAGAGGATACAGTTTACCATGAAACCAGGGGAAAAGCATTTGGCAAAGTCCAGGAGAGGTTCCCAAGTTGGAGCTTCATGTCATTCTCCTGTGCAGTCACAGATATGCTGCTTCCCCACTATGTGAGACAACACTCCTGGATACTGTCCTCCAGGGAAGCTGGCATAGGCCTTGGTTCCCAGAGCTTCTCCTGGAGTTCCTCACACACTGTCCATATGGTGAGTTTATCCTCAGCTCCTTCTGAGCCTGGGAATTTACCACATGGCCCTAAATGTCCAGGACAATTCACATTATTAGGCTTGCAAAGCACCCAGGAAAGCAAAGCACACTGTTTAGGCATGACGTTTCAAGGGTCTGAAGACCAGCACTCCGTAACAAAAGGAAAGTCCTGACCTCACTTGGCTAAGGCTAAATTTTCACTTCAGTCCATTTTCTGATCTCTGCTGAAGGCTGCCTATATTGGTGACATGTTTGCCTGGAAATCTGAATTTGTAGAGCACTGACAAGACCCAGGCAGCAGTGGGTTGATGTATGTCCAGGATTTGGAGGAGCTGATGAATGGCAGACATAGATTTAAAGAAACAGCACCTCCATTCTATGCATTCATGCACACCATGATATCTTGATTACTCACTTTCCTCCTTGATCTATCAAAATCACTTTTGGTTTTCCTAGTTAGTTCTTCACTACAAACATTATTTGAAAATGAAGAAATAGAGCTATGTGGTTGACAATTCACAACCTAACATTCAACAAATGCATTTACATACTCATGTGCATACGTTAGCACACAGTACTCATATGTACTAAAATATGTATGTACACAGACATTCCCATACTCCCTACCTTCACACAGACTCACAGGCTAGACACCAACCAAATGACCTGTTCCATAATCTCTTCATAATGACCTGTCACATAATCTCTCACACATTCTTCTCAGTGTGCATCAGTACCTTGGGCATATATATATACAATTGTGCTTATATCCAGGCTTGTGAGTGTCAGCAAGAGGGTGGTCATGTGTGCCCTTTACATTCTTTCCCAGTGACCGCCAGTCCACCAGGACAGAATTGCACACATGCAAAATCCATTCAAACTCTGGTATTTGCTGTTGCTGTGGGGGTGTGATGAGACAGTTGACATGTGGGGGGTGCTCAGAGAGTGTGTGTGATAGAGAATGAGTGAGAGGGAGCTTACATGGAGGTCCTGTGGGATAGATGAGGGGCAGGGGATGTGGCTGTGTCCTGCAGAGTAAAGAGGAAAATGGCAGAGTGGGGAGGGTGTGATGCATCTTATGTGCCCTGGGGAGTTTAAGGATATGGAGGGCAAAATGTGTATAAAAATCCAGGGGATGAGAGAGTTTCTGGTCTCAGATTCTAAAGGTGCAGCAGTCCTGGGACAAAGGACATAGTGGGGGTGGAAACCAGGAGCTCAAGCTCTGAAGGTGAGAGGGAGGAGAAATTTCAGGGCAGTTAATGTCCACAGGGATTAAAGGACCCAGGTGAGGAAGTTCACAAGTGTTCCTTGATTTAAACATTATTCGATGGAAAGACAAACACACTGACATGGGGACAGAAGAACTGCAGAAGTGTTCACTACTCACAGCTGCAAAGGACAGCAGAGGTCAGGTGGGTCACATAGGAATTTCTCTTGGAGACCAGGTAACAGCCAGTGGGAATGGCACAGTAGGATAACAAGGTGAGTTATGCCAGGATTCCCAGGCACTCTGGGCAGTGAATGCTTTGAATAATTTCATGGGCTCTGGCTTTCATGGACTCTCCCTAGGTGTCTGGGCCTGATCCTTGGGAGATTTGGTCAGGTGCCTGGTAGCCATGTGTGAGAACCCAGTAAGAGATGTTTGAATTTGGAAATAATCAACTGATGAGGAGGTATCTCTATCCAGACCCACCAAGTTGTGTCAAAACAGAATTTTTTAAAACCCAGATATTTTAAAAACCATGGGTGAGGTAGGGATGTCTTGGGAGTTTCTAGCGGTATGGGAGAGGAGCAGAGGGTGCAGATGGAGTCACAACCTGTCTGTGGATGGTAAAGGGACAAGGAGACATACTGAGGACTGTTGGTGTCAGAGTGAGGTTGGAAAGATTGTGGTACTGAAGACAGTGAAGGCCCCAGAGGAAAAGTACAGGTGCAGAGGTATGGATGTGACACTGCTGTCTATGCCACTTAAAGTTTGGGGGCTGAGATTTTGAAAGAGGGCTGAAGAGGTCCTGGGAATTGACTTAAGGTCACTGGAGTGGTCATATATTGATCATTGTGGAAGGGAGATATAAAAAGTGACTTTTGTATTTTAGATATGAGTTCATGTGTGAGACAGTACAAGAAATTTTAAAGGTGAACTCTTGAGTTCTGAGACCTTTGACCTAATTACTGCTTTGATAGGGACTAACTGGGTGTTATCTGTAGGCAGGTGGGGAGTGGCTGGAGGAGGTAAGTGACTGGAGGCATGCCTTTGGGTTTACATTTTGTTCCCGGTGAGCAGAACTCTCTCTGTTATGATTGTCATGACCTGAGTTGTCTTCCTCCGCCATCCACCATGAGCTGCCCAGAGCAATGGGATTGGCCAGGTATCAACTGTGACCTTTGAAACTGTGAGCCTCCCGTAAACCTTTCCTCTTCTGTGTTGTTCTGGTCAGTTCCTTTGGTCAAAGTGATGAAAAGGTTGACTAAACAGTGATGGAAACTGAGAAGTGTGCTAGGCTTTCATTTGTTTTGTTGCTGTACAAATTCCTGAAGAAATCAATGCAGGCAGAACAGTTTTACTATGACTCACAGTTTTGAAGTTTTCTGTCTGTGGTTGCATTCCTCCACTGCTTTGTCTCTGAGGTGAGGCAGATCATCATGGTAAACATAGGGATCAAGATGACTGTCATCAGCCCATAAAAAAGAGTGTACTCACCACAAGTGTGACCTCATCTTCCCTTTCCTAGACACTTCTGCACTGACCCATGTTCAGATTCGATCACATTCTGCTGTACAGTGAGGGGTGGGGCTGAAGACTTACACATATACAAATTTTGGAGAGTATGGGATTCAAGGCATGAAACAATAGGCATGTGTAGATATCATTCAAACTGCATATTTTCAAAATGTAGCAGTGGATTTGCAAGACAACAAGAAAGCTTCCTAGAGAAATAGAAGATAAAGAGTTGTTTCTTTCTGAAGCAAATGTTAAGTCACCCATCACAGGTTCCACCCCCTCCCAGCAAGTCCACTCACTTTATAAGGACTAAGAAGTTGACAGTTAACTACACACAAAAAGATGCATAGTAGTGTTTACAGCAGCTTTATCTTAATAGCCCATAATGAGAAGCCATCAAGGAAGTTCTCAACCAGTGCATGGAGTGAAGAACTGTGGTCATCCACACAACTGGATATCATCAGTCGTGAAGAGCACTAAGCTACCAAGCCATGAAATCACATGGAGGAACCTAAACATTCATATGCCTAAGTGAAGGAAGGCAATCTGAAAGTCTGCACATTGCAGGGCTCTTATCCATATGCAATTATAGACAGACCATGAAAAGATCAGTGGTCATTAGAGCGCTGGAGGAGGGGAAGGGATGGATAGGACAGCACGGGGAATCATTAGGGTGTTGAAACTTCATTAGGATGTAGTGAAATGTGTCCACAACATTAGGCATTTTCCAATTCCAAATAGTGAACTCCAAAGTAAACTATGGATTGTAGCCAAGAATTGTCTATATATAGTTTTATAACTGTGATATAGAACATACTAATGGAAGATGTTATAGTTCCGACAATGTGTGTCCACAGAAGCAGTGTAATGAGAATTCCTAATGAAAGGCTCCCTTCACCTGTGCAGCACAGCAATGCCTGCTGTCCACCAGTGGGAACCTCACTTAGAATATAGAACAGGTGGAGAGCAAGTCCACTCCATTTGTTCTGCCCTCCAGGGACAGCTGTGAAGGTGACCCAGGTAAGGTGTTTTCCACTGTGTGAGTCATCTTTATCATTACCATTGGATTACTTGTGGTGATCATGAACTCTGCTCTTCAGACTGGTCCTCCAGAAGGAAGGTCCAGTCTGGGAGGACATGCTAAGCCCTGGCCAGTGGACATCAGCCACCATTTGGACATGCAGTGAGGCAGTGCTGTCCAGAGTGCTAACAGGAACCCAGGGAAGGACTAGGCAGGTATATTCAGGTGAGCACCAGAGGATCAGGGTCAGAGGACTCAGTGGGAAGCTGTGGCATCACGTGCAGGCCAAGGTCCTCCACCACCCTGGGGTTCATCTGTCTGTAGGCTTCAAGGGAGCTTCCTCCCTCCCCATGTCTGTCCTCTCCCAAGCTTCAACCCCTTTGCTTACATTCTGAATCTGCCTTAGTCCACCATCCACCAAGGTGTCCTCCTCTCCTGCTCGTCTCCCCACAGCATGTACCCATCACAAACTTTCCACTGACCACTGAGCCCCTTTGCCAATGACTATGCATTGTCACCAAAAACTTGTTCCTGTCACCTTGCCTTCCATCCACCCAGAACCCAGTGACTTTACGCCTGTGACTTCTTTGCTTACTGTGCTCTGTGTGGTCATAAGCCTGGCACTGACCTTAACCCTGGAGTGACATGTCACATGTTTTGCCTTCTCCCATTCCCTCTCCTTCACAAGATCTTTAGAACTCATTCAAAGCATCTCGTGTCTGTCATCCCAGTTCCCTGTGCTCTCTGCTCACTCTCCTCTATTACACAGCTATACTCTCTCCCTACCTCAATACTACACTGGTAAACATTTGCCCTGGATGTTTTCAGTAAATGTGCCTTGAGTGCCAGTGTCCACATGGTGAGGGAGTTCTGAGGCAGTCCACTGGAGAAGGCTGATACTCCCAGTGAGCCACCAGGCAGGTTCCAGAGTGAGCATTCTCCCAGGTTGTGCAGGGCCAAGTCCATCTCTCTACTAGTCTCTGGTCCTCCCTGTATTTCCTCTGCATTCTCATCACATGAAAGTTATTTATGGGGGAAAGTCTATTTATTCCACCCATAACCCAGCTACTAGCTTGGTCTCGTTTCAAATCTTGAAAATCCAACATTTACCACATCACTTCCACAGCCTCTAGATGTTGATGTTTCCCTGGGAATTTATGATAACACCTGAGGGGTTTATCCTATTAGAATCTCCTGTGTAATCCACTCAGGCTTTTCCATAAAATGAGACATGGCCATAAATACGCAAAGACTAAAACTCAATCTCCTTCAAATATCTCCCAGAGTCTAATTTCACAGGAAAAACTTAGTGATTCATGTGACCTTCTCAGTGACACATGTGGTGATAGAGAGGGACAAAAATACTAGGGCAACCGAGGGCAAACAAATTAATGTCCTATAATAATTGCTTGTCCCCAAAGTCCTTCCATGAGGCTGTTGCCCATGAATCCTCATGTATCTTCCATCTCCTGTAGTTCTCCACCTGTGGGACCTGAGCTAACACTCTCACGAGCTACCTGCACCAGCAACTTCACTGTTTATAGAAGAGTTGATTTTAAGACAACAACCTAGCCGAAATTCATAAATGTTTTCTGATTTAGGAACTGTTAAGTGCGACTTTTTAAGAGTTTAGGTAAGGACCTGCACATCTATTCACCTGTTTTGAAAGACAGCTATGTATATTTTAACAAAATGTGAAAGTGTGAGATTATGCTGTGACTCTTTTACAGATCCCAGAGAAGAGGTGTGATTCCTAGGTGGGAAACCAGGCCCTACCTTCCTGGTAGACAGCAGGCAGTAGGAACTCCACCCAGCTTCCCTCTTTCCTATCCACTGCAGTCTGTGTGGTGAGGAGTAGACCTGGTGAATGCTCCACAGGAAAGCAGTTGGCATCACACTCAAGAATCCCCATGCAAAGGAAAAAAAAATCTTTTATAAAGAACTGCCTTGTTACTTGCAACTAAGAGAGAGAATATCTTTATTTTACTATGTAGAAAACAATTCTCTCCTTTATTCTAAAAGTTGATACTAAATATGTCTATCCCAAACTCTGTTTTCACAGGTATTTAACAAAAAAAAAAAAAATTGGAAAAAAACTTTTCTGGAAGTTATAAACTAACTGATAATGGTAAGGAGAATTATCCTACAACAGTGTCCACCACTCCACTGCATTTGCATGAGGCAAACTTTCCAGGAGTACAGCACTTGGCTATCCATTGTGACTCAACTGACTTTGAAGGACTAGGAACTAATCCATTCCATTTTCTTCCAGCAACATGAACTAGCACGACTGTCTACAGGATGCTCACGACTAATGAGAATAAAGGGGCTGAGGGTGGGAAAAAACACTGCAATTAGGTCATTGGTGTTCACCAACCACCCTTTGGGGAAGGGAAATTGACCAATATGAAGATTTAATAGGGAGGAGAGGGTGTGGAAAGTCACAAAGGTTCCCACCAGGACAAGGATTCTCTGGGTGGCAATGGACTCAGGACAGGATCTGGGGTAAACTTTGATGCTGTGAATGTGCTGAACCTGCTGCTTGTGCCTGTGCAGAATGAGAACCATGGAACCACTGGACCAGATTATGAGCACAGAAAAGACAACTTCAGGACATACACACAATGCTGCATAGAACGAGATTATTAATTTGTCACGCCCTGCAGAAGTACAGTACCCATAATCTTTTTTCTCTGTTGTGTTTTCACTACCCCATTTGCTAAGCATATAGAGAGGAAAAATGGAGTTAACCACCATGTACAGCATCCAGCAGAGGGAAAGGGAGAAGCCAATGTACTTTGGAGCTTTTCCTTTGAGATTCTTCCAACAGGAGTTCATGGGGCTGATTGTGATGTTCCAGAAGATACTCAAGAGGCAGGTGATGCCAATGGACACACTCCTGCCCACTCGCTGAATGTACAAAGTAAGTTTGCATCCAAAATCACTGAAGAAATATTTCAACCCCAAAGCTGACATTGTCTGGGGAATTCCTCTACTGAGAATGATCAAAGAGTTGGCTATCATCAGGTGCCTGAGAATCAAATCTGTGGATCTCAACTTGCACTCTTTGTAGGAAAGCACTAAATGGAAATAAAGCAGAGAGAAATTTCCCAGAATTCCAACAACAACCTGTGACAAGAACACCAGTCCTATGGCCACATTGGTGGAGGCCATCCTGTCATTCAGCACATGTCCTTTATATTATGGCAGCAGCTATTCCTCTTAGCAAAATGACTCATTAACATTAGCTGTGCCAAAACACAGAGGTGAGCACTTGCTACCTGAGGATCTGAGGCAGGAGAATCCCAGAAGTTTCAAGTCAATCTGAGCAACATTGTAAGAGGACCATCTTAAAAAGATTTTTTGACACCAAGAGTTATTTTCATTGTATGCAACTGTGGGATTTCAAGACCTCGATATTCACATGTTCCTGGAGAGAATTGACAATATATTTTACAGAAAAATGAGCCATGAAGATCACGTGATCCTAAAGTTGGAGGAGCAACAAAAAGTGAGAGTGAAAGCATAGAAAGAAATTAGCATGGATGTTTCAGAATGAACTGATATTTGCTAGTCACATTGGAAAAAGAACTTCAATAGACCTCTACACCATACAACAAATCAGATCTCAGAGAATTTCTGACCTAAACTTTAAATATTTGCAAAAATAATATTTCTGCAGTCTTACATAAGAAAGTGTGTATAAACAGCACAAAGACTTCAAATGGATTACCAAGTTCATAAGTTAATGTACATTAAATTGAGACTAAATTTCATCAAATGCTGTACACAAGGTGAGTGACTTTGATGTATCCAGTTCTAATAAGTCTTACAATATGTACAACAGAATTTAAATAGGCAAAACTTTCCAACAGGTACTTAAAAAGAAACAAAAAGGCATCATTCAAATAAATAATAGACATGAGTGAAAAGTTCAATGTCTCTATTTAAACCACTCCACAGTACAAGAACACACCAACCAGAATCTAAAATAAAATGTTAGGAAATACCACAATTGGCAAGGATGAAGATAGGCCAGAAATCTCATGAATTGGCAATGGGTTGTAAAATTGGTGCAAACACTTGGAAAAACTGGTGGTGTCCACTTACTAGATCAGATATAAACCTCTGTGCCAGCACTGCCAATGTGATGAATGATCATATGGCCCTCCAGAAATTGCCCTGTGTTCACAATGTATTTAAAGAATGCTAGACTGACCTGAGGTATAATCCACAAGTGAACAGGGGAAGGAAGGAGGTGAAGGAAAGGGAAGTAGTAGGAACTGAGGTGGAGTGAATTGTGTGCCATGCTTGCATAATTATGTCTATGTGAGCCCCAGTATCTTGTGTAACTATAAAATGCTAATACAAAATTTAAAACAAATGAGGAGGAAAAACTGTTCATGAGGAAACAAAATAGTTGTTACATAAGATGTGCTGTTATTATTTGAAACAAATGAATGGAAGAAAATACCCTCTAAACAAAATTCCACAGCAGAAATATCCATTGGATGTCATTCCTCAAATATCAACATACTGAAGTCTATAAAAAAATCATTCAAAAATATTACTTTGTTTCTAAAATATCAAATATGAAATACATGCTAATATGAAATGTAGAAAGAAATGAGGAGGAAAAACTGTTCATGAGGAAGCAAAATAGATGTTAAAGTTGTTTAGAACAGAAATGAAGTCCTGAATGATTTCAGTTGAAAGTTTCTCTGCCCTGACAGTTACATTGGTGAAATGAGGCAGGATTTGTGGAGGACATTTCGATTCAGGAGAAATGTAAGTAGAAGCTGGAGCATGTGAATTCCATGCTGAATGAAATGACATAAAAATGAAAATTTCATGAATTTGGTATTAATGTTGGAATATTATTAAACCAGAGGAAATAGCACAGGTTCATCTGGTCCCTACAACCTCTGTCCAGTTCTCATCATTATAATATTACCTTCTCTTTGTGCCCAGCATGGAGTGCAGTCTCATCTCAGCTATCACACCACAGGGATTCAGAGATGTGATTCCTGTCCACACCAGGTGAATTGTAATGTAGAGTTGGAAAAGAACATCTTTTAGTCCAGAAAAAGACCCAGGTCTTGGTTTCTGCACAGAGGAGGTGATTCTTACAGATCCATCCTCATCTTTACTATAGACACAAAGACATTACACTCACAGCCATGAGAGAATTTCAAAAATATATAATATGATTTTCTAAAGTACTGTGAAGAGCAGATTAGTTGCTAACTATAGTCCTCAAGTCCCTTCCAAATCAGGATTCCCTATCAAGGAGATTATTCACCTATGAACATCCTCAGTGATTATTTTACCTAATAATGTTGGTAGCCAGGAGAAATGGGCATCAGGTCAGAGACATGACCCCTTTACTAAATCAGGTCCTAATGAAAGCATTGTTCCTCTCCCTTGTCTACACTGGCACTGGATCTACTTCTACCCCAGAAATAAGCACTTTCTCAGACTTCCCTCCTTCAACACTCTGCCTCTGTGACAGAAATAGAAAATACTCACTGTGCTTCTTGTGTCAAGGTGTTGGGCTCAGTGTGAGGTCTTAACAGCCAGCAAGGAGGGAGGGAGGCAGCTGCACCTGAGATAAAGGTGTGTGCTCCTGTGACCTCACTTCCCCTCAGGACTGCAATTATCACTTCACCTGTAGAGGCAATGACAGTGCAGGCCTGGGGAGTCCAGAACTTTGTCGAAGAAGATTTTCCCACTTGCTAATTACTAAGGCAATTATGAGTTCCTTGTCAATAACTTTAAAGCAAGTGTTGAGGTGTTTGAAAAGGCTGTAGCTTTTATGATCCCTGGGGGCTGACTTTGTCTTCTATGGAAGGTTCAGGAAACATTGAGATGTGAACTATGAGGGACTTACTGAGAGTTGGTTTGTCTCACTGGACTCCATACTTGCCTGAGTTCTTTACCCCAGTTCTTGTTGATTCTGCCTTATTTTCCCTGCTTCCAGATCCCTTCCCTCTAGGGAGAGGTGGGGACCAGGAACCAGGCCTATCCTGTGACCCTGTGGAGTCATCTCCAGGCAGGCCAGTCTATGGAGAGTGCAGACCACACTCAGAGCAAGTGCTCCTGATTGTGACATCTGATGGTGTCATCACATCTATCCCTTGGCAGCGGAACTTGTCACTAGGGAGGAAGACTCTGCCAGAGATCAGTCACCTGGATGGGTTTCTTGGAGTATCTGCTGAGGGGTGCTAAGTGGAGGCAGCAGAGGAGGAACCTTGTGAACAGGGAACCTGTCCTTAGCATTTGGAAGGACCGGGGTTTCAGTGATGAGACCTGGGGTTTTAATGTAACATCTTTGGATGGGCATGTTCCAAAAGAGGTCATTCAACATTTTTCACGTAGTCTTAAAGGAGCTTGTTCAGTCTGCAAATGCCCAAAGATGAGCTTCTAAATCATGACTGCTTGTGACACCTGTGTTCTCTGGTATAGCAGCAGTGGACATGTATGACCCAACTAGAGAACACATCAGCCCAGCATCAACAGCAGCTGGTGGAGCAAAAGCTGGACATCCAACATACATGCATGCAACTCACACGGTGAACTCCAAACTTCAAGCCTGCAGAAGAGTAGAAAACATAAGGAGATTGTGGAGTGGGTGGACTCCCTGCAACCAGCCACAGTGAACCCCTGGGGAGATGATCTGGACCCCTGGGCTGTGCTCCAGGCTGAGATCAAGCACCCTAAGGTGGAGAGTCTCTGTCTTGCCTCTATTGTCAATGAGCAGATAGAAAAATTCCAGGAGCATACTGGACCCAGGGTCTGGCCACATTGGAACAGGCCTTACTATGAGAATTATGTGGCCAGGTGTCTCCATGGCAAGCAGGCTGCTGTCCTGAGGGCTTTCCAACTTCCTCCCTGTGGGGCAACAGATGCATTGCTTCCCCACCATATGAGACAACTCTCTTGGATTCTGTCCACCAGGGCAGCTCACCTAAGTCTTAGTGCTCAGAGCCTCACCTGCAGCCTTTCATACACTGTCCACATGACTGAGTTTATCCTCAGCTCCTCCTGAAGCTGGGCATTTACTGCAGGACCCCAAACCCACACAGTTCATATCATTAAAGTGTCTGGTGGCCAAGCCCCAGGCAAACACAGCCACTCCCTCCAGACTTCACATTTCAATGTCTGGAGACCACTGCCCAGTAGCTAAGGGCAAAGGACAGATCTCACTTGGATAAGGCTAATTTTAGACTTTGGTTCACCTCCTGGTCACTGCTGAAGGATCTCTTACAGCAAGCTGAACTTAATAGTTATTCTAAAGAGGTACAGTGCATGTTTGCTTGGAAATCTGCATTTTGCACAGCACTAACAGGACCCAGGCAGCAGTAGGATCATGACAGTATGTCCAGCACTTGGAAGTGCCAGAGAGGAGCAGAGATAGGTTTAAAGAAACAGTGACTCCATCCCATGGATTTATTAAACTTATTAGCACATCCTGGTATTAAGTTGATCACTCATTTTTCCCTCAATCTACCAACAATACTTTGGAGTTCCCTAAGTCTTCAGTACATACTCTATGTGCAAGGCAAGCTGCAGAGCCATATGGCTCATCACACTCTTCCCAAAAAAACACACACAAACACACACACACACACACACACACGCTTGTGTGCCCTCCTATGTGTGCACTCACACATGCTTACAGTCAAATTCTGATGCACAAGCCTTCCCAGGATCTCAGAGTTACCTCATGCTTTCATTGACATTTGAAGCACACACATCAACACAACCCTTATAGCTCCACTCACTTTCACTCCCTCAGTCACACAGTCAACTGTTGTGTGTGTCTCAGGAATTTTTGCCTTTTATAAAGTCGTGCACATCTCCAAGTCTGTGAATGCCAGAATATGGGTTGTCAGGTCTGCCCTTTATATTGTCCAACATCACATGACACCAGGACAATATTTTGCATGCACAGCATTTAGGCAGTATTCTAATATTCTTACTTGATGTCATGAGAAAGTTGGAGAGTGCAGGGGTGTGACTGATTGTGATAAGGTGAGAGGGTGTGGAGTACAGAGGTCACAGGTTAGTGTGGTGCATAGGGCCTAGGCTTAGTGGGTGGGGCAATGCAGAAGGAAAGAAATGTCAGCAGGTAGCTGCACAAGAACTAAAGGGTCTGATGTCTCTAGACTACACTGGGCAGCTTTAGGTCATGATGGGCAAAGTTTGCAATGTATTAGAGGGAAGAAAATAAGTTTTGTGTGGGGGTTTTTATGGTGCAGCAGTCATGATGCTTCCCCACAGGCTCTTTGTCTCACTTGGCCACTGTCCTCCTTGGTTCCCTGGTGGTCCTGTGTGCGCTTGGCCTCCTGAATACCTAACCATATTCATGGGCTCCACCTCCCTATTCCAATCTCCATTCCTACCTTGCCTCCATTATCCCTGCCATGAAGGGTCAACCCCAAGGTGTGCCTCTTCCCTCACTATAATAATTGACCCCACCCTCCACTGACCCTGTTAACCATTGTTCATTTCCATAATCTGTGGACATCAGGTCAGGTTTTCATAGGACAGAAAAAGTACCGGGCAGGGGCCTTAGGTCATTGCTTGGGAAAGCTTTGGGGCAGTGAAGATTGCAGGGACACCTTGAGCAGGATTCAGACTGGCTTGGTGTGTTCACTTGCTACAAGGAAATGTGATCCCCTGTCAACCCAGCACATGCCACTAGGTATGTGGTAGTCCAAAGAGATGACATAAATGGTCCACGCAGATTGTGTCACCACTTTGAGGCAGTCCTACACTGAGCCCAGGAAGGGGAGCAGACCACGTACTGCACCATTTTTAAAGTGGCCGTTTTCAGTGGGAACACAGCAGTGAGTGGCCCAAAGGCTCAAACATCACCTGGAATCTGCACAGATATCCCCTCCACTGGCAGCACGTCCTCCCCTGCATGTGGCCATCTGTGGGATGCAGTCTGACCCTCTGAAGTTGCAATGAAGCAGAGGTTGCAGGCAAAATAAGCAGTGTGTGAAGCAAAGTCAGGCTCTGGGGTCAAAAAGGACTCAGATGAACCGTGAGGGTCATCTCTTCACACATTCAGATACATCCACCATCCCTCGCCCCGTGATACTTAGAAAACCGCTAAGCCTCTATCTTTCCTCGCTTCCACCCAATCATTCTAGTATGTATTCCCACCCTTGCAATATCTTTGCCTTTAACTTAAAATTCTTTTATAAAAATTAAAAAACTAATGCATTGTTGTTAGAGGTAAGAGTGGGACTCATTGTGACAATTTCATAGAAGCATATGACATACTCTTCTCCTTTTCAATCCCCAGTACCATCACTTTTCTCCCTTTCTACCTCCCCAGATCCCCTTCATCTACTCTTCTGATTATTTATGAGTCAGCCTTTTCACTGCCATAAGCAAAAAGACCTGACAAGAAGAATTAAAAGACAAACTAAATAGCTTTCTCTCAGCAAAGGAAAGCATCAGCAATGCAAAGAGAGAGCCTACAGAGTGGGAGAAATTCTTTGCCACTCATACTTCAGATAGAGCACTAATTTCCAGACTATATAGAGAACTCAAAAAACTCTACACCGAGAATACAAATAACACAACCACCAAGTGGGCTAAGAATTTGAACAGACACTTCACAGAAGAAGATCTACAAGCAGTCAACAAACATATGAAAAAATGTTCAACATCTTTAGTAATAAGAGAAATGCAAATCAAAACTACCCTAAGATTCCATCTCACCCCAATTAGAATGGCGATTATCAAGAACACAAGCAACAATAGGTGTTGGAAAGGATGTGGGGAAAAAGGTACACTCATACATTGCTGGTGGGGCTGCAAATTAGTGCAGTCACTCTGGAAAGCAGTGTGGAGATTCCTCAGAAAACTTGGAATGGAACCACCGTTTGACCCAACTATCCCACTCCTCGGCCTATACCCAAAGGACTTAAAATCAACATACTACAGAGATAAAGCCACATCAATGTTCATAGCTGCTCAATTCACAATAGCCAGATTGTGAAAACAACCTAGATGTCCCTCATATATATATGAGGGACACACACACACACACACACACACCCCACGGAATACTACTGAGCCATAAAGAATAATAAAATTATGACATTTGCAGGCAAATGGATGAAATTGTAGAATATCATGCTAAGTATGATAAGCCAATCTCAAAAAAACAACGGACAAATGATCTCTTTGATAAGCGGATGATGTATAGGGGGTGGGAAGGGGACAAGAATGGAGGAAGGAGGGACTGTATAGAGGGAAAAGAAGGGTGGGGGAGGAAAAAAATAACAGAATGAATCAAAAACTATTACCCAAGTAAATGTATGATTACACAAATGGTATGCCTCTGTTTCATGTACAAACAGAGAAACAAGATGTATCCCATTTATTTACAATAAAAATGATTTAAAGCCATTTGCCTGCCTCTTACCTGTCCATCACCTGCCTTACACCTATCCATCACTCACCGCCCCAGGTTCACCTTCCAATTGTCAGATAACAGTCAGCAAACTGATTGCTGACTTCCAGTGGAGTGCCAGCTGCCTGCTGTTGCCTGGAAGTTCACTGTTACAGTACCTGCAGGTTTGATTACACGTGGCTGCCACCATTTTGAGACAATGCCAGGCCCCGTAGGACCCCTGGCCAGACTGACTGAGCCCCATCTCCAGAATCCCAGACTGACTGATCACATCCTGCCTCCAGCACTCTCACATCGACTGACTGGTCCCTGTCACCAGGAACCCCAGACCAACTGACTGCACCCTATCACGGGGACCCCAGGCTGAGTGATTGCACCTGGCCTCCAGGATCCTGCAACCACACCAAACACACACGACCTCCAGGACCCCTGCCTGACCAATCACACCCCACCTCCACAACCTCCAGCCGACCATGTCCACATCCTGACCTTCAGCTCCCCATTTGCCAAAACATGGAAGCCAGAGCGGCCATCTTGCATAATCCTGGAAGCTGCAGCTCCGATCTTTAGGTGGGGCAAATCCCATCCTGAGACGCCTGCTGGAGACTTGAAGCTCATTGTCAGGTACCTCTCATGCATCAGGCTACAGAAGACTGGAAGTTTGGGATACTATATGACTATTATAATGTAGATTTTCTTTTCTCTCCTTATAGAATAATTTTAAGTTTTTATTTCTTTACTTTTTCTGCTCTCTTTTCATTTTGTTTACATGTTCCCTCACAGTCTCTTTCTCCCTTTTTGCATGCTAACATCCAATTTGTTTTGATTACACTCACACACTTTCTATTATCTAGAACTTCTGTATATTCTTTCTTATCCCATTAACAGCTACATTCTACATCTCTCTGCATCCTCTTTGTCCTCCATTAGAAACTGCAGACCTTACTGAAAATCTGTTTGTAATACTGAAGATAATATTTGAAATCATTCTGTTTATTATGACAATATTGTTATTGTCTTCATAGGGGCTATTTGGTCCAGACTTGCATAGTGTCTGAAGTGGGCACTGCTAATATTGATCTCCCCTTAAAGAAAGGGTTTTGGAAACTTATAGGGCCACTATAAAAAACACTAGAAAAAATAGGGATAGTAGGAACATAACTGAACGTTGTAAAGGCTATTTATGCCAAGCCCATGGCCAACATCATTCTAAATGGAGAAAAAGTGAAACCATATCCTTTAAAAACAGGAACAAGACAGGGATGTCCTCTTTCACCACTTCTATTCAACATTGTCCTTGAAACTCTAGCCAGAGCAATTAGGCAGACCAAGAAATTAAAGGGATACAAATAGGAAAAGAGGAACTTAAGCTGTCACAATTTGCTGATGACATGATTCTATATTTAAAGGATCCAAAAAACTCCTGCTTTGGATTTAAGGATACAAAAAACTTCTAGACCTCATCAATGAATTCAGCAAAATAGCAGGTTATAATATCAAGACACATAAATCTAAAGCATTTTTATACTCAAGCAATGAAACATCTGAAAGGGAAATGAGGAAAACAACTCCATTTGCAATAGCCTCAAGAAAAAATAAAATAAAATACTTGGGAATCAATCTAACCAAAGAGGTAAAAGATCTCAACAATAAAAACTACAAAACATTGAAGAAAGAAACTGAAAAAGACCTTAGAAGATGGAAAGATCTCCCATGTTCTTGGATAGGAAGAATTAATATTGTCAAAATGGCCATACTACCAAAAGTGCTATACAGATTCAATGCAATTGCAATTAAAATCCCAATGATGTACCTTACAGAAATAGAGCAAGCAATTATGAAATTCATCTGGAAGAATAAGAAATCCAGAAGAGCTAAAGCAATCCTTAGCAGGAAGAGTGAAGCAGGGGGTATTCAATACCAGAACTTCAACTATACTACAAAGCAATAGTAACAAAGTACATCAATGGTTCAGAATAGAAGACATAGACACAAACCCAAATAAGTACAATTTTCTCATACTAGACAAAGGTGCCAAAAATATGCAATGGAGAAAAGATAGCCTCTTCAACAAATGGTGCTGGGAAAACTGGAAATCCATATGCAACAGAATGAAATTAATCCCTATCTCTCACCCTGCACAAAACTCAACTCAAAATGGATCAAGGACCTTGGAATCAGACCAGAGACCCTTCATCTTATAGAAGAAAAAGTAGGACCAAACCTTCAACATGTCGGCTTAGGATCAGACTTCCTTAACAGGACTCCCATAGCAAAAGAAATAAAATCAGAATCAACAACTGGTATAAATTTAAACTAAAAAGCTTTCTCTTAGCAAAGGAAACTATCAGCAATGTGAAAAGAGAGCCTACAGAGTGGGAGAAAATCTTTGCCACTCTTAGTTCAGATAGAGCACTAATTTCCAGACTATATAGAGAACTCAAAAAACTCTACACCAAGAATACAAATAACACAACCACCAAGTGGGCTAAGAATTTGAACAGACACTTCACAGAAGAAGATCTACAAGCAATCAACAAACATGAAAAAATGTTCAACATCTTTAGTAATAAGAGAAATGCAAATCAAAACTACCCTAAGATTCCATCTCACCCCAATTAGAATGGCGATTATCAAGAACACAAGCAACAATAGGTGTTGGAGAGGATGTGGGGAAAAAGGTACACTCATACATTGCAGGTGGGGCTGCAAATTAGTGCAGCCACTCTGGAAAGCAGTGTGGAGATTCCTCAGAAAACTTGGAATGGAACCACCGTTTGACCCAGCTATCCCACTCCTCGGCCTATACCCAAAGGACTTAAAATCAGCATACTACAGAGATACAGACATATCAATGTTCATAGCTGCTCAATTCACAATAGCCAGATTGTGAAACCAACCTAAATGTCCTTCAATTGATGAATGGATAACAAAACTGTGAGGTATATATAATGGAATATTACTCAGCTATAAAGAATAATAAAATTATGGAATCTGCAGGCAAATGGATGAAATTGGAGATTATCATGCTAAGTCAGATAAGCCAATCTCAAAAAAACCAAGGGAGGAATGATCTCGCTGGTAAGTGGATGATGACACATAATGGGTGTGGGAGGGGGACAAGAATGGAGGAAGGAGGGACTGTATAGAGGGAAAAGAGGGGTGGGAGGGGTGGGAGGAAGGAAAAAATAACAGAATGAGTCAAACACCCTTAACCTGTGTAAATGTATGGTTACACAAAGTATGCCTTTATTTCATGTACAAACAGAAACAACATGTATCCCATTTGTTTACAATAAAAATAAATTTTAAAAATGAATTAAAAAAGAAGTAATACAAAAAAAGAACAATTAAAAATTAAAAAAGAAAAAGTTTATTTTGCACTCAAGGGATTCAGCAGTAGATCATAGATGGTCATCTCCTGTCTTCAGGACTGGAGGTGAGGCAGAAAATCATGGCAGAAGTGTGAGGTGGAGGAAAGTCACTCAGGATATGGCAATCAGGAAGCAGAGAAAGCCCTCCTAACCAGGTGAAAATATAAAACCAAAAACTCACCCACCAAGGACCCACCTCCTCTACTATACCCTACCTGCCTTCAGTTACCACTCAGTTAATCCCTAACAGGGAATTAAATCACTGATTGGATTAAGACTCTCATAAACCAATCATTTCACTAAACCTTCTTGCACTGTCTCACACATGAGCTTTTGGGGGACACCTTATAACTGAAGCATAACATTCCTAACATTCTACCTCTGGCCCACAAGAGCTCATGACCATTTTACAAATCAAAATGCATTTAGTCAATTTGCAAGAGTCCCCACAGTCAGTGCCTGGGTCAACATGTTGAAGTGTTGATTCTATGTTTTTTTTTTTTTCTATCAGTTTCCAAATCTCATTCTAATTTCTAGATCTTTGATGAACTTTGTGTTCAGGGTGAGAGGTAGGGGTTTAGTTTCATTCTTCTACATATGGCTATCCAGTTTTCCCAGCACCAGCTGTTATAAAGACTACTTTTCTCCAACATAAGTTTTTGACAGCCCTTTCAAACAATCAGATGATTGTATCTATGTGTATTTGTCTTTCTGTCTTTTGCTCCATTGGTCTCCAAGTCTGTTGAAATGCCAACACCATGCTGTTTTGACAATATAACTCTATAATATAATTTTAGATCATATATTATGATGTTGAACTCTTTTTTGAAATGGTCTCTCACCTCCTGTATTTGCTTTCTGAATTTATTCCTCAGAACTTTTAGCTCACTAGACATTTATAATAATCATCATTTAATAGTCTTTCTTGAAATTCCTCCATTTCCTTTGTGGTTGGACTGTAAATTTGGGGGTAAGTCTTGTTTACTTGTTTTCTTGTCTTTTCAAATATCTTGATTGCACATTTATTGACATGAATTCCTCTTCCTCTTTCATAACTTTGATCTTTGGTGTGTAGTCATGTTTTTATGGTAAGTCTGTGCTGGTATCTTTCAGCTTCCATGCCTATCTTTAATGCAATCAAGTGTGAACTTCAACCTCATTTTGCTTAGTTTGCTACTGTAGAATTGCTGAATTGCTGATTTAATTACCTCTTGGAGAGTTTGAAATATTATGGGTTCTCTGAGCTACCTTGCAACCTCCTTGTGTATTTGGTGTATAAGCAGATGTCCAGGAGCCAGACCTGAGATCCCCTCTAGCTGTTCCTATTTGGAACATGGTCATTCATTTGGGTTTTTCTCCCCTATTCTATGTGTTAATGTATTTTTGGAGCTTAAGGGAGGCTAGCTTGTGTGTGGAGGGAAGTTCAGTGTTACTTGTCTGGGTTGTGGATGCAGCTCAGCATAAGAGTCTCTAACCTGTAAACCTGTAGTATTCTGATCACCTCAGACCATTTTAGAAAGCAAGAAGCAAGTAGTAACAAAAATAATAGTAACCAGTATACAACCTTAAAATAAATGTCTGGTGCCTTTGCTAACTGCCACACAAAAAGGAATGTTGGGGTCCATGTTTAACACCAGCAGCAACAATAATCAACCATGAAGAAGATGTAGTTATGGAAACACAGAAGGGCTTAGGCAGCCAGGATATCATGGTGAGTGAGGAAGTTGGGAGCAGGACTAGAACAAAGGAGTATGGAGAGGGTCTTCTCCTAGTTGACAAAAGTCCTCAGACACAAGCATGGGACCCAGTGAGACAGACAATTATATACTGGTGCTCCTGAGTGGGAGATCCAATAGAAAATCTGAAATGGACATGTGGACTCAGGGACACCAATCAATAGTAGTGAGGAGAGTGTGGATGGAGAGGAGATAAGGAAAGGAGGAAATTCCAGAGACTTGTGCTTCTGGTCCCTCTTTCCCTGTGCTCTGTGTGTCCTGTGTCAAGCAGTCATACACTGCCACTCTCTACATGCTCCACAGATAAACAATTGCTACTGGTAGTTGTTGACAAATGCTACAGTTGGAGTGTTCACAGTGATCAAGTTCTGAGTCAGGTCAAAGAGTGGAAAATTATGAAAAATGGTTTCCACTGTGCTCTAACTGCATAGTGGTTGCCTTCAGGGCAGCCTTGGAACTGAAGAGATGCAGATGGATTAAGATAAGTTCAAATAATAGAAGTCTCTCTTATGCCTTCTTCTGTGGACTTCAAGGAGTGCTCTGTGGAGAACTGCATTGATTTTAACTGGAGCCAAACTAAGTCAGGACAGCACAAAATATGCAGTGCCTCATCACAAGTTCAGGTACCTGTGATCAACCTAGGATGAAATGGAGAATCTCAGGGAACAGAGCACTTACCCCTTGCTTTTATCAGTGTCTATCATTATAATCATTCTACTTTATTACAAGTTCCTCTCTATACTTTATTCCCTGAGCTTTATCATATGTATGGGTGCATGCATAGGAACACAGTGCATAGGTTTCAGTACCATGCATGAATTCAGGAATGCATGGGGGATTGTGGATTAGTGCATGAGCATCTCCATTGCCCAGTGCAGCAGATCCCAACTAGAAGGGCCAGATCCACCTACCTACTCTTTTCTGGGCCTCCTTCTTATTCACATCCATTCTCTAAACACACAAACAGTACACTTTTGAAAAATATCTATTAATTCCACATTTACTCTAGCTAGTCTCTGGGTCTGGTTTCAAACCTAAATAAAATTTCTCCTTAAGATATAAATATATGAGATAAATATAAGGATTGTTTTTCTCCTACAATATCTACCACTCATTTCTCCACTGCATTTGGTCTTAGCAAGCATTTTCAGGAGTCATTGTAATTGAAATGACTTTGAAGGAGTAGAAACTAATCCATTGAGTTTGCTTCCAGCAACATGGAGGATACTTTATGTGGGATGAGGACAGCCATCTTCATTCCTCTCCATAATGTCGAGGGAGTTCCCATATTCAGCCAGCTGAGGACCTCAGTGCCCTTGAGGGTGGACAACAGAAACACAAATGACTCTTTCGTAAGTTTCTCTATTGGTATTTTGAGAGAGAATAATGAAAAAACATTGCACATTTTACAAAAAAAAATGTAATTTATATACTTATGATTAGATTGAGTAATTTTGTATTCCTTAAAAGCAAAGCCTGAATAGAAGGGAGTCATATCTCCCAAGAAGAAAGGGGCTGACAATGGGAAAACTCATAGAGATCAGCCAATGGGTGTTCGCCAGCCACCAACTGGGATTAAACTAAAGGGTCATACAAACATTTAATAGGGAGGAGAGAGTGTGGAATGGCACAAAGTTGCACACTAGGACAAGGATTCTCTGGGTGGCTCTGGACTCAGGGCACAATCAGGGGGAAACTTTGATGTTGTGAATGTGCTGAACCTGCCTCTTGTTCCTATACAGAAGGACAATCATGGAGCCACTGGACCAGATTATGACCACAGAAAATAGAACTCTGGGAAATACAAATAATGCTGCCTATAATGATTCTGTCATTTTGTCATGCCCTGCAGAAGAACAGCACCCCAAATATCTTTTCTCTGTTAGGTTTTTACTACTCCATTTGCCAAGAGTGGAAAAGTGGAATTTATCACCATGCACAGGATCCAGCAGAAGGAAATGGAGAATCCAATGTACTCTGGAGCTTTTCCTTTGAGATTTCTCCAACAGCCAAACTAAGTCAGGACAGCACAAAATATGCAGTGAGGCTGCATATTTGATATGAGGCTGATTGTGATGTTCTGGTAGACACCCAAGAGGGTGATGGCAATGGAAACACTCCTGCCCTCTCTCTGAATGAACAAAATAAGTTTGCACCCAAAATCACTGAAGAAATATTTCAACCCAAAAGCTGCTGTTGTTCTGGGAACACCATTAGAGAGGATAATGAGGGAGGTGGCTACAGTCAAGTGCTTGAGAATCTAATCAGTGGACCTTAATAGCACTTATTGCCGGAAAAGACTCGGTAGTAATAAAGCTGAGAGAGATTTCTCAGAATTTTAACAGCAAATTGTGTTAAGAACATCAGTCCTGTGACCACATTCCTGGAGGCCATTCTGTCATTTAGCACATTGTCCTTTCCTTTATGGCAGCAGTCTTTTCTCTGAGCAAAATAAATCATTAAAACTTTTTGTAGCCAAACGCAGTGGTGTGCCCCTGTAGCCTCCTGCTCCTCAGGTGGCTGAGGCAAGACAGTTGCTTCAGTCTGAGTTTCAGACCAGCCTGGAAAAAGTAGTGACACCCATTGCAGAATATTATACATATTTTACACCAAGAGTAACTTTCCTTGTGTGCATTTGTGGGATTGCAAAGATATCAAATGGCATATATGAATGGGGGGATTCCCCAGGTTTTCATGGAAAACTCAGCAAGAGAAAGCAGGTGGTGATAACCTGGGAGAAGCAATGAAAAGTGGGAGCAGTGCACAGAAAGCATGAGTCAACACCTCCAGAATAAACTGATGTTTGCTAGTCACATTGAAGAACAGGCAAGTTCAATCACCTGTGCATAGAAGGCACAAGTTCTGAATGTATATCTGATCTAAATTTTAAAGAAAATGGAAGTTTTATGATAAAAAATAATATTTCCATAGTCTTAGGTGTAAAAATGTTTATTTAATAAGCACTTAAAGCATATATATATATCAAATGAAAAATTAGATCATATTGATTTCAAGATTGTTCTCCCCAGACAACGCGGCGGCGATGTCCGCGAGCCAGGCGAGTGCCGCGGCGGCAGCGGCGGGGCCTCGCACACGGCAGGGCGCCCTGGGTTTTGGCCTCCCTCGGGTTCCCTGGAAGCCTGCTGGTGGCCAGTGCGGAACGGCAGCAACAGGAGCAGAGGCGAGGCTTCAGCGCGTCTCTCTATCCTTTAGCCTGAGCCAGGGGAGGCCAGGCGGCCCGGGTGGCTGGAGGGGTTCCGCTGCCTGAGAATGGGAATTCTTTCCACCAGAATATGGAGACTGTTCAATCACCAGGAGCACAAAGTTATCATTGTTGGATTGGATAATGCAGGAAAAACTACCATCCTTTACCAATTTTCTATGAATGAAGTTGTACATACATCCCCTATGATAGGAAGTAATGTAGAAGAGATAGTGATTAATAATACACGTTTCCTAATGTGGGATATTGGTGGCCGAGAATCTCTTCGTTCTTCCTGGAATACTTATTATACTAATCCAGAGTTTGTAATAGTAGTTGTGGACAGTACAGACAGAGAGAGGATTTCTGTAACTAGAGAAGAACTCTACAAAATGTTAGCACATGAGGACCTAAGAAAAGCTGGATTACTGATTTTTGCTAATAAACAAGATGTTAAAGAATGCATGAGTGTAGCAGAAATCTCCCAGTTCTTGAAGCTAACTTCTATTAAAGATCATCAGTGGCATATCCAGGCATGCTGTGCTCTTACTGGCGAGGGGCTATGCCAAGGACTTGAATGGATGATGTCGCGACTTAAGATTAGATGATCTCTGCTGACCTCCTCTCATAACTTTGCATAAACAAAGTGCTGGACTTTACCTGAAAGCTGCAAAAATTAATGGTTTAGATATATTTATAATAAACTGATTTCAATTTTTTTCTATAGGAAGAAAAATTAAGACCACTTATTTGAAAACAAGATGAAGGCTCACCTTCCAATTTGCTTTCTCATTAGTTCCTTCCAAAGTACTTTATTAAAGCTGTGATTGAAGTTTTTCTCAATGAATCCTCTCAGGACAATGTATAGCCTGTGGTAAGTACAAAGGGAGAGGAAGATGTTTTGAATTTTAAGAGCTTTATTATCAGTATACCCCTCCCTAATTGAAGGTTGTTCTCATCTTGTTCCTAAGTCAAAATACAAATCAGCACAGATACTGTTTCCAATATTTTAAATGTCATGTTACTTAGGAAAAAAAGTATTTTGCTTAAGGTTGTGTATGTATTATGTATATACCTCAAGTTCAATTTAATGACTTTGATTTATGTTCTAAAGAAAAGGAAATAACACAAAAATTGGTAATATCCTTAGTTATTGCCCTAATGAGATAAGAACTGACATTGATGTTAAGTGCCATTTTATACTTTTCCTGTTCTCTGTATTGTACTAACCAATGCCCCCCACCAAATCATTGAACTGCTCTTTAAAACAAACAAACAAAAAAAGATACAGGAAAAAGCTTGACATTTGTATACCTATTTTTGTTGACCCATAACACACATGGAAACATGTAATCCAGCTGAGTTAAATTTCTGTCAAATTCTTGACTTTACCAGTTGACAGAATTGCACAGTGAGCATTTATCAGATTATTCCTCGTATTGGTCTAAATTACTGAGTAGATTGTTAATCCATTTATCAGTCAATCATAAGTTGCGATTAAAACTATCAAGTGATTTGTTCTTAATTAAGAACTATTCTGTGAAACATGTCTACCCAGAGAGGTAACATTCTATAAATATTATTAAATAATTTAGCTACAGTCTTCTTAAGTATTAAACTATATATGTCAAGCAGTTCAAGTGAATTTGAGAGTACAAGTAAGGCATAAAAATTTTCCAAGAAACATTTCAAATTTTTTAATTTGTAGATTTCTTACTTCTTATTTTAGGAGTTGGAATACTTTTGAGTTTTTTTTTTTTCTGTAAGTTGTCTTATATCTTATTTCACCATGTAAATGTATTGTTTAACAATTAATAATGGCAAATTTTTTAATGCTGTTGGCTGAAAAACTGTTTGACATGATATATTATTTGTACTAAGAAATAACTTGACCCAAAATACCTTTTATTTGCTTAGGGTTTTTTTTTTTTTTAATGTCTGAAAATTGAAGGTATTTTTGTCATAATTGTAAACAGATTTATACTGTGTTAAAATATATGCTCTATTTGTATATCTTTTTTGCCCTGATAATTTGAAGGGTAATCCAAAATGGCATGTTTTAGAATGTTCAAGAAAAGAAATAACTATATTTAATACCAACCTTTTAAATTTCATGAAGATTTTGGCAGGAATTGTAGTATATACTATAAGCATTAACAAAACAGAGAGCTTCTTTCTATAAAATATAAAATGGTCAGTATCTAAATCCAAAAAAAAAAAAAAATTGTTCTCATCACTATGATACTATATATGCGCTGTGACTCAGTCAGTGGGAGAGACTTCACAGAATGAACAATACAATAAGATGGACAATATATTCCAGCAAAACCTAAAAGAGAAAAGACATTATTCAATGAATGAATAAGCGCATGGGGAATATGTTTGGTGCTTCTGTTAAGACCACTACCTGGTATGATCACATAGGAACAGAAACTAAAATAAAAATGTCAAGAAATACTAAGTTTTGACCAGATGGAAGTAAATTAGGAATCTCATACAATTACAATGCATGCTAAAATTGCTACAGATATTTTGGAAAAGGGGTGGTTTCTATTTAAGTAGATTGATATAAGTTATAAGACAACCATCACACTTGAATGTATATACCCCACCTCCAAATCCTACTTATATAATAAAATACAAATGCCAGAGATTATTTTCTAGAAACATAACAGCTTCAAATTGAAGGCCACCCAGATAAACACATTAACAACAGAATGACTCAATCAATGGATATCCACAAAATGGAATCCCATACCACAAGGCCACTGAGTGCCAACATCACCCACAAAAATCACATGGACTAAAAAAAAGAGCAAAATATAAAATATTTCAACTGTCTGAATTCATTTGTTAAAAGTACCCTACAAGAAAAAATCACTTCAACTTGAAAATGTTACAACAGATACAAAACTAAGTTCCAACAATTCCACTCATACAAATAACCAGAAGTCTCTTTGGGGACCATTGACTTAGGAGAGGGATAGGGAGTCTTTGAGAAGCTGACAATATTGTGTTTTTTGAACTGTGTGTTGCACAGATTAGTGTGTTTCATTTGTGAAATTCCACTGAGCTGTACACTTATGACACCTGTATGATACTTTCAGTAAAAAAGTAAAATCACCAAAAAAGTGAGCTGGGGAAAAGTCTTTCACTGGATGTATTTGACCAGCTGTGGATGTGTGCACAGGATGAAATATTCAGAGCCAGAAGCCTAGATGGGAACTCTAATAGGAATCACTAGTATAACTGCAATAATAGTTTTATGATGTTTTTACTGTTGCATTAAACAACCAAATATTTAAGGAAAGGTACTCTGGCCAGCATACACAGAAATGGACTCAATATACAGGGGACCTTTTTTTTCTGTCCTCCTCACATGGTTGACAATAAAAAGAATGTCAGAGTCCACATGATATACTCATGAAAATCCAGGAAGGCACCACTTTAATCACACAGGATTATAAAAGTGTTCTTGGGGATTATTGAGATGATGAGAGACACTGAATAGAAAGATGGGGCCAATGAGCATGTTCTGCAGACTGTTAGGATACACATAAATTTTTTCATGATTTTTGATAAGTGCTTCCACATATAACTTCCACTTTCTTACAGACACCTTTGGAGAGAATGACTGAGAAGGGACTGTCTTCAGGTGCTTCACAGTCAACTGCATGGGCTCAACCTGCGTTCGGTGCACCCACGCAAGAGTTCAGCTGGAAAATGCCAGGATTCTACTTGTAGTCTGAGATGTATGGACCATTCCTATTCCTATTTCCCTAGAGGTCACACCACCATTTTCTCCTAAAAAATTCTTTTTTCATTCTGAGCAGGAGTATCTTGCACAGGAACATGCCATACCAACACATTTATCCTTATCACTGGAAATCCAAAATTCCCACTGATAAATGCATACTTCAACCTTTGTTTTGAGGCTTCTAGGAGGCAAATGCTTAAACTGAAATATACTGTGTATAGTTTATGATCACTTTTATGATCCTGTATATATCATCACTTCCTGAATTTTCATAAATCTATGATGTGGACTCTTACAATAATTTTATTGTTAAAACGAGGAGATTGGAAACATGTTATGTGACTTTCTAAACTCACAGGTATTTTGTGAAGGATTGGAGACTTGAGAGAGCTGAACTTGGCTAGGTCAGGAGCGAAGAGCCCACTAAGTTCTGTGCTACTCTGACACAGTGTCAGCTGTTTTCTCAGCCAATCTAGACCAGGCCTCAGGTCGCTGCCATCACGTGGCAGGCCCAGATTCGGGTGGCTTATTAGAGTACGACAGGGCAGCTAGAAACTTCTCCAGGCAGCCCTGGGCACTCCAGCGGTGGGCTCCTCCCACACGGCCACCTTCTTGGAGCAGGCCCCCCAGTGAGAGCCTCTCCACACGGAGCCAGCTCCAAGCCCTGGAACCAGTAGTGGGCTAGGGACAGCTTTCTTCAGAAGCACTGCATTATCAAGTTACTCCAAGACTTCAGGATACTGAAGGCTGGGAGGTGATACACTGGAAATCTACAGGACACTATAAGCCAAAAGAGGAAATCTGCAATATCACAAAGTCCCACTAACATCTGACCAATATGAGAAAACAAGGAAAGAAAATGTCCCAAACAAACTAGATACTATATCCATAAAAGCCAACGACTGCACAGCAGAAGAAATGTCAGAAAGGGAATTCAAAATGTACATAATTAAAACAATCAGGGAAGCAAACGAGGAGATGAAAGAACAAATGCAGGCATTAAATGAAGGCGCCAATCAACAGTTAAAAGAGCAAATACGGGAAGCAAAAGAGCATTTCAATAAAGAGTTAGAGATACTGAAAAAAAAAAACAAACAGAAATCCTTGAAATGAAGGAAAAAATAAACCAAGTTAAAAACTCCATAGAAAGCATAACCAATAGAATAGAACACCTGGAAGACAAAACCTGAGATATTGAAGACAAAATATTTAATCTTGAAAACAAAGTTGGCCAAACAGAAAAGATGGTAAGAAATCAGGAACAGAATCTACAAGAATTATGAGATATCAAGAAAACCAAGTACAAGAGGCTTATAGGTCTCCAAATATACAAAATTACAACAGACCCACACCAAGGCACAGTATTATGAAAATACCTACCATACAAAATAAAGACAGAATTTTAAAGGCCACGAGAGAAATGAACCAAATTACATTCAGGGGGAAACCAATAAGAATTTCAGCAGATTTTTCAATCAAGACCCTAAAAGCCAGAAGGGCATGGAACAACATTTACCAAGCCCTGAAAGGAAACAGATGCCAACCAAGAATCTTATACCCAGCAAAACTGACTTTCAGATTTGACGATGAAATAAGATCCTTCCATGATAAACAAAAGCTAAAGAAATTTACAAAAAGAAAGCCGGCATTACAGGACATTCTCAGCAAAATATTCCATGAGGAAGAGATGAAAAACAGCGATGCAAATCAATAATGGTAGGAATTAGCCTAAAGGAATAGCCAAATAAAGGAGAAATGAAATCATGTCAAAAAACAAAAATGAGTCAAATGACTGGGAATACAAACCATATCACAATAATAACTCTGAATGTTAATGGCCTGAACTCATCAATCAAAAGACATATACTGGTAGATTGGATTAAAAAGAAAAATCCAACAATATGCTGCCTGCAAGACACTCATCTCATAGAAAGAGATACCCATAGACTAAAGGTGAAAGGATGGGAAAAAACATACCATGCACACGGACACAGCAAAAAAGCTGGAGTATCCATCCTCATTTCAGATAACGTGGACTTCAAGCCAAGACTAGTCAGAAGGGATAAAGAAGGACATTACATAGTGCTTAAGGGAAGTATAAATCAGCAAGACATAAAGATCATAAATATCTATGCCCCGAACATTGGCTCATTCATGTACGTCAAACAAATCCTTCTCAATTCCAGAAATCAAATAGACCACAACACAATAATACTAGGTGATATTAACACACTTCTCTCACCACTGGATAGTTCTTCCAAACACAAATTGAATAAAGAAACCATAGATCTCAATAACACAATCAACAATTTAGACTTAACCAACTTATATAGAATATAGCATGCAACAAAGAACGAATACACTTTTTTCTCAGCAGCACATGGATCCTTCTCTAAAATAGACCATGTTTTATGCCACAAAGCTACTGTTAGCAAATACAAGAAGATAGAGATACTACCTTGTACTCTATCAGATCATAATGGACTGAAATTAGAAATAAATGACAGAATAAAAAACAGAAACGTCTCCAATACTTGGAGATTAAATAATACACTATTATATGATGAATGGATAACAGAAGACATCAGGAAGGAAATTTAAAAAATTCTTAGAAGTAAATAAGAACAAAGACACATCATATCAAAATCTCTCGGACACTATGAAAGCAGTACTTAGAGGAAGATTTATTTCATGGGGCGCATTCAACAAAAGAAGCAGAAATCAACAAATAAACGACTTAACACTACAGCTCAAAGCCCTAGAAAACGAAGAGCAGACCAACACCGAAAGTAGTAGAAGACAGGAAATAGTTAAAATCAGAGCCAAAATCAACGAAATTGAAACAAAAAGAAACAATCGGAAAAATTAACAAAATAAATATTTTGTTCTTTGAAAAAAATAAACAAAATTGATAAACCCTTAGCCACACTAAGAGAAAGAGGGAGAAAACTCAAAATTACTAAAATTCGGAATGAACAAGGAAATATCCCAACAGACACAAGTAAAATAAAAACCATGATTATAAGCTATTTTGAAAATCTATACTCCAACAAAAGAGAAAACCTCGAAGACAACAACAAGTTTCCTAGAGACATATGAATTACCTAAACTGAACGAGGAGGAAATACACAACTTAAATAAATCAATTTCAAGCAATGAAATAGAAGAGGTCATCAAAAGCCTACCAAAAAAGAAAAGTCCGGGACCAGATGGGTTGTCAGCCGAGTTCTACAAAACCTTTAAAGAAGAGCTCATTCCAATACTTCTCAAAGTATTCCATAAAATAGAAGAGGAGGGAACCCTCCCAAACTCATTCTATGAAGCCCATATCACCCTGATACCTAAACCAGACAGAGACACATCAAGGAAAGAAAATTTCAGACCAATATCCTTAATGAACATTGACGCAAAAATTCTCAACAAAATTTTAGCAAATCACATACAAAAATATATCAAAAGATAGTGCACCACGATCACGTGGGTTTTATCCCAGGGATGCAAGGTTGGTTCAACTTCCAGAAATCAATAAATGTCATTCACCATATCGACAGACTAAAAGTTAAGAATCACATGATCATTTCAATAGATGCAGAAAAAGCATTCGATAAAATACAGCATCCCTTCATGCTCAAAACACTAGAGAAAATTGGGGTAGTGGGAACATTCCTTAACATTGTAAAGGCCATCTACACTAAGTCCATGGCCAATATCATTCTAAATGGTGAAAAACTGATAGCATTCCCTCTAAAGTCTGGAACAAGGCAGTGATGCCCTCTTTCACCACTTCTATTCAACATCGTTCTTGAGACTCTAGCTAGAGCAATTAGACAAATCAAAGAAATTAAAGGGATACGAACTGGAAAATAAGAACTCAAACTATCCCTGTTTGCTGATGACATGATTATATATTTAGAGGAACCTGGAAATTCCACCAGAAAACTCTTAGAACTCATAAGTGAATTCAGTAAAGTAGCAGGTTACAAGATCAATGCTCATAAATCCAATGCATTTTTATATATGTGATGAATCTTCATAAAGAGAAATTAGGAAAACTACCCCATTCACAATAGCATTGAAAAAAATAAAATACTTGGGAATCAATCTCACAAAAGAGGTGAAAGTCCTCTACAATGAGAACTACAAAACACTAAAGAAAGAAATTAAAGAAAACCTTAGAAGATGGAAAGATCTCTCATGTTCTTGGATAGGCAGAATTAATATTGTCAAAATGGCCATACTACCAAAAGTGGTATAATGATTCAATGCAATTCCAATTAAAATCCCAATGATGTACCTTACAAAATTAGAGCAAGCAATTATGAAATTCATCTGGAAGAATAAGAAACCCAGAGTAGGTAAAGCAAGCCTCAATAGAAAGAGCGAAGCAGGGGATATCGCAATACCAGATATTACAAAGCAATAGTAACAAAAATGGCATGGTATTGGCACCAAAATAAACAGGTTGATCAATGGTACAGGATAGAGGACATGGACACAAACCCAAATAAATACAATTTTCTCATACTAGACAAAGGTGCCATAAATATGCAATGGAAAAAAGATAGCCTCTTCAACAAATGGTGCTGGGAAAATTGGAAAACCATATGCAACAGAATGAAATTAAAACCCTATCTCTCACCCTGCACAAAACTCAACTCAAAATAGATCAAGGACCTCGGAATCAAACCAGAGACCCTGCATCTTATAGAAGAAAAAGTAGGTCCAAACATTCAACTTGTTGTCTTAGGATCAGACTTCCTTAACAGGACTCCCATAGCCCAAGAAATAAGAGCAAGAATCAATAACTGGGATAGATTCAAACTAATTCTCTCAGCAAAAGAAACTATCAGTAATGTGAAGAGAGAGCCTACATAGTGGGAGAATATCTTTGCCACTCATACTTCAGATAGAGTGCTAATTTCCAGAATCTATAAACAACTCAAAAAACTCTACACCAAGAATACACATAATGGGGGGGAGGGAAGGGTTAGAGTTAGGGTTAGGGAGGGGGGCAAGTATGGAGGAAGGAACTACTGTATAGAGGGTAAAGAGGGGTGGGAGGGGTGGGGGGAAGGGAAAAAATAACAGAATGAATCAAACAACATTGCTCTATGTAAATTTATGATTACACAAATGGTATGCCTTTACGCCATGTACAAACAGAGAAACAACATGTATCCCATTTGTTTACAATAAAAAAAAATAAATAAATAAATAAAAAGTAAGAAAAAAAAAAAAAAAAGAATACAAATAACCCAGTCAACAAATGGGCTAAGGAAATGAACAGACACTTCACAGAAGAAGATGTACAAGCAATCAACAGATATATGAAAAATGTTCAACATCTCTAGTAATAAGAGAAATGCAAATCAAAACTACCCTAAGATTTCATCTCACCCCAATTAGATTATCAAGAACACAAACAACAATAGGTGTTGGTGAGGATGTGGGGAGAAAGGTACACTCATACATTGCTGGTGGGGCTGCAAATTAGTGCAGCCACTCTGGAAAGCAGTATGGAGATTCCTCAGAAACTTGGAATGGAACCACCATTTGACCCAGCTATCCCACTCCTTGGCCTATACCCAAAGGACTTAAAATCAGCATACTACCAAGATACAGCCACATCAATGTTCATAGCTGCTCAATTCACCATAGCCAGGTTGTGGAACCAAACTAGATGTCCTTCAGTTGATGAATTGATAAAGAAACTGTGGCATATATATACAATGGAATATTACTCTGCCATGAAGAATGATAAAATCATGGCATTTGCAGGCAAATGGATGAAATTGGAGGATATCATGCTATGTGAGATAAGCCAATCTCAAAAAACTATGGGACAAATGATCTTGCTGATAAGCAGATGAGGACATATAATGGGGGATAGGAGAGGTTAGCGTTAGGGTTAGGGTTAGGTTTAGGGTTAGGGATAAGGAGGGTGGTAAGAATGGAGGAAGGAAGGACTGTATAGAGGGAAAAGAGGGGTGGGAGGGGAGGGGGGAAGGGAAAATAATAACAGAATGAATCAAACAACATTGCCCTATGTAAATTTATGATTTTTATAAAAAAAAAAAAAAGAAATATCAAATGGTGGTCATTCCAAGAACAAAACTATAGTGGAATGTATGAATAAATCATTGAATGACATAACTTTGTCTCTAAACCATGACACATGAAATACTAGTACAGGGTAGGATACAAACTTACTTGTTACTCATTTCAGGCTAAAAGCTTATATTTACCAACACTTATGAAACCATTGGTAAGAAAACAGGGTTTCTGAAATATGATACAAGAAACTTTGAAATCCTATGCTTTGTATGAAATGGAACACAAAGAAGTATGTGCCATGGGTTTGGGATTAACGTGAGAATATTAACAAACCAGAGGAAAAAAACACAAGACAGCTTTGGTCCTGACAACCATTGTCTAATACTCATCAAGTTGCTCACTTTACCTGGTGCATTCCCAAGGTCATGAAGGGAAGAATTCTCAGCACAATATCACACCATAGGTGATTCAATGGAGACCCAAATTCTGTCTCCATTGAGTGAATCAGAAATAGATGCTCATCTGGGTTTCTGCTCAGGATGAGGCGACTTTCATAGTTTTATCCTCATCTTTATGGTAGGCATGAAGGCATTATGAACACAGCTACAATTATACTGATGATTTCTTTTTTTTGGTACCAGAGACTGAATCCAGGGGCACCTAACCACTGCACCACATCCCCAGACATGTTTGATATTTTATTTAGAGACAGGGAATCACTGAGTTGCATAAGGACCTGCTAAGTTGCTGAGACTGGTTTTGAATTCATGACCCTCCTGTCTCAGGCTTGCAAACAGCTGGAATTAGAGACATGTGCCGCCGCACCCCGTGAATACTGGTGATTTATTCTATGTAAGATATTCATGTAAGGAAATGTGGACAGCAGGGTGCTTTAACTACCACAATGCTTCAGCACCTCCACAAACAGATTTCATTATCAACGTCTGGGATTATTAACAGTAGTCACCCTCAGTGAAGACCTTATTACATTGTATTTGGAGCCATCCTGGATTGGCGTCAGATCAGGGACATGATGCCTACTAACTCAGCTCACACCAAAAGAATTGTTCCCCTCCCTCCTCTACACAGGCACTAGATATGTTTCTACCCCAAATCATTTTCCAGAAATGAGCACTTTCTAAAACTTCCCTCCTTATATACTCAACCTCTGGGACAGAAATAGAAAATACTCACCATGCTTCTTGTGTGCAAGGTGCTGGGCTCAGTGTGAGGTCTTGACAGCCAGCATGGAGGGAGTGGGGCAGCGGCACCTGAGATAAAGGTCTGAGCTCCTGTGACCTCACTTCCTCTTAGGGCTGCGATTATCACTTCACCTGTAGGCAATGGCAGGGCAGGCCTGGGGAGCCCAGGACTTTGCTAAAAACTTTCTCCACACTTGCTAATTACTAAGGTAATCATGAATTCCTTGTTAGTAAATTCAAAATAATTGTTTAGGAGTTTAGGAGAGGTCATTGCTATTTCCTGACCCCTAAAGTTTGAAAAGGTCTCTATGAAAGGTGCAGGAAATGATGCTTACCTGATTTCTTCTATCCAAAACCTTGTTAATTCTTAATATTCAGGTATTTTAGGCTCATGATTTTAAACAAAAACAAAAATTAAAAAAAAAAAACAAAGAAAAACCAAACAAATGGAATGAGGGAAATAATCTGAGATGGATGTCTAAAGGAAAAGAAAAACTCTAATGTCACAATTTATATTAGAAAACCCTGGGCTCATTTGTATAATTTAATATGAATTAATTTGGAAATGATGATATGAAAATATTGTAGGAATTATAACTTCATGAATATTGCTTCAGTAATGGTAGGAAGCACAAACAGAACCTAGTACTGGAAGAGAAATGCTTATAACAGTATCTCACAAATAAGATCCCCAGAATTAGAGAGATCAGACAGCAGTTTCTGACATTTTTACTAAGTATCACATAAGCAAATGTGACCATTTTAATCCAACAGCACTGAAAGTTCTCAGAATATTACACATCATTTTTCAGAGAATATTAATAGAGTATGCAACAGCTATGTAATTAAGGAATAAATAAAATTTTTATGGTGAAAATCAATCCTTTGGTTTTTGCAATGTTGACCTATGTTCACTTTCCGTTTGTCTCTCAGGTTTTAGGCTGAAGAAGAAGTCTGCAGGACACAGGACACTGTGCATACCACACCTATGAGGGGTCTCAATCTAGATCACTCTAGGACATTTTGACAAGTGAAGACTGTGCCCCCAAAAAACCCAAAGGGTCCTGGGCTTTTTGAGGTAGAAGACTTTTAATTGTTGCTTCAATTTCATTGCTTCATATTGGTGTGTTTATGTTTTCTATATCTTTTTGGTTCACTTTGGGTACATCATATGTCTTTAGGAATTTGTATGAATCTTTGAGATTTTCTAACTTATTGGAGTACAAATTTTCAAAATAATTTTTTAATGATCCCCAAGATTTCAGTCATGTCTTTGTCAATAGCTCCTTTTTCCAACTATGATTTTGTTAAATTGGGTCATTCCCCTCTTTCTTTTGAAGAGATTGACTAAGGGCTCTTCAGCTTGTTTATGTTTTCAAAGAAAACATTCTTTTGTATTAATCCTGTGTATTTTTCTTTGTTCTTAATTTCATTAATTTGACTCTGATCTTAATTATTTCCTGTCTTTGGAATCAGTTTATTCTTTATTTTCTAAGGCCTTGCCATAGAACATAAGCTTATTTATTTGTGAACTGTTTTTAAGTGAAGATATTCAATGTTATAAATTTTCCCCTTAGAACAACTTTCAGAATTTCCCAGAGACTTTGATACATTGCATCTCCGCCCTCATTTGTTTCTAAACCTTCCTTGATTTTTCTATCATTTATTAATGATCCACTCTTTATTTAAAGAAGTATCATTCAATCTCATGTTTTTGTGGGTTTTCTTGCTATTGATTTCTAGTTTCCCTCTATAAGATCTGATAAGCTGCATAGGATCATATGTTTTTTTTTTCTTTTTTATTTGCTAAGACATACATTGTGACATAATTTTTTTTTCTTATGGCTTTTAATTTTCTTTCTTCATATTGTATGTTGATTATGATGCATCTTGCAGAATTTCTCTTCTGATCTTCTCTATAAGTCCTATATGATTTCCTGTATGTTGATGTCTATCTCATTTCTTCTGAGGAAATTTTTCTGCCACTATCTCATTGAGTGAAGAATGTCACTGAAATATTGGTGGCATTGCATTGAATCTATAAAATGTTTTTTGTTGTATGGCAGGAGTCTCTCTTGTGCCTACTGGTGTGGACTTGATCGACTGCTCTAGATGTTGAAACACATTGTTTTTAATCAGGGTCTCCAAACCACTATAGAGCTCAGTAGCATGCATGGATTCAGGAATGCATTGGGAATCTTGGACTGCATTACCCTGCATAAAGCAGGATAGCTGCATGACAATGCTCCACTGTCCAGCGCACCAGATTCCAACCTGCAGGGCACCACCATCTACATACACTTGCCTGGGCCTCTCTTTATTTCATCTCCATTCTCTAACCACAAGAATGATAAAATTTTGAAAAAAAAGTCTATTAATTTCACATATATCCCAGGTATTCTTATGATCTGGTTTTACCCTTGAATAAAATCTCTCCACAAGATAGGAACATATTAGATAAACATATGGAGAGATAAATATATGGAGATATTGTTGACTACAATATCCATCACTCATTTCTGCACTGTATTTTCTTCTGGCAAATGTTTTCAGGAGTACACCTCTTGTCCAGTCATTGTGACTAAACTGATTTTCTAGGACTGAGAACTCATTCATTTGATTTGCCTCCAACTATATGAATTCAGATGACTTTATACAGGATGCTGTGCATCAGCATGAGCATAATCAGCTTTATTCCCTTTCACCATTCACTCATAGATCCCACATTCAGGTAGCTGAGGATCCAAATGCCCCTTGGGGTTTAAAATAGAAAGACAAATGAGTCTTCCATAAGTTTCTCAATTAGTGTTTTAAGCATGAAAAATGACTAAATAATTGCACATTGTGCAAAAACATACAATTCATATAATTATTAAAGAATTTAAGAATTTTTGTTCCTTAAAAACAATCTGCATAGAATGGAGTCATGGCTCATGAGAACAAAGGGGCTGACAGTGGGAAAACACATGGCAATCAGTGCACTGGTGTTCACCAACCACCAACTGGGATTAAAATGAAGGACAACACAAACATTTAATAGGGAGGAGAGGATATGGAAACTCACAAAGGTGCACACCAGGACAAGGATTCTCTGGGTGGCAATGGACTCAGAGCAGGATCTGGGGGAAATTTTGATGCTATGAATGTGCTGAACCCCGCTGCTTGTGCCTATACAGAGGGAGAATCATGGAGCCACTGGGTCAGATTATGAGCATGGAAAAGAAAACTTCAGGAAATACAAACAATGTTGCATATAATGATTCTGTGATTTTGTCACACTCTGCAGAATAACAATACCTGAAATATCTTCTGTCAGGTTGTTGCTACTCTATTTGCTAATTGTATAGAGAGGAAAAATGGAATTCACCACCATGTAAAGGATCCAGCAGAGGGAAATGGGGAAGTCAATGTACTTTGGAGCTTTTCCTTTGAGATTTTTCCAACAGGAGCTCATGGGGCTGATTGTGATGTTCTGGAAGACACTCAAGAGGCCGGTGATGCCAATGGACACACTCCTGCTCACTCGCTGAATGTACAAAATAAATTTGCATCCAGTCATTGAAAAAGTATTTCAACCCAAAATCTGTTGTTGTCTGGGGAATTCCTCTGGCAAGAGTGACCAGAGTTGGCTATGATCAGGTGCCTCAGAATCAGATCTGCTGCCCTAAATGTGCATTCATTGCAGAAAAGGAGTAAATAATAATAAAGCAGAGAGTCCCACTGCAGTCTGTGATAGGAACTTCAGTCCCATTGTCATGTCTCTATAGTCCATTCTCTCATTCAGCACATTTTCCTTTGAAATATAGCAACAGATCTTCCTCTGACAAAAATGACTCATTAAAAGTCTCTGTGCTGAAGCCCAGTTGTACACACCTGTGGTCACCAGCTCCTTAGGAGGCTGAGGAGAGGTACAGCTGAGCCAGCCTGGGAAACACTGCAATCCTATCTCAAATTGTATGTATTTTTTTTTACACCATGTGTATCTTTTACTGTATGCATTGGTTGGATTAAAAACACCAAGGTGTACATGTGAATGGGGGAAGTTCCCAGATTTTTTTCATAGAAAAGTCATATTTAGAGGGGCGCAGGGCGGCCGCGAGGAGCGCGCCGCCGAGGCCAGGGGCGGCGGGGACCCGACGAGAGCGCGCGGCGGGGACCCCCGGGGCCCGCCGGCGGTCGCGGGAGGCCGCGCGGACAAAGGGGCGGAGGGCTGCGGGCCATGGCGCACCGGGGTCCCGCCGCCGCCCGGCCCCGCACCGCACCGCCCGCCGCCCGGGCGCGCCCGGACGTCCCCGAGATGCACCCCGGAGCCCGTGGAGCCGCCGCCCGCTGGGAGGCCACCTGGAGCTCCTCTTGTTGCTGACATGATGACAGTGTGCAGGCCAGCCGAGGGCAGCCACAGCCAGACTGAAAACCTGAGTTACAGATTGGCTCACAAGGTCAAGGTGGAAGGTCCAGCCGCTGGAGAAGCCCTTCTAAGGCAACCATTTCAGTCCTACATCCCTTCTGCCAAGACTGATCGGGAGTCGCCCTTCAGAAGGAACCCCCTGGGAAGCCTGAACAACCTCATGCTGGAGGCGAGAGTGGACATGTTCGGGTCAAACATGATCATCAGTGGCCCGGCTGCAGACCTCGGCCCCAACGAAGCCAGCAGGGCCGGAAGGAAGCAGCTAGATGGTGTCCAGAACCCCCGCCCGTGCGCCCGAGCTGGAGCCCGGCACAAGGCCCTCAGCATAAAGGACAAGATTTCCGAGTGGGAAGGCAAGAAGGAGTTGCCCGCTGCAGCAGCTGGCAGGCGAGTGAACGAACAGGAGGATTACCTGCCGTCGTGCGTGATGGACAGAAGTAGCGAGGTCGCGAGAACTCGGGTCGCGGAAGCTAAGAATGGACTGAGGTCTGAAACAGAGAGCCCTGAGAGTGAGAGGTGCAGAGGCGCAGTGAAAGTTGGGGGTCAGGACCTAGAGAGGAGGCCAGAGCTCTGCCATCCCGACCGGGAGCCAGAGCCCTGTGGGGGCAGAGGCCGGGAGCTGAGGTTCTGCAAGCCGCGCTTCCAGAATCATCACCTCTCGGTGCTGAAGCAGGTCAAGAAACTGGAGCAGGCATTGAAGGACGGGTCGGCGGGCTTGGATCCCCAGTTGCCAGGGACTTGCTATTCCCCACACTGCCTGCCTCTCAAGGCAGAGGAGGAGCCCTCGCCTCCCGAGAACCACCGGGGTGGCACGGAAGCCGGCCGCAGGGGCCACCACTTGGACCCAGAGGGCAGGGAGCCCAAAGCCCTTCATCAACCCCCTGCCCAAACCCCGGAGAACGTTCAAGCATGCCGGAGAGGGAGACAAGGAAGGAAACCCAGGCGTTGGCTTCAAGAAAGAGAAAAGAAACCTGCCTCCCCTGCCGGCCCTGCCTCCCCCACGGCTGCCCTCCTCCCCACCTCCTGCCTCTGTGAACAGAAGGCTCTGGACCGGGAGGCAGAGGCCCAGTGCTGACCACAGGTAGGTGCCGCCTGACTGGCGCAGCTTTTTAAATGTGCTATAGCTTAGGCCTGGTTCCAGCTGCCTCTTCTCAGCATAATTATTTGTCACATTAAACTGAGAGATCTCACTCTTAGTTATTGGAGACTGTTTATAGCATAACTTAGTTTGTTGATTAACCTGAAAGCATGGTTACCACACGTTTTATGTTTGTCCTCACTCCTAAAAAAAGAGTATTTGCTTTTAAAAATTACCCTTCATATGTGATAAAGACTTATAGTTGGGTCAGTGACCTAGAGTCAAGTGAAGAATTTGTGTGAAATTTGTAGTCTTCTATCTGGTAGTGCCTGGTAGCTACTTGGATCTTGCAACTCTCTTTTCATGTTTTCTCTTGGAATGGGCTTGAAAAGCACATTGTCTGGGTCCGCCCTGGCCTGTTGTTTACCTGTGTAACCTCGAACAAGTTAACTTCCCGAAGCCTCGTTTCCTTATTTATTCATAAAGGTGCATCACTGTATTTGATAATATTAAAACAGAACATTAAATAATAAAGTATGTTAATGCTTAAAAATAAAATCTATGCTTTGGAAAAAAAAAGTCATATTTAAAAATCATATGATGATAATCTGGAAGCAGCAATCAAAAGTGAGAGAAGTGAATAGAAAGCACAATTCAACATTTCCAGAATAAACTTATATTTGATAGTCATCTTAAAAAGGAGGCCTATTTTGACCTCCTCAGTGGAAATGATTCCTTAGCCTTATGTTATTATTTTTTTCTACATTTTTTTAATGTTTTTTGGTTCATGGACATATATATATATATAAGCATATATTTCTTTTTTTCCTCATTTTCAGCATTTTTAAAATGTCTATCATTTTTTAAAGTTTTTCCTTGTTCTTTTCGAGGGGTAGGGTTTTGGATTATTAATTTTGGTTTTGTTTTCTATTGTTTTTGTTTGTTTTTCTTGCTTTTCTTTCTCTTTTTTTCAGCTGACAGCCAAATTTGATTGTTCTCTCTTTCAGGATGGTAAGTGGTCTGAACTTCCCTACCTACAGACCTTTGTATCCCTCTGCTCAAACCCCTCCCTATGTCAACCTTTTTCCACTTTGCAGTTACTAATTACAAACTCACAATTTTCTTCTTTATTCACAGCCCCAAGATAGCTGATGAGTCCTCACTTGCAGATTTTGGGGTCCCTGAGGCCTCCCTCTCCCCTTCAGATTCCCCTCCCCAAAGCCCCACTGCCCCTCATTAGGTCCTTCTCCCCAGAGTCCCACTGTTTCCCCGCAGATCCACCTCATCAGACCCCGTACACAAGTTCCCCATCATTAGCATATAATTTCTTGTCTCCTTAAAAACATGGCAAAAACTTCTCATACCAAGGTTAATTGGGACAAGATAAAGGAAATTATCCAGGGACCAGCTCTCTGTTTGACCCAGCTTACTGATGTTGTTAACAAATATACAAATCTAGATCTGAAGAGTCCTGGTTGTGTTCTCTTTCTCCATTTTAATTTTATCATCGGATCTGCACCTGACGTTCATAAGACATTCAGTTAGCAAATGGACCCAGGACACCTCAACAACTGGTTCTAGATATTGCTTTCAAAGTTTTTAACAACTGGGAAAATGAGTCCAAACAGGATAGAGACACATCTTAAAGCTAAATATCAGCTCCTGACTTCCACTATCCAGGGCCCGATTAAAGACCCTATAGCTAATGTCTCCACTGGACCCTCTAATGTATCTCCCAGACCCTAATGCTGATGCAGGAAAAATGGACACTGGGCAAAAGTCAGGCCTAACCTCAGGTCCCCCTCCAAGCCCTGTCCCAACGGTGGATAATGGGGACACTGGAATGTGGATTTTCCCCAGGGAAGCACACCCCTCCCCCTGGTACAGCTGCTCAATTCCCAAGTTACATTTCCCACGTTGGACTGAGGGGACCCGGGCTTCAGGTAGTGCATCTGAGGAACCCTGGGTTACAGGGATGGTGAATGGCCATGCATTTTCATTTGTGGCTGTTCTCACATACCCTGTGCCTTCACTTTTAACTCAATGGCATAGACAAACTTTCAAATCAAATACCCCAATTTTGGGAGTCTCAGGGACTCATATATCGACTGCAAACACCCCCTCCTCATTTTTGCACATTTGGATCCCTTTCATTATCCCATTCCTTTATAATTGTGCCAAGTTGTCCCATCCCACTATTGGACTGAGATCTCCTTCATAAATTAAAAGCTTCCATTTTCATTCCCCCTTTAATGGCCACTACCATCTTTTTACTTCGTTCTAGTCTGGATGTGGTCTCCATGCTCCCTAAGCCTCCTCATCATCCTTTACTTGCTGGGATTAACCACACAGTCTAGAATATTTCTCAGTCTAAAATAGCCAGACACCATTCCTCAGTTCATATCCAACTAAGAGACCCCACCCATATGTCATGCTTCCCCAATATCCTTTAACCCCTTTAACCCTCAGAGGGTTAGAGCCTATCGACTCCTATACCAACCAACTCACCTCCTAACTCCCCCATTCTCAGTAAAGAAATCCAATGTCCAATTCCAGCTAGTCCAGGACCTCAGAAAGACCAATGAGGCAGTTGTTTCCACATACCTGTTGCCCAGTGCACCCTTTTATCTCATATCCCACACAGTTTTCAGTGTTGGACCTGGAAGATGCCTTCTTTACTGTTCCCCGCCATCCTGCCTCATGTCAACTTTTTGCCTGTACCTGGACAGACCCAGACACTCACTATTCGCAGCCACTTACCTGGACCGTTCTCCCACAAGGCTTCTGAGATAGCACCCACTACACTGGCCAGGCTCTCCAATGTGATCTGGCCACCGCCGATTTATCCCCTAGCCACTTTATAAATCATGCAGATGATCTCCTGCTCTGTTGCCCTTCAGGGGGACAGTCCACCCATCACACTGCCACTCTTCTTAACTCTCTGGCCTCCTGGAGGTATGGGCTTCTCAATCTAAGGCCCAGCTCTGCTCCCCTCAGGTACGATATTTAGGCATCCTATTAACCCCAACCTCCCACATCATCCTGCCAGAGAAACTGCAGGCTTTAAAGGACATTCCCCTACCATCCACCAAAAGGGACATACTGTCCCTCTTGGGCCTTTTTTCACTATTCTTGCATCTGAATACCAAAATTTTCCCTCATAGCCAAATCCCTTTATAAAGCTTCCAGAGGGAAACTTTCAATCCTCTTCCATCTCCCTGTTCTTTTCCCTCTACCATTTCTACTCTCCAGAACTTTATTCTCAAATCCTAAACTCTATTTATCAAACCCTGATAAGCCTTCTTTCCTGTCACTTTACTCAGAACACGGACAAACCTTGGGAGTTCTTTACCAGAAGTCAGGGGTACCCCCACCCCATCACATTTCTAGCTAGAAAATGAGACTTAGTTTATCAAGGCTGGCCCTGACACCTCCGGGTTTTAGCAACAGCAGCACTCTTTATCCTGAAGCCAGAAAATTTGTGAACTATGAGTCCATTACTATTCTCACCCCACTCTCTTCCCAGATCTTCTCAGTATCCTTCATTTCTCTCCCTTACCTCAACCAGAGTCCATCACTGCATGCACAACTCCTGGATAACTCTACCTACCTTCAAGCAAGACCCTTCATTAAAACCTGCCACTCTTCTTTCACAAGAACCCATCTGCCCCTGTGATTTCTCACTCTTTTCCTGACATGCTTGATTTCTTAATGACTCCCTTTTCACATATAATGGAAGTTGCTGATTCTCTTGCCCCAAATTCCTAATGTCACTTTCTCAGCTATCCTTCCACTTTTTTTTTTGGGGGGGGGGTGCTGGGGATCAAACCCAGGGCCCTGTGCTTGTAAGGCAAGCACTTTACAACTGAGCTATCTCCCCAGCCCTCCACCTCTTCTTAACACTTAGAGACAAATTATATTTATCTTATTTACCCCTTCCTTACCTTCACCTTTCTCCGCCTCAACCACCAGACCTCTAACTTCAAGAGACATCCATTGACCCAAACCCCACTCAAATTTTTTCTTCTCCATAAGTATCATCTTTAACAGCCACACTGTACCTGAAACAAAGAAGGCAAGAACTACCTGATTCCTGGCGGTCCTCCTGGCTACTCCCCCTTTATAGTCTTTCCTCTCATGTTCTTCTGTTTTATTTTCCTTTAGTTGTTAATGGGCTTTTATTTATTAATTGATATGTGATGCTAAGAATCAAACCCAATGCCTCACACATGCCAGGCAAGTACTCTACCACTGAGCCCCAGCCCCAGCCCCATGTCTTCTTAATTTTATACAGAAACAGCTTCTTAGTAAGGTGACCCAATTAGCCCAAACTGCTCCCAGGCACATCTCAAAGTCATTCTCCTGCATTGACAACCTGAGTTCCTGAAACCACAACAAGGAAAGATTGCCTGCAGTTACCCCGAAGCTCCTTCCATACATACCCCTCTTCAGCTCCAACTGCCAGAATTCCTGTGTTCTCTCCCAGAACTCTGACTGGGGACCCTACTTTGCTCCTTGATAGCAGGAAACAGCCAGACATGATATGGACACCCCCAATTCTTTGTACCCCTTTTAAAGTATGGAATAAAGGATATGGTTACCTACCTGTTCTCCTGCTCCACACCAAATGATCCACCATCAAACTCCTCCCACGACCTGGCCCTGTCGGCTGCCTGCAAGAAAGATCCACCTGAAGTAACTAACTCCTTCCTTGGTCTGTCTCTGCTGAGGTCGTACAAGAAGCCAAGAACCTTGTGTGGCCAGCAGCCATTTTACCCTGAAAATGAGTCACATCAGGTGTTTGGCCCATTGACCCTGCCACTGAATGAAAAAGACTTTGCTGATCTGAGGTCTGCTTTCCCCTCTATCACTTTGTGTGCCATGCACCATGTACTTGCATTGGTTACCTATTGGCTTTGCTAGTGGCTACCAATTCTGTTTTTTGTTGGAATTAACAATAAGATGTCATAGTAAAAACTAAGTATCTAGTTTAATGCTGTATATTGTTTGCATAGGTTGTTGTTTATTATTTGTTTTGCCCTATTCTCTGTGGTGCTGGAATCTATAGTGACACTAAAAATTCACAGGGTAAAAATTCTGCTGCTGAACTCAGCCAAAAGACACACAAATTAATCACACTAGATCTTCAGCCATATCTTATGCAGACAACAGAAGAGACAAAAACCCAAATGAATGACCAGGCCCCAAGTAGAAATGAGTAGGGGTGAGTCACCCAGTCCAACCTATGGATATCCATTGCAATAGTAGAAGCAGAAAGAAGTAACACAAAACCTGTGGACAGAGCACATGTGAGTGGGTCTGAATACAGATCACTCTAAGATACTTTTTTTCCTAAAATAGACCATGTTATAAGTCACAATGGAAGTTTATCAAATACAAAAAAATGTGATGTCATCCTGTGAGTCCTGTCAGATCAGAAGATAATGAAACCAGAAATCAACAGCATGGTACATAGAAACCATACAAATACATGGAGATTGAAGAATACATTTTTAAGTGAGGGACTGATCATACAATAAATGAGAGATGAAATCAAGAATTTTAAAAATAAATGAGAACAGAGATACAACATATCAAAATTCCTGGGACAGTATGAAGGCAGTTCTAAGATGAAAATTTGTAGCACTGAATGTCTACTAAAAAATACCAGAAAGATTCTAAATAATGTAATGCTAAAAATCAAGGTCCTAGAAAAGGAAGAACAAATAAATATAAAATCAGTAGAAGACATGAAATCATAAAGAGAATCAAAATTAATGAAATTGAAAATTCAAAAACAATACATCAGGGCATATGTGGTGCATGTCTGTAATTCCAGTGGCTCAGGAGGCTGAGGCAGGAAGATTGTGAGTTCAAAGCCAACCTCAGCAACTTACCAAGACCCTAAGCAACTCAGCAATACCTTGTCTCTAAATAAAATATTAAAAAGGACTGGGGATGAGGCTCAGTGGTTAAAGGTACTTCGGTTCAATCCCCAAGAAAAGAAGAAAGAAAAGCAATACAAAGGATTAATAGAACAAATAAGAGATCATTCTTTGAAAGGATAAAGAAGATTTATAAACTTTTAGATATCTGACCAAACTACAGAGAAAATTCGAATTAACAAAATAAGAAGAAAAAGGAAATATCACCACAGGCACTTGGGGAATCCAGAGAATAATTAGAAACTATTTAGAATATTTATTCTCTCTCTATTTCTCTCTCTCTCTCTCTCTCTCTCTCTCTCTCTCTCTCTCTCTCTTTCTCTCTCTCTCTCACATACATGCACGCACATGCTAAGGATTTAACACAGAGGCACTTTACCACTGATTTACATCCTCAGTCTTCCCCAGCACATTTTATTTATTTGTTTTAATTTTGAAATAAAGTATCATTAAGTGACTTAGGGCCTGGCTAATTTGGTGGAACTGACTTCACACAGCAATTCTCCTGACCCAGTCACTCAGTCGCTGGGATTAAGTGACTGCACGCACCATTGTACCCAGCTATTATACTCTCTTAAACTGGAAAACTAACAACATTGAATGCCTACTAAAAAATACCAGAAAGATCCTAAATAATTCTAGATAAATATGACCTGCTCAAATTGTACCAGAGAAAACATAAGCATTCCAATATCAAGTAAGGAAATTGAATTCGCTATTAATGTCTTTTTGATAATGAAAAGCTCAAGACCAGATGGATTCTCAGCTGAATTCTACTACACCTTTAAAGAAGAACTAACTCTAGACCTCCTCAAATTATTCCATGAAGTAGAAAGGACCGGAACTTCACATTCTATGAAGGTTTTATCATGCTGATAGAAAAACCCAAGGAAAGAAATCTACAGACAAATAACCCTGATTAACATAAATGTAAAAATACTTAATAATATATTAATGAATTCCTTAAAAAAATACTTTGAGAAGATAATATACCATGATCAAGTAGGTTTCATCCCAGGGAATCATGGTTTGTTTACCACATTCAAATCAATAAGTATAATTTCCCACATGAAAGGAAATTAGGAAAAACAATCACATGAGCATCTCTATAGGTGCAGAAATAGCCTTTGACAAATTCCAGCACCCATTCAAGTTAAAAACATTGGAGAAACTAGAGATAGAAGGAACTTGACTCAATTTCATAAAGGCTACATATGGCAAACCCAATGCCAACACCATCTTGAATGGAGGAAAACAAAGTATTTCCTCTAAAATCCAGGACAAGACAAGGATGTCCATTATCACCACTCCCATTAAATATAATTCTTGAAACTCTGACCACAGAAATCAGGTAAGAGAAGAAAATTAAAGTGATACAAATAGGAAAAGAAGAAGTCAATTATCTGTTTGGTCATGACATGATTCTATATTTCTAAGAAATCCACCAGAAGATTTCTAGAGCTGATAAACAACTTCAGTAAAGTAGCAGGCTACAAGATCAATGTTCAGAAATCATTTGCTTTCCTATATTCTAACAGTTAATCTGTTGGGAAAGAAATCAGGAAAACAATCCCATTCACAATAATCTCAAGAAAAATTAGGTGGGAATAAATCTAAACAAGGAGGTGAACTACCTCTATAATTAAAACTACAGAACCCTGAAGAAGGAAGTTGAAAACAACCTTGGAAGATGGAAAGACCTCCCACATTCTTGGATAGGAAGAATTAATCTTGTAAAAATGGTTGTATTTCTAAAAGCACGAAACAGATTCCTTAAATTCCTCAATATCAAATGACTTTCTTCACAGAACTAGAAAAATCATCCTAAAATTCATTTGGAAGGATAAAAGACCCAGAATATTCAAAGCAATCCTGAGCAAAAAGAGTTGTAATAGAGGAATCAATGGCAGATCTCAAGTTATACTATAGAGCTATAGGAGAAAAAGAGCAGATTATTAGCAGGAAAAAGACATGAAGATCAATGGAATAGAAGACACAGAGACAAACGCACAGTTACAGTCATCTGATACTTTACAAAGTGCCAAAAATATGTTGGAGAAAAGATAGGCTTTTTAACACAGGGCACTGGGAAAACTGGATAACCCTGTATAGAAAAATAAAATGACATCTTTATCTCTCAAACTGAAAAGAAGTCAAATCTCAACCAAAGTGGATCAAGGACTTAGGAATTATACTAAAAACTTTTCAAATGCTACAGTACATAGGCTCAACATTGCAACATATTGATGAAGACACCAACATTCTTAAAAAGATCTCTGAAACTCAAGAAATAATACCAAGAGAGATGCCATCAAATTAAAAAGCTTGTTAATATCAGTGGAGATCATTAAGTGCAGAAAGAGAGATCCTGCAGAATGGGAGAGATTTTTTGCTTGCTAATTCTCTGACAGAGGGTTAAATTTCAGAATACATAAAGAATTCAAAATGCATAACATCAAACAAAACAACAAAAAACAAACAAACAAAAAACAAATAACCTCTAATAACCTCTTGGTGCAGTGACACAAGTCTGTAATTCCAGCAGCTTGGGATTGAATCAATAGGATCCATGGTTCACTTCCAGCCTTAGCAATTCTGTGAGGTCCTAAGCAACATAGAGACACCCTGTTTCAAAATAAAATACAGGGTTGAGGATGTGACTCAGACATTAAGTGCCCCCGGGTTCAATTCCTAGTGCAACAAGAGCAACTACAACAAAAAATGCACCCAAATAATCCAATCAATAAGTGGGTTAATGAACTGAGGAAGCATTTCCCAAAGAAGAAATATAAATGGAACACAAATGTATACATAAAAAAAAATTGAACAACCTGGAAAACAGGGAAATGCAAATCTAAATTACAGTAGCATTCCATCTCACTCCAGTTAGAATAGCAATCATCAAGAATACAAGTAATAAATGTCAACAAGGATGCGAGGAAGAAGGTACACTCATTGTTAGCATGACTGTAAATTAGTACAACCACTTCGGAAAACAGTATGGAGAGTTCTCAAAAGATTAGAAATGGAAACCTCATATGACTCAGCTTTCCGACTCCTTGATATTTATCCAAAAGAACAAAACTTAGCGTACCATAGCGATGCAAGCATATCAATATTTAATGTAGTGCTATTCATAATAGCCAAGATATGGACCAGACCAGGAAACCATCAAGAGGTGAATGAATTAAGAAAATGTGGTGTATATTAGAAATGGAGTTTTACTCAAACATAAACAGGAATGAAACATTGGCACTTGCCAGTAGGGGGCTGGAACTGCAGAGTATTAGGCTAAGTGACACAAGTCAGACTCAGAAAATCAAGAACTGAATGGCTTCTTTCACATGTGGAAGCTACTGCAAGTAAGGGGCAAAGGGGAAGTGATCTTATAAGGGAAGATAGCTGGAGCAGAAGAAGCAGATAAAGGGAGAGAGAGAAGGGACAGAAAAAGGTGGAAATGTGGAAAGAAGTTTAGAATATTATGCTATGTCCATGTATACACAGGACACAATGAATTCCACCTTTGTGCATATCTATAAAGTACCAATTAAAATTGACAATTAGGAGGAAAAGCAATAAAGTTTGCAAAGGGGAATAGTGAAAGAGAAAAGAGGAGAGAAGCAGAAAGCACTGGGGACTGGTGTGGACTAAATTCAATTTCATGCATGCATGATTATACCAATATGAACCAACTATATCGGATAACAATAATGCACTAATTATAGCAAAAATTGTGTTTTTGTCACTTCAAGAACAAAAATATAGTAGGATGTATAAATATATAATTGAACATGATTTTTTCCCTAAACCATGACACATGAAATACTAATAAATGATAAAATAGTGTAAGATAGAAATTAAGTCCTTAGCAATTTTATGCTAAAAGCTTGTATTTATCAACACCTATTAAACCACCGATAATAGATTAAGATTTTTTGAAAGACAAATAAAAGAAACATTTACCTACACTGGAGACTAGGAATTTGAGTGCACTGTATGAACTGAAACACAAAGGAATATGGGCCAATGGTTTGGGGGTAAGTTGAGAATATTAACAAATCAGAAGAAAAAACACGAAGTACCTTTGGCCCTGACAACCATGGTCCAAGACTCATAAAAATACTTCCCTTACCTGGTGTGTTTCCAAGTTCATCAGAGGAAGAAGTCTCACCATAAGCATCACACCACAGGTGATTCAGTGGAGACACAATTTCTGTCTCCATTGAGTGAATTAGAACTAGATGCTGGTCTGGGTTTCTGCTCAGGATGAGGTGATTTTCATAGTTTTATCCTCCTCTTTAGATATGAAGGCAATAATACAATAATACTGATATAATAATACTGATGATTTATTGTTTGTTCATGCACTATAATGTGGACAGCAGGGTGCTTTGATTATCACAGTCCTTCAGCACCTCCACAACCAGATTTCAGTATCAACATCTGGGACTGATAATAGTAGTCACCCTCAGTGAGAACATTATTACATTCCATTTGGAGCCATCCTGGACAGACATCAGGTGAGGGACATGACTCCTTTACTAACTCAGCTCACAACAAAAGAATCGTCCTCTCCCTGAGTACAGAGGTACTGCTGTTTTTACTCCAAATCGTTTTCCATAAGTAAGCACTTTCTAAAACTTCTCTCCTCACATACTCTGTGACAAAAGAAAATACACCATGCTTTTTGTGCATAAGGTGCTGGGCTCAGTGTGAGATCTTGATAGCCAGCATGGAGGGAGGGAGGCAGCTGCACCTGAGATAAAGGTCTGTGCTCCTGTGACCTCACTTACCCTCAGGCCTGCAATTATCATTTCACCTGTAGAGGCAATGACAGGGCAGGCCTGGGGAGCCCTGGACGTAGCTGAGAATCTTTTTCCCCACTGGCTAATTACTAAGGCAATCATGAGGTCCTTGTAGCTTCATGATAAATGCTGAGGAGTCTGGGAGAGCCTTTGCTTTTCCTTGATCCCTGGAGGCTCACAGAGTCTCAAATGGAAGGTTCAGAAAATATCATGAGAACTAGGAGGGACTTTGAGAGGATTTGCATGTCTGTGTCTCACTGGACTCCAGGTTTCCCTGAGTTCTACGCCAAATCTTGTTAGTTCTTTTTTTTTAGTTTTTATTTTTACAGACTGAATTTTGATTCATTGTACACAAATGGGGTGCAACTTTTCATTTCTATGGTTGTGCATGATGTAGATTCACACCATTCACCTAATCTTGCATATACATAGGGTAATACTGTCTGTCTCGGTCTACTGTCTTTTATTCCCCCACCACTCCCACCCCATTCTTTTCGACACCATCCAAAGTCCCTCTATTCTTCTCTTGCCCCTCCCTGCCACCTATTATCATCCACTTATCAGAGAAAATATTCATTTTTTTTTTTATTTTTGGGGCATGGCAAGAGCCATAATTTTATTCTTCTTTACTACTGAGTAATATTCCATTGTGTGTATGCACCACATTTTCTTTATCCATTCATCAATTAAAGGGCATCTTAGTTGGTTCCACAATCTAGCTATTGTGAATTGAGCAACTATGTACACTGATGTGGCTTCATCACTGTAGTATGCTGATTTTAAGTCCTTTGGATATAAACCAAAGGGTGGGTCAAATGGTGGGTCCATTCCAAGTTTTCTGCAGAATCTCCATACTGCTTTCTAGAGTGTCTGTTCCAATTTGCAACTCTACCAGCAATGTCCACATCCATGCCAACACTTATTATTGCTTGTATTCTTGATAATAGCCATTCTAATTGGAGTTAGATGAAATCTTTGGGTGGTTTTAATTTGCATTTCTCTAATTACTAGAGATGATGAGCACTTTTTCATATAATTGTTGATCACCTGTATGTCTCCTTCTGGGAAGTGTCTGACCAATTCCTTAGCCCATTTATTGATTGGGTTCGTTGTATTTTGGGTGTAAAGTTTTTGAAGATCTTTACAAATTTTGGAGATTAGTGATCTGTCTGAAGTGTGTGTGGGAAAGACTTTCTCCCACTCTGTGGGATCTCTTTTCACCTTATTTATTGTTTCCTTTGCTGAGAAAAAGTTTTTTAGTTTGAATTCATTCCATTTATTGATTCTTGCTTTTATTTCTTGTGCTATGGGTGTCTTGTTAAGGAAATCTGGTTCTAAGCCAACATGATAAAGATTCGGACCTACTTTTCTTTTTCTATTTGGTGCAGGGTCTCAGGTCTAATTCCTAGATCTGTGATCCATTTTGAGTTGAGTTTTGTGCAGGGTGAGAGATATGGGTTTAATTTCATTCTACTGCATATGGATTTCCAGTTTTCCCAGCACCATTTCTTGAACAGGCTATCTTTTCTCCATTTGGATAAAACTTATTTTTGGCTCCTTTGTCAAGTATGAGATAACTGTACTTAGTGGGTTTGCTTCTGTGTCCTCTATTCTGAACCACTGGTCTACCTGTCTATTTTGGTGCCAATACCATGCCATTTTTGTTACTATTGCTCTATAATAGGGTTTAAAGTTTCGTATAGTGATACCTCCTGCATCACTCTTCCTGCCCAGGATTACTGTGGCTATTCTGTGTCTTTTGTTCCTCCAGATGAATTTTATGATTGCTTTCTCTTTCTCTATAAGAAATGTCATTGGTATTTTAATTGGAATTGTATTAAATTCATAGAGCACCTTTGGAAGTATGGCCATTTTGATAATATTTATTAATTCTGCCTATTCAAGAACATGGGAGAGCTTTCCGTCTTCTAAGGTCTTCTTCAATTTCTTTCTTTAAGGTTTTGTAGTTTTCATTGTAGAAATCTTTCACCTCTTTTGTTAGGTTGATTCTCAAGGTTTTTTTTTGAGGCTATTGTGAACAGAGTTGTTTTCCTCATTTCTCTTTTAGATGATTCATTGCTTATGAATAAAAATGAACTAGATTTATGTGTGTTGATTTTATATCCTGCTATTTTTCTGAATTAATTTATTAGTTCTAGAAGTTTTCTAGAGGAGTTTTTTAAATTCTCTAAATATAGAATCATGTCATTGGCAAATAGGGATAGTTTGGGTTCTTCTTTTCCTATTCGTATCTCTTTAATTTCTTTGGTCTGTCTAATTGCCCTGGCTAGTATTTCAAGTGCAATGTTGGATAGAATGGAGAAAGAGGGCCTCCCTGTCTTGTTTCAGTTTTCTTGGGGCATGGTTTCAGTTTTTCTCCATTAAGAATGATGTTGTCTGTGGGTTTAACATAAATAGTCTTCACAATATTGAAGTATGTTCCTACTCTCCCTATTTTTTCTAGTGTTTTGAGCATGAAGGGGTGTTTTATTTTGTGAAACACTTTCTCTGCATCTATTGAAATATTCACATGATTCTTAACTTTAAGTCTACTGATGTGATGAATTACATTTATTGTTTTCCAAATGTTGAACAAATCTTGCATCCCAGGGATGAACCCCACTTGATTGTGGTTCACTATCTTCTTAATATGTTTTTGTATGCGATTTTCCAGAATTTTTTAGTCTAAAATTTTCTTTTCTTGATATGTCTTTGTCTGGTTTTGGTATAAGTTTGATACTAACCTCATAGAATGAATTTGGAAGTGTTCCTCCTTTTCCATTTCATGAAATACCTTGAGGAGTATTGGTATGAATTCTTCTTTGAATGTCTTGTAGAACTCAGCTGAGAATCTGCCTGGTCCCAGGATTTTCTTGGTTGGTAGGCTTTTGATGGTTTCTTCTATTTCTTCTTGAAATCTATCTGTTTAAAGTGTGTATGTCCTCCTGGTTCAGTTTGGGAGGATCATATGTCTCTAGAAATTTGTAGATGTCTTTGATATTTTCTATTATGTTGGAGTATAGATTTTCAAAGTAGCTTCTCATTATGTTCTGTATCTCAGTGGTGTCTGCCGTGATATTTCCTTTTGCATCATGTATTTTAGTAATTTATTTCTTCTCTCTTCTTCTCTTTGTTAGTGTGGCTAAGGGTTTGTCTATTTTGTTTACTTTTTCAAAGAACCAACTTTTTGCTGTGTCAACTTTTGAATCGTTTCTTTTGTTTTAATTTTATTCATTTCAGTTCTGATTTTAATTATTTCCTGTCTTTTAGTACGTTTGGTGTTCTGTTCTTTTTCTAGGGCTTTGAGCTGTAATGTTAGGTCATTTAGTTGTTGACTTTTTATTCTTTCCTTGAATGCACTCTATGCAATGAATTTTCCTCTTAGTACTGTTTTCATAGTGTCCCAGAGATTTAGATATGTTGTATCATCATTCTCATTTACCTCTAAGAATTTTTTTATCTCCCCACTGATGTTTTCTGTTATCCATGCTTAATCAATAGCATTTTATTTAGTCTCCAGGTGTTGGAGTAGTTCTGTTTTTTATTTTGTCATTGATTTCCAATTTCATTCCATTATGATCTGATAGAATAGAAGGTAGAATCTCTATTTTTTTTTTTTTTTTTGCATTTACTAAGAGCTGCTTTGTAGCATAACATAGGATTTATTTTAGAGAAGGATCCATGTGCTGAGAAGGAGTGTATTCACTCATTGATGGATAGAATACTCTATGTATGTCTGTGAAGTATAAGTTACTGATTGTGTTACTGAGTTCTTTGCTTAGTTTTTGTTTGGAAGATCTGTCCTGTGGTGACAGCAGTGTGTTAAAGTCACCTAGAATTATCATGTTGTGGTCTATTTGATTCCAGGTATTGAGAAGGATTTGTTTGATGTACAGGGATGCACCATTGTTTGAAGCATCAATATTTATGATCATTATGTCTTCTTGATTTATGGTTCCCTTAAGCAGTGTGAAATGTACTTCTTTATCCCTTCTGACTAACTTTGGCTTGAAGTCCACTTTATCTGAAATAAGAATAGAAACCCCCGCTTTTTTACTGAGTCCATGTGTGTGGTAGGTTTTTTCCCATCCTTTCACCTTTAGCCTGTGGATGTCTTTTTCTATGAGATGAGTCTCTTGCAGGCAGCATATTGTTAGGTCTTTCTTTTAAATCCATTCTGCCAGTCTATGTCTTTTGATTGATGAGTTTAGGCCATTAACATTCAGGGTTATTATTGAGATATGATTTGTATTCCCAGTCATTTGGGCTTATTTTTGGTTTTTAACTTGACTTGGTTTCTCCTTTGAGTGGTTTTTCTCTAAGGTAGTTCCTCCCTTTGCTGACCTACATAGGTGTTTTTCATTTCCTCCTCCTGGAATATTATGCTGAGAATATGCTATAGCACAGGCTTCCTATTTGTAAATTCTTTTAACTTTTGTTTATCATGGAAGGATTTTATTTTATATTCAAATCTGAAGGTTAGTTTTGCTGGGAATAAGATTCTTGATAGGCAACCATGTTCTTTCAGAGCTTGAAATATGTTGTTCCAGGCCCTTCTAGCTTTTAGATTCTGGGCTGAGAAATCTGCTGATATCCATATTGGTTTCCCCCTATATGTAATCTGACGCTTTTCTCTTGCAGCCTTCAAAATCCTATCTTTATTTTGGATGTTAGGCATTTTCATTATAATATGGATCTGTTGTGGTTTTGTGCATTTGGTGTTCTGTAAGCCTCTTGTATTTGATTTTCCATTTTATTCTTCATGTTATTTTTTATTCTTCATGTTTTATTCTTCATTTTATTTTTCATTTTATTCTTCAGAATCTTGGAGATTCTGTTCATGATTTCTCACCATCTTCTCTGTTTGGGCAACTTTATTTTCAAGAATAAATACTTTGCCTTCATTGTCTGAGGTTCTGTCTTCCAAGGGATCTAGTCTGCTGGTGATGCTTTCCATTGAGTTTTTAATTTGGTTTATTGTCTCCTTCATTTCAAGGATTTCTGTTTAGTTTTTTTTTTTTTTCAGAATCTTTATCTCTTAGTTGAAATGATCTTTTGCTTCCTGCAGTTGCTTTTTCAACTGCTTATTGCATGTATTTGCTCACTTATCTCATCTTTTGCTTTGGATCATTTTAATTATGCAGATTCTAAACTCTTTTTCTGTCATTTCTGCTGCCATGCTGTCATAGGATTCTATCAAAATAGCATCTTGGTTTGTTAGGGACACTTTTCTTCCACTGTTTTTTCATATTATTTCTACATATTCCTCTCTAGCAGTGAAAATCTGAGGTACTGAAGTTTCCCCCCTGTAGGCTTATTGTGACCCTGCAGTTTTCCACTACCTCTCCTTTGAAGGGGAGATCAACATTAGCAGTACCCAATACAAAGAAAATGCAACCCTGGACCAGAGAGCCCCTATAAAGACATTAACATTATTTTAATAAGCAGAATGAGTTTGATTATTATTCACAGTACTTCTAGCGGTGAACAAAGAGGAGGGGGAAGGATGTAGGATGTAAGTGAATATATAGAGGCACCCGTCAAAGGGCCTCCAGTCTCCTGCAGGTGTCTCAGGAAGGGAGCCGCCCTCCCAAGGATGGTGGCCATGCCCTCAGAAATAATTAAAAATGCCTGCACCAGCCTCCAAAGAAGCTGGGGAGCACCAGCAAGGGCATGCTGAGTTAGTGCAGCATGGGCAGGCCTGCGTGGGGTCCAGTATCTGTCTGGCAGGGGGGGAGCAGGCAGGATCCATGTTCCATGTCCATCTGCCTTGTTAATTCTTAATATTCAGATATTTGTGGTTGATCCCAGAAAAGGAAGAAAAGAATAAAAGAAGAAAACAACAAAAGAAAGCAAAAATATATAAATGGATCAACAGAATGATAGAAATCATTTAAGCAGGATGTCCAATGACATTAAAGGTAAAGGAAAAATATGTCATAATTTACAATACAAAACCCTGGACTTATTTGTAAAATTGAATATGATCTAATTTGAAAATGATAATGTAAAAATATTGTAGGAAAAATTATTTCATGAATATTACCCCAACAGTGGTAGGAAGTCTAATCAGAACAGTATCGCTAGAAGAGAGATGCTTATAACACTATATCACAAATAAACTAACCAGTATTATAGGATCTGCCAGCAAATTCTGTCATATTTATTGAGTATCCTATAAGTAAATGCTACCATCTCAATCCAATAGCAGTGAATGTTTTTCAGAATTACTCCACATACTTTTTCACCGCAAATTAAAGGAATATACATTGACTTTTAACTATGGAAGTAAGAAAGAAATGTAAATTTTCATGGTCAAAGACAATCCCTCTATTGTTGCAAAGTTGACCTATGTCCACTATCCATTTGTCTGTGAGGACTTTTTGTCAAAGGATAAGGTTAAGGGATACAGGACACAAAAAACAACAATCATTTCTGACCCATCTGTCAGTCTGGGGATTCCTTCAATCATCTTTGACCTCTTAACTCCCTATAAGCACTCATGACATCCACACCTCATGTTCATGGCTGCCATTCAATACAGGACAGGAATGCAGATTAGAGTCAGCCCAGGGAAGAATCTGAGAGGAAGAGTCCAGGAGAGGTTTCTAATGTGGAGTTGCCTATCATCCTCCCTGTGGGGTCCCAGATGCACTGCTTCCCCACCATATGAGAGAACAGTCCTGGATACCATCAATCAGGGAATCTAACCTAAACGTGGGTGCCAAGAGCTTCTTCTGGAGCCCATCACACACTCCACATGGATGAGATTAGCCTAAGGCTGGGATTTTACTGTAGGATCCCAAACCCAGCACCACTCACATCATTAGAATATCTTGTGGCCAAGCCTCCAGGCAAACACAACCACTCCTCTCAGGAATGAAAGTTCAGTGGTCTGGTGACCACTGCTCAGTAGCTAAAGGCAAAGGCCTGACCTCACTTGGGTAAGGTTGATTTTTCATTTCAGTCCAACTCATGGTCTCAACTGAAGGCTCCCTTTCAACAAAGTGAGCATGTTTGCTGGAAATCTGCACTTCATACAGCCCTGACAGAATCCAGGCAGCAGTGGGGTCATGTGCATATGTCCAGCACTTGGAAGAGCCAGAGAGGGGCAGAGAGAGATTTAAACAAACAGTGACTCAATTCTGTGCATCCTTACATACATAAAAAAGCCCAAGTGCTTTTGTCAAGCAGGAACCTCATGAGAAGACCCTCTCCATGCTTCTTTGTTCTGCCCCATGTCCAGCCTCCTCACTCACCATCTGCCCTAACTGCCTAAGCCCACCTACCATCACTCAGAGCCAGGTACTTGCCTGACTCTACCCCTCAGAGGATCAATCTTACAGCCAAAAATCACTCCCAACTATTCCAGTTCTACTACAGGTTCTGTCTCCCACCCACCCCAGGACCCAAAGGATTGTCAGCACATTGGAGACCCCCACCAGGCTCAGAACCTGGAGACCTGACCTCATCCCTCTGGACTATCTTCTCAGAATACTGATGCTGCCTGAGTCCACAGAACAGAGCTCAGATTTTAGCCCTATGTGGAAGCAGAATCTGTAGCACAAACCAGTCCTCCCAACAAGGGCTCTCACTGAATGCAGCCTCAATGACCTTGATTCCACATATTTTTTCAGTTCAAATTCTCACCAATGCATGAGAATATGTGATATTGTGTGTGTGTGTGTGTGTGTGTGTGTGTGTGTGTGTGTGTGTGTAGAGGGCTGGCCCACAATAATGACTCTAATCCCTGACCTGAAAATGGGAGTGATTGGATAGTGAACTTTACATACAATTGTGGATATTTTTAATAAATAACAGAGTCAGTTTCAAGTATTACTTTGTGTTTCTTATCAGAGCAACAAGCACTCATTACTGAAATTTCTTCACAAAAAATGGTACAGGATATTTTTTAGTGTTTATTTATATTAATTTTGCAAGAATATTTATGCAAAATGTTTATATCAAGCCAGTATCTTTCTTTATCTTTTTTATTTAGCTTTTAATTTTTTACAGACTGCATTTTGTTTCATTGTACACAAATGAGGTACATCATTTCGTTGCTATGGTTGTGCATGATGTAGATTCATACTATTCGTGTAACCCACACATGTTCATAGGGTAATGATGTCTGTCTCATTCCACCATTTTTCATACCCTGCTCCCTTTCATTTCCTTCTACATAATCTGAAGTTCCCCCATTCTTCTCTCACTCTCCACCCCATCCCCACTATATATTTTTTGGTAACCATTTTATATTCTTTTTTTTTTTTTTCTTTTGGTATCAGGGATTGAACTCAGGGGTACTCAGTCACTGAGCCACATCACCAGCCCTATTTTGTATTTTATTTAGTGACAGGGTTTCACTGAGTTGCTTAGTGCCTTGATTTTGCTGAGGCTGCCTTTGAACTTGAGATCCTACTGCCTCAGCTCCTGAGTCACTGGGATTACATGCATGCACCACTGTGCCCAGCAATGTTTGATATTCTTAAGTAACTAGAACTACTTATCTGATCTATACAAATATCCTGCCGAGTAATCTCATCCTGGTGTTTTTATGTGTGTGAAATATTTGTTGATGCTTCTCTGTTTCTGCTATGGGTATTGATCTGTTTCCTTCCTTTCACTCATTAGGGTAAATATGGTAAAGCATATTTTGCTACAAATATAGATATATATTCATTGAATTATGCAAGCGAGTCCAAAAAATTGACTTATTTTTGTGCAGAAGAGTCCAATAACTTCCAAAGTGAATTATTAGCATCATGTTCTTCTTTTTACTCGTGTCTCTTTCTAACCCTTCCCAGGTATTAACTCATTTCATTTCTCCATTAATTCCTTCAAAGATGGTGCCACTCAGGGAAATGAAAAACACAAAGTACTTGGTTTGGGGTAGAAAATTTCTCAGGGAAGCAAGGAATACAACAGGATATTCATAGCTTAAATCCCAATCCTTCACACAACTGACCTCAGTGTTTCCTGCCCCTACAAAGTGAGACCCTCTCTTGCCTTCAGAGATCATGGATAAGTAAGAGCCTCTCCAAACAATCCCAGTTCCACTGAAGACATATTATGAAGAAACATAATTGTTTTTGGTGAGTGTCACTAGGGGGAAAGTTTATAGAAGTGTCCTCAGCTCCCCAAGCCTGCCCATTGCAGCTACAGGCACATTGATAATAGCAGGTCCAAGGGGAGGGGAGGTCACAGACACAGACCCATGTCCCAGGAGCTGGCTGACTCCCTGCAGCACACATCTTGGTCACAGAGGCCTCTGCACTGAGATCGTCTTCCTGGCAAAGAGAAAGTGTCTGGTGAGTAATGCAATGTCAATCTGAGAGCAGCATAGGTGAAGGAAGACCCATTTCAAGAGTCTGGGTAAGTGATCACACCAGAATAGGAAACGCTAGATTAAATACAATAGAATTTCAAATCCACTGAGAAAGTAGAACGGTTACTGAAGAATGGACTCAAGTCAGGAAATATAAATGGGTTTCCATGTCCAGCCCCAATTCCTTATGGCTCCTAATGTAACTAATGTGATACTCATTGACAGTGATTGTTGTGGTTTAATGCAAGTAAAAATGAAAACTGATTTTCAAGGTGCGAAAGTAGATTGTTTTAAAATCAGTCTTCAGCTTAGCCTCCATGACAGGAATCCTAGCCTGAATCCTCAGGACTTCTAGACATGAACCAATAGTCTCTCTCCATGCTTGATGTATGGAGAAAGAAATTTACAGAAAGCATCTCGCCTTATGGAGAAAGTGATCTGATGGTGACTGCTTGAGCAGTTTTCTCTGACTCTGGGCATGGTGCAGTTAATGCAGACAGTAGTTGTACCAGTCCTGAAAGCATCAGAGTTCTATGTTTACAGTGAGACTATTTCCCTCTTAGGGTGGTAAGCAACATGTATGGAAAAGTGAGCTTAATTATTTTGGGTTTTCCAGCATCATCTGCCATACATCTATCATCTTGCTTCCGTATGAAAATATTCTAATTCTCATGGTAACAAATGCACCATCTGGCCCAGGAAATGATCATGGAGCAGACTTAGGGTATGGAGGGGGCACATGGGCATGTCTTCACCTTCTATTCATTATTTCATGGACATAAAACCATCCTAAGAATAAAATCTACTAAATTGATATTTCTAGATTACAACAGAAAATTTACTATTGCAATTTTTTATTTTAATTTTTGTATTTTTAAAAATTTGTTCTAATGTGTTACATATGACAGTAGAATGCATTTATACATTTGATAGATCATACATAAATGGAACGTAATCTCTCATTTTTCTGATTATACATATTGCAGGATCACATCAGTCATGCAGTCATCCATGTACATGAGGAATTATAGTACAGTGAAACAGACACTATTGCAATTTTTTAAAAACTCAAGACTTCTTTCTGTACATATGCCACATTACATACTGAAATATCACTCACCAATCTTGCTCTGTGCTAACCAATATCCAATATTGCCCACTCTCCAGGGTTACCGCTGTGAAGATTTTGTTAAGTTTCACTTAACATAGGTATTAATTAACCCAATAAATGTATCATCTGAAATCAGTAATGGTTTTGTTTCTACTCTACTCTTTTATCAGATGTTGGTGCCTGATGCTAAAGCTTAGGACATTGCATGAGATTATCACAAATTCCTGTAATAGGGGCCATTGAGCCTATCACACAACCATGTGAGTCCTGGGGTTGCTGTCCTGATGTGGCCAGTCCTGTCTCATTGCATGTAACTCACCATGGGACAGGTGCCTGCAGTGCTATAGTTCCCCCATTGCATCTGCAGGTACTAAAGTGTCTAAACATTTCCTAGTAATATATACTGATCCATAGTCTAAATCTTTACAAGCAAATTGAAACATATTACAATAATAAAATATAAAGTACCATGAGTTTAGCATATAATAGGAATGTTGACAAACAAAAGTAAATACGGAACTGGATAGTTTGAAGAACACAGATAACAAGCCTTTAGGATACCCTGGTGGTTCACTGAACTCTCTCTATTTCCCCTCAGCCAGTTTCAAGACCTCTCTCTGTCCCGAATCAGGACATGAATTTGGATAGACATTTAACCACTGAAGGTTCAAGTTCCTTGTCATCATGGAACGTCATCTTAGCAACCGCCCCTTGTTGTGAAGATCCATGAAGTCACCACATGTGTTCCATACACAGCAGCAAAGTGTGCATAATTCATGTTTAAAAATATATAAAAATCACTTAGAAATAGCCTAGTAAAAGAAGAACCTTATGTAGATCTTCACAGTAATAACTCTGGAGAGTGGGCAATGCAGGTTTTGGTTTTCAGGACATGCAGTCCAGGCCTCCTGTTCCCCTGCAGGAACCTCTGGCTGGGACAGCAGGGAACTGGCAGGATGGCAGCCAGTGATGTGGCTGCAGGAATCATCTTCCTGTCACAGACTGTGGTTGGAGCTCTGGGCACTTCCTCTCTTCTCCTCCATTACATGATTCTTGACTTCACTGGGTGCAATTGATTCTGAGGCACTTGATTGTGGCCAACTTGTTAATTCTCCTGGGTAAAGGAATTCCTCAAACAATGGTGGCTTTAAGTTTGAAATTTTTCCTTGGTAATATTGAATGCAAACTGCTTTTCTATGTTTACAGGGTGGGCAGGAGTGTGTTCATTGTAACCATGTACCTGCTTAGTGCCTTTCAGGCCACCACTATCAGCCCCAGGGACTCCAGGTGGGCAGGTCTTAAAGTGAAAGCTCCCAGGTACATTGGTTGCTCCATACGCCTGAGCTGGATACTGTATATGTATAGATATTATTACTAATATGTATGTGCCTGGAAAATGGAGAGATATAACCACGACAGACCTAAAAGATTTTGGATACTGTCCTGCCATTCATCCTGACATAAACACAGACTCACTGCATGCAGCATTGCTGCCATTCCCTGATGCTGTGGGGCGGGGGGGCTCATGCTCTGGGCCAGCAGCTCCCTGATGTGCATCCTGCACAGGCACAAGCAGAGAATCCAGCACGTTCACAAGACCAGCTCCCCCAGGTCCTCTCCTGAGTCTAGAGCCATGACCATCCTCCTCCTGCTGAGCACCTTTGTCTCTTTTTACACCCTTTCCTGCATCTTTCAGGTTTGTGTGTCTGCTACTTATAATCCCAACCGGTTGTTGGTGAACACAGCTGCAAATTTCTCTGGTGTTTCCCAGCTGTCAGCCCCTTTCTGATCATAAGCAGACACTCCAGTGCATCCAGGCTCTGTTTTGTCTCTATAAAAAAATTTTAAATTTATGAGCAACATGTAAATTGTAAGGTTTTGCAGAGTTCATTCTTATCCACAAAAATGTAGGCACTGGATTGGTTGTATCTCTTGAGAGGTGGTTTACACACCTTCTAAATGTGTACATGTGGATTTGTATGTGCATTTGTGAACATGAGCATGTGTGCATGAATATCACTTTGTTATTATCCATAAAGTGATAATTCTAGAAAATTGTATGTGTCAAATGTGAATTTCATATTTAATACCAATTAGAACTATTTCAAACTGATTTCACATAAAAGCCACTTACATATTTTCTTGCTATTCTGCAGGCTTGTTATGTTCAAAAATGCAGAATGAATTTTTTATTTGTCTACTATGAATACATATGCATGAAATAGGTACTACTTTTTATTGTTACAAATGATTTTTAAATTACTGATATGTACCTTCAAAGCAGTTTTATGTCCAGGTCAGGTATGAATTGCTCAATGATATCTTATAAAGAGCACACACTTTGCATTCAGCTTATATACTGTAGTACAATCCTGTCAGTCTCAAAGTTTCCTCTTCATGGCCTCTACCATAATTATGTTCAAGAGGAAGCCACACGTGACATCTAAGACCATAAACCACTTTCATTTTCTTGTACTTCCTATAAATGGAACAGTTCAGCATGAACTCTTTTATATTTGACTTTGAAAATTTGATATGCATTAAAGCTTGTATATTCACATGTGCTTGGTGATAGAATTCTGCAGGAATATCAAATAACTAATTTGCGTTTTCCCTTCTTGACACACAAGTGCTATGGTGTGGATATGATTAGAATTTTTCCTCCAAGTTTCACAGGCTGGAATCTTTGCCACCAGTGTGATAGTATTGGAGGTGGTGGAATCTTTGAGAAGTGGAGGCAAGTAGAAGAAGGCTGGGTCATTGAGCGGTCACCCTGGAAGGAATAAGTGGTGATCTCCTGGAATGTATTAGCTCCCACAAGAATGAGTTGTCTTACAGCAAGCGCAGGTGTCTCTGTTGTCTCTCACTCCCTGTCCTGCCCTGTGGTCTCTCTGCACCTGCTCCACCATGTGATTCCACCTGCTAGGAGACCCTCAACAGAGCTGAGGAGATGCTGGCCCCGTCCTCTTGAATCTCCAGAACTGTAGTGAAATAAATTGTTTTTTAAAGTATCCAGCCTTAGGTGATTGGTTATTGTAACAGAAAAAGGTAGATATAATGTGATCATTTTTCGGTTTGCAGTATCATGATGAGGACTTTCATGTAGGTTCACAAAGTGTTTTGATGATGATTGTGTGAGTTTCTGCTGGTATGCGTGTAGGGTGCTTTCATTGGTCACGGGTTTATACTTACTTGGCATTAGGATACATTGACAAAGAATTTATCAAATGTTTGTATGAATTTCATCCATGTAGATGCTCCTATTTTAGTAAATATCATTTGATATGTCCCTCTTTAGAGTTAATAATTTATGTTCTGTTAAACATAGTTTGCTATTATAAAACCTATGGCATATTCTCCTTCATTGTCTTCAAAGATATCAATTAATACCTTGACATACTACAGAGATACAGCCACATCAATGTTCATAGCTGCTCAATTCACAATAGCCAGAAAGTGGAACCAACCCAGATGGCCTTCAATTGATGAATGGATAAAGAAACTGTGGTATATATATACAATGGAATATTACTCAGCCATAAAGAATGATAAAATTATGGCATTTGCAGGCAAATGGATGAAATTGGAGAATATCATGCTAAGTGAGATAAACCAATCTCAAAAAGCCAAAGGATGAATGATATCGCTAATAAGCGGAGGATGACACATAATGGGGGGGAGGGAAGGGTTAGTGTTAGGGTTAGAGTTAGGGTTAGGGAGGGGGGCAAGTATGGAGGAAGGAAGCACTGTATAGAGGGTAAAGAGGGGTGGGAGGGGTGGGGGAAAGGGAAAAAATAACAGAATGAATCAAACAACATTACTCTATGTAAATTTATGATTACACAAATGGTATGCCTTTACGCCATGTACAAACAGAGAAACAACATGTATCCCATTTGTTTACAATAAATAAATAAATAAATAATAAAAATTTAAAAAAAATTAATACCTTGAAAATTTACATCAATGAACTATCATCAGAATCACCTTTATATATATGTTGACAGTGACTTAAAACTTTTAAAAGAAGCAAATTATGAATTCCAAAGTGTTCTGAAAATGTTGCATTAGATATTTTTTGTCTCTGATTTGTCATAATGTACTCTATATTTTAAAACCTCTGGGAAAATATTTTGAGAGTTTTTGCTTGAGATATTCTCGCTATTTGAGGAGATAGATATGCTTACTCTGATTTGAAGATTGACAAATGTGCACACTGTATTCTTATATCCTGTGGTACCCTATAAATATGTACAATTTTTAAAGACTCAGATAAAGGTAAGTAAATTTAGCTGTGCAGGATGGGGTACACTTGCAATCCAAGTGACTTGGACGACTGAGGTAGGAGGATAACAATTTCAAAGCTTCAGGAACTTAGGGAGACCCTAAATGATTAGCAACACCCTGACTCAAAATAAAAATAAGGGATGGGATGTAGCTCAGTGGTATAGCACCACTGGAATCAATCCCTGCTACTACTCCTAGTAATAACAGTAAATTAATAAATTAATTTAAAGCATCTGTTTCTCGCAGTTTCGTCAGGTGCTCACACACTTACCATCTTCAGTGCCAGCAATAATACGAAACATCCCTCTCATATGTCTTATCTCTGACCATCTGTTCAGCTGCACCTTTCTGCCTTCTGCATTAAGGGTCCATGTAAACACTCTAGGTCAACCAGATTACCCAGGTATTCCCTATCTCAAGATCAGGCGATCAGTCATCTTAGTACCATCTTTAAAACCCATGAAATCTAACATAACCTCAGGAGAGACTATGGGACCACTCTCCAGGTCACCTTGGAACAACCCTGTTCACAGCCCAGTTTTCACTTGTATTTCTCAGGATAACTGCAGAATGTGCTGAGAAGGTGACACAGTAATATAGGGAGGGAGCAGGTGGAACAGCACAGTCTATGTTCCAATTTTCCTTGAAGTCAGGTCACCCTTTAATAGTTTAGAGAGTCATGTGATTCTAGGGCATAAAACCCATAGAGGACATCTTTCTGGGATCCTCAGCTGTGGTGTAAGTCAGGCACACCTGGATGAAACTGAGTCCTCCATGAGGAGTCTTCATGAGTGCTGAGAACAAGCTTGGAATGAGTGCTAAGCTTCTGCTGTCCCTTGCTACCTATCTGTAAGTAAAAACTTGCTTGTTGAACCTAGGGTGTGTAGGTGTGCTGTTTCGCCAGACTAGAAGTCAGTATCCAGCCATAGTGATCTTGCTTTACAATAACAGCTGGGGTTGGAAATTTTCCCTGGCATTATGATACTGCTGCATGTTTTTGCAATGAAAAAATGGTTATGCAATTGTAAATACACCTACAAAAATTTTTCCACTGATGATTCCTCGTGACAATTTCTTAAAAGAAAGAGCACGTGGGAAACTAAAATCTTCACTTGTTTTATTTTTATAAAAATAATACATATATAGTGAAACCCATAAAGCTTAAAATATGACACTTTTATGTTTCCTGCTTTATTAAATTATAACTGACCAAAATTGTGGACATTGAAGGATTGCAAAGATATATATATATATATATATATATATATATATATATACACACACACACACACATAAGTGTGTATGTATGCATATGTGTATGTAGTATAAGTAGTATATGTGTATGTATAGTTTATGTGTATGTATATGCATGCACATATAGTATATATACATATATAACCATTGCAATCTTTAAACACATACACTGCTCTGCATCCAGTCTCCAGGGCATCCCGTGCTTTGACTAAGTCTGAACCTTGTGATGATCCTCTCCCACTTCCCCACACTACCTGCTGGGAAACTCCTCTCACTCTCTGCTTCCATAAATTCAACATCCCTAGGTTTTGCACAGAAGTGGGACCATGTAGCATTTGGTCCTCTGTGTCTGGCATGCTATACCTACCATGGTGACTGCCAGATATATCCATGGTGTTGCAATGGAAGGATTTTCTTCCTTCCTAAGGCTGAAGACTGAACCATGTGTTACTCATTCATTGGTCCATGGAAGGACATTTGGTTTGTGTCCAGATATGACTGTGTGAATATTGCTGCAATGTTGTGGCAGTGCAAATGACCTCTGGAGACAGTGCTCTCCTTCCTTTGGCTCTGAACCCAAATGAAAGATCACATGTTACCTCAGTCTTTCATTGTTTGAGGAAATTCCATGGTGCTTTCCTTAATGACTGTACCAATTACCTACCAAAATATGTACCAAGGTTGTATTCACTAACATTCTGATATCTTTTGACCTTTCATAACTATTCTAACAGGGTAGGATGCATTACACTGTCATTTAGATTTGCATTCCTCTAATGATTAGTGATATGGAGTACTTTTCAAATACTATGCCCTCTGGGAAACATTTTGTTGAAGTGCTTCACTCAATTGTAATGGGATTATTCCTATTTTTACTTTTTTTCCAACATTTCAGAAGTATTTTATTTAGAAATGTAGATAGTCTAGCACACATTTTGAGATTCCCCACTACTATTTTGATTTTTTTTTAATTTTTATTATTATTTTTATTTAGCTTTCAATTTTTTACAGACTGCATTTTGATTCATTGTACACAAATGGGTTACAAATTTTTGTTTCTATGGTTGTACATCATGTAGATTCATGACATTTGTGTAATCATACATATGCATAGGGTAATACTGTCTGTCTTGTTCCACCATTTTTCATACCCCACCTCCCTCTCATTTCCTTCTACATAATCCAAAGTTCCTCCATTCTTCTCTCACTCCCACTCCCCCACCCCATTATATATCATTCTCCACTTGTCACAGTCTAGTTATTGTAAATTGAGCTACTATAAACATTGATGTGACTGTATTACAGTAGTATGCTGATTTTAAGTCCTTTGGGTATAAATCAAGGAGTGATCAAGGAGTGGGATAACTGGCTCAAAAGGTGGGTCCATTCCAAGTTTTCTGAGGATTCTCCACACTGCTTTCCAGAGTGGCTGCACCAATTTGTAACTCCACCAGCAATGTAAAAGTGTACCTTTTCCCCACATCCACGCCAACATCTATTATTATTTGTGTTCTTGATAATAGCCATTCTAATTGGAGTAAGATGAAATCTTAGAGTGGTTTTAATTTGCATTTCTCTAATTGCTAGAGATGTTGAACACTTTTTTATATATTTATTAATCACCTGTATATCTTCTTGAGTTGTATGAGCTTCTTCTGTATTAGACACCAAGCTTCCAAGACAAAAGCCCCTCCACCAGCTTCATCCCCGGCTCCCCCTGGCCAGGTGTCTAGGAGTCCCCTCCAGGGCCCATTGCCTCTCTGCAGACTCCCCTCTTGTTGTCACGCTGCAGGCCTGTTTTGGACACCCCTCAGGGCAGGACCCCCTATACACAGTGTCCACAGGTGGGATTCATGCCTCTGAGACAGTCAGTCTTCTGTGGCTTTCACCACCCAGTGACCTTCACCTCTGTTCTCACTGCCCACTCCCAGGAGCACCTTCATTCCCACATGACCTGTGCCCATGTCCCCACTGCCTGTTAGACCACAGGTCCTTAAAGTCCCTCTGCCCTCTGTCCCCTCATCCTCCAATCCCAGTTGTGCACAGTAATGTTTAAGGATATTTCATGACCTCTGGACTTCGCTCCTCGACCTTACCTCCGTGTTCTCCTTCCTCAGCCTCATGGGATCTACACCATCCACCTGTGCACATGTCCCCCTTTCTTCATGTCACCTTTTTCCTCATCTCACACCCATGCCATGTCACTGTTCAAAACACACCTGCTTTCCTGCCAGTCTTGCCTTGAATGGTGAACTTCACAGCCTTTATTAAGAAGGTTCATGGTACATACTGTCCCTGCAGGGTGGGAGGGATTAGGAGCAGCAGAGCAGACTCCTGTGCTGTGCTCACCCCTCAAGGCCGATGCTTTAACATTAGCAGCACAGGCCTATCTGAGAGTAACAGAAATGTCAGTGCAGGCCTGTCAGACCACCTGACCCAGCTGGCGTAACCTGTGAGAGAGGTTTGAGAATATTTTTTGTTTCTTAAGTTTCTCCCTCTGTCAATAATGGGGGTGATATTGAGAATATATTTACCTGCAAAGTTTTGATAAGATATTGGCATTGATTTGGTCAAGTAAGTCCAAATTAATTGACTTGTATTTGTGCCAATGGGACAAATGACTTTCAAGATGAATTATTAACATCGCATTCTTTTTTATTGTGTCTGTTTTAAAATCTTTCTCAGAATATTTTGTCGCATTTTATTTCTCTGATAGTAACTTAAAAGATGGTGCCACTCGGGGAAATGGAAAATAGGAAACAACTAGGTTTGGGGTAGAATACTTCTCAAGGAAACAGGAAATAAAATGTGGCATGCATAGTTCACTACCTGTCCTTCACATGACAGACCTCAGTATTTCATGCTCCCTCCAAATGAGACCATATCTGTCTCCACAGATCATGGGTAAGCAAGAGTCTCTCCAAACATTCCAATAACCCCTCAAGACATGCTAGCAAGAAGCTTCATAATTGTTCTTGGTGTCACCTGGGAAGAAAATTTTCAGAAGTGTCCTCAACTCAAGCCTGTTGCTGCTACAGGTACAAGGATAATTGCAGATCCACAGGGAGGTGAGGTCACAGTCACAGACCCATATCTCAGGAGCTGACTGCTTCTCTGCAGCACACATCCTGGTTGTAGAGTCCTCTGCACTTAGATCACCGTCCTGTCAAAGAGAAAGAGTCTGCTGATTGTTTCCAAAGCCCGTCTGGCATGTGGAGTCTGTGAGGGAAGACCCATTTCAAGAGTCTGGGTAAGTGATCACATCAGAGAAGGGGATTCTGGATTGAAAACTTTAATGTGCCACAGCCATGCAGGAAGGAGCTCAAGTGCTGAAGAATGGGCTCAATACAGTAGAGATAAATGGAATGTCAGTCCCAGCCTCCATCTCTAATGACTCCTGATTAGATGAATGTGATCCTTGCTGATGGTGATTGATGTGCCTTAGTCCAAGGGAAAAGGAAGTGTGGTTCTCCAGGTGTACAGGATGTTGTTTTAAAATTAGTCAGCTGCTCAGTGTTGTTTACAGGAATTATCTGCAGAATATACATGATTTTAAGAGCTGGTCCTATAATATCTCCATCTTGGTGTATAGAGTAGGGAGTTTTCAGGAATCGTCTCATCCTGTGTAGAAAGTGATCTGATGGTGGTAACTGCCTGAATAGAAAGTTTTCTCTAAGTCTGGGCAGGGTGCAGCCAACAGAGACACCACTTGTAACAGTCCTGGAAGCACCAGTGTCTTTGATTATGGTGAGGCTATTTCCACACCAGCTGTCAGATGTGTATCATCTTGTCTTCCCTGTTACAAAGATTCTCCTGGTTGTAGAAAATGCACCATCTGCTTTAGGAATTGATAGTGGAGCAGGCTGAATATTCAGGGGGAATAGAGAAAATCTCTTCATCTGGTTCTTTCTGGTGAACCTAAAATTCCTCTCATCAGTAACATCTGGTAAACATGTACATTCAGACAACCTCAGAAATCTTGTTTGAATTCTAAATGCACAAATTTTCCTGCCCACAGGTGCCACATTTCGTGGATGGCTCCTACTGTAATATCATCCCTCAAACTTGATTTTTTGAAATAATTTCACTTAATATGAGTATTAACGAAGCATGTATGTATCCTCTGTGATGAATAAATATTGTTTTTGTCCTAAACACATTTATACCATGACGATTCTTCATGTTCAAAAGCTGAGGGTGTGGCCTGGAGATGTGGCACCAATCTTATGACAGGGGCCATGGAACTTGTGTTCCTAGCACACAACCTGGGGCAGCTGTCTTGATGTGAAGCCAGTCCTGCCTCGCTGCACGTAACTCGCCATGGGACAGGTGCTTGCAGAGCTTTAGCTCCCTCAGTGCATCTGCAGCTATTGCAATATCTAAATGTTCCTTGATATTGATAATGCACAGAGTAAATCTTCACAAGACAATTGAAACATTTTCCAAATAAGAAGTTATAAAATAGCAGTAGTTTAGAAGATAATAGGAATATAGAAGAGCAGAAGTAAACATGAGCTGGATTGATAGGAGAACCCCACTCACTAGCTTTAGGGAGGGCCAATGGTTCATATACCCTCTCTGTAAACACTCAGTTTCAAGACCCCTCTAAGCATCAGATCAGGTATGAATTTGGACAGAGACTTAACCTCTCTGTGCATAAGTGCTCCTGGTCACCATGCAAAGTCATCTCAGCCCCTGCCCCATGTTGTGAAAATTTAAGAATCACTATCTCCTGTCTTCACAGCAGGGTGTTATTCTCATTTCTTGCTTTAACCTGTTCTTATAAGCCTCAGTAAACCCTGTTAGTGAAAATAAAACCTTAAGTTCTCAAAGTGGGAACTCTGAAGAGTGAAAAACATTGGATTTTGGTTGACAGGACATGCAGCCCAGGCCTCCTGTTCCCCTGCAGGAACCTCTGGCTGGGACAGCAGGGAACTGGCAGGATGGCAGCCAGTGAGGTGGCTACAGGAATCATCTTCCTGTCACAGACTGTGGTTGGAATTCTGAGCAATTCCTCTCTTCTCCTCCATTTCCTGATCCTTGACTCCACTCGGTGCAGGGTAAGGCACACAGACTTGCTTATTCAGCACTTGTTTGTGGCCAACTTGCTAACCCTCCTGTGTAGAGGAATTCCCCACACAGTGGCAGCTTTTGGAATGAAATATTTCCTCAGTGCTATCGGATGCAAGTTGCTTTTCACTCTTCACAGGATAGGCAGGGGTGTGTCCATTTGCAGCATCTGCCTCCTGAGCATCTTTCAGGCCATTAAGATTAGTTCTGGGAACTCCAGGTGGGCAGAGCTTAAAGTGAAAGCTCCCAGGTACATCATCCCTTCCATATACCTAGGCTGGATCCTGTCCTTCCTTTTAAGTATTATAAATTTTATGTACCTGACTGCAAAGAGTAAAAATGCAACAGCCTCTAATCTAAAGGACTATGGATACTGTTCTTCTGTTCGTCATGACCCAAGCACAGACTCACTGTTTGCAGCAGTGCTAACATTCCCTGATGTCGTGGGTGTGGGGCTCATGCTCTGGGCCAGCAGCTCCATGGTGCTCACCCTCTACAGACACAAGCAGAAAATGCAGCGTGTTCATAAGGCCAGCTCCCCCAGGTCCTCCGCTGAGTCCAGAGCCACCAAAACCATCCTCCTCCTGGTGAGCGCTTTTGTCTCTTTTTACACCCTTTCCTGCTTCTTTCAGCTCTCTTTGGCTGTTGTTTATAATCCTCACTGGTTCCTGGTGAACACAACTGCAATAGTCACAGGGTTTTTCCCAGCTATCAGCCCCTTTCTGTTCATGAGCAGAGATTCCAATGTATGCAGGCTCTTCTTTGCATGGATAAGCAACAGAAAGACCCCTAATGTCATCAGGGATGTGTAAATGATAAGGTTTTACCCACAATAAGGTTTTTCCCACTGATTGTTTATTCATTCATACCTGCAAAATTATAAGCACAGTTATACAGTCATATCATATGAGAATGGTGATTTATACACATATACTTTTATGTTAGAAATGTCTTAGTGTGTGCGTGTGTGTGCTTCTGAACAAGAGCATGTGTGCATGCATATCACTGGGATTGTGTTTATTATTCATCCAGTAAAAACTCTGGAAAAATGTAACTCTTAACAAAAATGTAACTTTGTAACAAATGTAAATTCCAGTTTAACTATAATACCAATCATAACAATGGCAAAATGTTTCAACATAAAATCTACTTTTGCTTATGTTTTTCTGCTGTTCTGGTTGATTAAGTTGTTAAAACATGTAGAATGTATTTTTCATTATTTATCTAGGTTCATGTTAGTCTCTTGAAGGAAATATCAAAGTCAGCATTGTCAAACAATATTTGATTACAGAAAGGGAAATCAGATTTGTATATTTCATATAATATTGAAATGGGAAATAATGATCTACTAATGCTCTCTTTATGACTTGTGTTGTATTGAATTTCCTTTGTTGACTTCTTCTGTGTTGTTTTCAGAATGAAACATTTCATTTTTTTCAAAACATAATCAGACCATATACTTATTTAATGCATTTACTGTCCACATTGACATTATACAACATTGGAAGTTAATATATTTTTATTGCAACTGACTCATATCCACTGAACAGCATATGACATCTAACAGCATAGATCACTTTCACCTCTTTTATATTTTATATAATGAAGTAGTTTGCCATGAACTTTCATATTTATGAGAATTCCATGTACTTTAAAATTTGTTAGTTTCACATAGTGTTGGTGACAAACTTCGGGCATTTCAAACAGCCCTGGCATTTTCTCTTGAGGCACATGTGCTCTGGTGAGGATGTGATTTATGTTTTTCCCCAGTTTCATGTGTTTGAAGTGTTTTCACCACATGATGATGTTGTGGGGTGGAACATTTGAGAAGTGGAGGCAAAAAGAAGGGGCAATCACCCTGGAAGAGCTTAAAGCCGACCTTGAGGGGTATGTGAACTCCCAGCGGAACCGGCTGTCTCACAGCGAGTGCAGGTGTCTGTGGTCTCTCCGCACCTGCTCCACCATTGTGACTCCATCTGCTGTGAGGCCTCACCAGGCTGAGCAGATGCTGGCACCGTGCTCCTGAATCTCCAGAACTGTAGCTAAATAAATGTATTTTTTTTCTTTAGCAAGGACCTAGCCGTAAGTATATGGCAATAGCAGCAGATGAGAACAAGTGTGAGCGTCATTTAGTTTGGAGCTTCACGACCAGCACTGGCATGTGGATTTGGCAATACGTTTTGAGGACACTTGTATGAATTTCTACTGGATATAAATGTAGTGGTGCCGTTGTTGATCCTAGTTTAACACTTATTCAGCTCTAGGATATATTGTCACAGTTTACCAAATGTTTCAATAAAATTCAGCCCAGTAAGTGGCTACTATTTTTAATTTCATGGTTTTTGGATTGTTTGTTTGTTTGTTTGTTGTACCAGCGATTGAACCCAGGGGCATACAAACACTGAGCAACAATCCCAGTCCTTTTTATATTTCGTTTTGAGACAGGGTCTCCCTAAGTACTTAGGGCCTTGCTAAATTATTGAGTCTGGCTTTGAATTCACACTCCTCTTGCCTCAACCTCTCAAGCCAGGGGGATTACATGCATCTGCTACCACACCTAGCATGATTTTATATTTTTGCAGGAGAAGAAAATGGTTTTATTAATCATAACATGAAACTAATATGAAATCCAAGAACTGAACAAAGTTAAATAATGCTGTTATAGAATTTACCGTTTTCATATTCACTTGGGGAAATATTAAGAGCTGGTATTGTAGCTTGGTGGTAAAGCTCTGCTGATTTCAATCCCAAGTATCAGGGAAAAAAAAAAAAAGAGGGAAATATTACATATTAGGGCTCTTCTTGGTGTTTTGAGCTAATTTTAGCAAACTTTTTCTTAAAGATAGTAAACATGTAGCAATTAACATATACTCCTAAATTGTGCTAAGAAAGTTAGAGAAGTTATACACAATCTTAGATGGTAAGAATCAAAAGATTCAGAACTGTCTGGCAAACATTGAGACCCTTATTTCCACTCTAGAAATGTGTTGTTACCTCAGGGCACTGTTTAATCGAGGAGGCCAGTGCTGGCAGTGGGTGCCACGTGCCGAATTCCTTCCTTCCAGAGTACCAGATAATCGATCAAGACTCAAGTACATTTTCTTTCTCAGTTTTGCTTTTTGTATTCTGGGAGGTAAATGTGCAAAGCAACTGCTGTGAATCTTCTAACTCCAATTAAACAAGGGCAATGAAGTAGTATCAGGGATGTCTGTCAACTCTTTCCAGGACTTCAAATAGCAGAATTCTCAACTTCTCAAAGCTAGCTTTCCATTTTGTATAAGACTTGGTAGACACTATCAAATTAATCTGTATTGTAGAAATTTCTGCTATCAACCACACTTTGCCCTCAAAAAGGGCTAGAGTTATAGCCTCAAACAATTTTAAATATAAAGTAAATCTAAGAGGTTTTATTTTCTCCATAGTGAAGATGTTTTTTCATTTAGGTGGCCATGAGATTTAATTTGAGCACACACATTCAGACTTGCATCCATACATGTGTATCTAAGTGAGTCACTGTACCACCTGAATAACACTAGACGGACGCTGAGGGGACATGTGTGAGGTGCAGTTTGGTCTCCCTAAACACCATTCTCTGTCGAGGAAGGTGGGTAGACTGTGCTGCAGATGCCTAGAGGCCATAGGAGGGTCCTCCTCATCTGGGAACCCTGGGTCACCAGGTCTGCCCACCACGGCTATGTGCACCCTGCTTCCCCTGCAGCACCGGCTCTAACGTCACATATGTCAGAAGTGAGGTGTCCTTGGTTGAGCATCCAAGGATGCTGGCAACCTTTCCAGACCCTTCAGTCCACCTTGTCTGCAATACTGGTGGTCAGTGGGCACCCCACGCTCCACAGCATCTCCCTCTGCAGCTCGTGAGCCTCTGCACTCCCTGAGGAGCAGCCCTCCACCTGCACTCCAGCCTCTCTTCTCCTCCTGACTGCTGGGCCTCCACCTTCATGGAAGTCTGCCTCCATGCCGGCTGTGATGGTGCTGTCCACACGTGGCCTTGAGGTTGTGAGACACTGTGGTCTTTAGTCCAGAGACACCTGCCAAGCTCTGGATCGTCTGTTGTAAGCTATTTACCACATTCGCAGATGCTGCAGGGGATAGAACAGCCCATCCAGGTGGCCTCTTCTTCATCCTGTTTCCTGAAAAGATTGACAAGCTGCTGGAACTCCTCTCCGCAATGTGTCTGCAGACACTGTTTAGTATTTTCTTCTGTTAGAAAAGAAAATGTCTGGAAGGTACCAGGGATGGCCTGCCAATAGGAAGAGTGGAGACAACACCAGCTTCACCCCAATAACTTCCTGGGCGTCAGGAACCCGTAACAATCCTGGGGCTGAGGAGAGTGTTCGGCCTGCAGTGTGACCCGAGGACCTGCAAGTGGAGCTTGGCCACCCAGGTGCCAGAACTCTGAGCATTACCAGACGCTCCTAGTTTTAAAAAACTAACTGATTTGTACCTCTTTCATTTATATTTTTCTCTTTCTGGTAAATATGCCTTCCTACTCTAGTATCTCTGATGTGTTTTTTTAAATTTTTTTCCTAAGACAATTTTTTTCTCTAAAATTTACAACAGTAATCCATTCAGATTTTGTTATGTGATTTAAGTCTTTTTAAAAACAAGAAATAAATTTCAATATATTCTGAAAATGTTGATTTGATGTTCTTTCTCTCACCTATCACTAACACCACCTCCCTTCCAAGCTGATTCATGTCCACTTTCGTGCTCTTTCCTCCTCTCCTGACTCACTCAGACTCATCAGTTTCTGGGTACCACACAGTCAAGGCTAGTCCTGGTGCCTAAAGTCTTCAGTGGGACAGGATCCTGGGAAGACTGCGGGTAGGAAGTACCAGGACTCTGTCTCCCCACAGACAGTGACGCACCATCACAGTTGTGGGAGGTAATGATTCTCCAGTAACCATCTGGAGAACACTGTAGGCTTGAAACTCCCAAGAGAAAGTCTGACTGTTAAATTAAAATCAATATCAGACATTTTCATCTGTCAGCACAGCAGCATCTACCCACCTCCAGCTGATCCCCAGACATCAGCCATGTGCATCGCCTCCTAAAGCAGTCTGTCCACATCTTGCAGAAGACACAGTGAGAACAGTGAAATTTTCTTTTCTAAACCTTTCCATATTTTCTTGATTATTACATTGGAAATCCATTGAGCATTGATTTATGTTGTGATATGTGTAGTGACCACAATTTTCTTTATTCCAGTGTAACTAAATTCCAGGTTATGCTGAGAATGTCTCGTTTTGCTCTCTCTCCCTCTCCCTCCTTCGCTCCTCCACTTCTTCCCCGCAGGTTAGTACCACCTCACCCTCAGTGATCAGTGGCAACTTTCCCATGAAATACACTGTGTATTCTCCCCATCTCCTTCAGCTTCTTGAAATCTCTGGTAATCCCACAAAGCACCACCTAAATTATTCTTGTGTCAAACTCTACAATGAGCCCCTGTGCTTACAGGAATCTTTGTTATCTTGATTTAAAGAAAAACGTGCTGAATGAAACACAGCCTCCAGGTATTTGGCAAACGTGCTCTTCTCAGGCTACTGTCAGAATCCTGGGCAGTTTCTCTGGTCTTTACCGTTGTCCTTTACTTTATCACACTAAGAGCAGGCTACGTCTGCCCATGTGATTCTCAGGCAGCTGTGTATACCAGCTCCTAATCAGACTTTCTAAGGGACTGCCCCAGGCAATGGTAGCCTTCCTCTATCTTCAGAGAGTGGGTAGGGGTGTTTCTATCGGCACCATCTACCTCGAGTGTCTTTCAGACCATCATATCCATCCCCATGAATTCTCATGTGATGGATCTTAAAGTAAATGTGGTGAAGTACATTGGCTTCTCTGCTTCCATCTGGTTTCCTACGCATATTGATCAGTTTCATTTTTTCCTGTGTGTTGCACGTGTCCAGAAAACAGCATGAGAAAAACCACAAAGAAATGAGACATTGGATATTGTTCCACTGTAGATCATGGAAAATTGCTGGTTGCATCTATATAGCGTTAATAGTATTCCCTGGAATTTCTTTTCTGTGCTCACGATCACAGCCAGTGGCCCTGTGATTTTCAAACCATGAGCAGGTTCAGCACAGTCACAGCACTAATGTTTCTCCCAGGTTCCCTGAGTCCAGAGGGACAGAAAGCACCCTTGTTTGGAGATCATCTTTGTGTGTTTTCACACCCTCGTCTCCATCCTTCACATCTTCTTTGCTCTTTTCTATCATCTCAGTTGGTGGCTGATAAACATTTCTGACCAATTTCTAACTTCACCTCCTTTCTGTTCATAACTTGGGATTCCTCTCTATCAGGTTCTGCTTTCACTGGATAAGCAACACAAAACTCCCTAAGTTGATCAGAAATGTGTTGTTTTTGCACAACTGTCAGCAATTTATCCATTTAACTATACAAGGCAACACAGATACTTAAGGAGGATACATTTTCCTAAGGGAAACACATGGGTATTTCCGTCGTCTGAGAATGGTGGTGGTGAACAGTATCCTTTCATATCATTATTCTCCAAATGTGGCTTGAAACACAAGGTACTGACTCCTATGTTTGAAAACCAGTGTTTCACTAAGTCGTTTGCTCTTGGAAAACTTTGCCAATGGAAATGGAGTGAAGAAATGGGGTCAGCCGAGGTGAAGAAGACCTTGAATTCCAGCTACTCAGGAGGCTGCAGCAGGAGGATTGCCAGTTCAAGGAGAGCCTAACCAGTTAGGGAGATCCTGTCTTCAAATACTTTTAAAAAGGACTGGGGTGCCATTGAGTTGTAGGTCACTTGTTAACCATGTGAAGGTCTTGATTTCAATCTCAGTGTTGAAAAAAAAAAAATAAAAGGAAGGAAGAGTGAGTGGACGGATATTTCCAAAAATAATTCTCTATGGGTTTCCTGTGTATTCACACATACTAGAGGTTGATGGTTGTGCATTTTCTCTGATGTACTGCATTTTCATGGTTGTTTATAATAATAAATATCCTTGCCCAATAAGGGTAGAAAACAAACTAGTTTACTTTATAGGGAAGTAAGTATCCAGCCAAGTAACAGCAATATCCAAGGTGCCAGGAAAGTTGGAGATCCATGGGAAAGCTGCATGTGAGAAGTCTCCAGGTCCTCAACTAAATCAAGAGAATTCTATGTGTAAATATAATGCACCAAAAAAATTTTTAGAGTATGAGAAAGACAGAGAGAGAGAGAGAGAGAGAGAGAGAGAGAGAGAGAGAGAGATGATGAGTTATAAAACCATCAAAGGTTAAGTGAGGGATGGATCATCTAGAAGCTCTAACAACCATGTCATGCTCCCTCCATCAAGAATGTTGGTTGCCCGTATTCTGGATAACTCGTTTATTTAAAATCAACTTGGCACGAAGGTGAAGATAAAGCCAACTTCAAGTTTGCCCCCTTGTAATGACCATGCCCCAGATGTGCCCTCTGACTTCTCATTGCCTTGCCCCAGATTGCACCTGTTGGACTTGTGAATCCTCTAGGCACTGTGCATTCACGTGGACCTCAGAGGAGCAGATGGGTGATCTGTACATCAGTGCTCCAAACAATAGGCTTCAAAGATCCAAAAGAATACAGTCCATACTGAAGGGATAGATGATCCTAGGAGACTGAAGTTTGGAGAACACCAAGAAGAGAATGTGGAGCTGGACCTCCCAATTCAGAGGGAAGAATCTCTGGATAAGCCATGAATGTAGCAGAAAAAAGTGTATATTAGCCTGTTTTCCATTTCCATGACGAAATCCTTGAGACTGTGGACTTTATAGAAAAAGTTTCATTGACCTCAGTTTGGAGGTTCAAGAGCATGGCACCAACATTGGCTCAGTTCCTGTGAGCCAGGCTCCCCTGGCTGAAGATGGAATCCAAGCAGGACCAGGTAAGAAGGAGAGGTCATATGTCGAGGCAGGAAGGCAGAGAGGGGCTTTCTATCTTATAATCATTCTCTTATTTGTACTCACTCGGTTCACAGTTGGGCTATCTCAATCATTTCCACCGCAGATCCAGCGACCTAGCATTCACCCTTCAGGACTCAATTCATAAACACCCCACCAGCTCATAACATCACCACACTGGTCACCTTTTTTAATACAAAAAGTCTTGGGAGACAAACCCCACCCAAACTATGGCACCCTGGGGGCAAAACAACCCATTCTGGTCACAGAAAGGGCAAGCCCTTCCAAAGGCTTAATGAAAAAAGATAGCAGTCATAGGCATCACTGATTACCCAGGAAGTAAAGAAGTAATTGGAAATTCCCACAGATGCAGGTACCAGGTGTCAGTGAATAACACCTCCTGCCAGACCTGCCCACATTGCATCCTGAACCAGGCATCCCTAGGAAAAGAACCATGCTGCTGCTGTTCTCCATTGTACATCCAATGAGTTTTTAGGGAACCACCATCTGACCCAGTCATCCCACTCCTAGGTTTATACCCAAAGGACTTAAAATCAGCAGATTATAGTGACACAGCCCCATCAATTTTGCAGCAGCTCAAATCACAATAAACTATGGAACCAACCTAGATGCCCTTCAACAGATGAATGCATAAAGGAAATGTGAGATACACACACACACACACACAAAATGTGATATTACTCATCTTTAAAGAAGAATGAAATTCTGGCATCTGATGGTAAATGGATGGAGTTAGAGAATATCATGCTAAGTGAAATAAGCCAAACCCAAAAAAACAAAGGCTGAATGTTTTCTGTGATATGCGGAAGCTAATTCACAATAGGGGGTGGGGATAGGGAAGAATAGCGTTACTTTATATTATGTAGAGGGGAGTGAAGGAAGGGGAAGGAGTCCGAACATAGGAAGGATAGTAGAGAGAAACAGACATTATTACCTCATGTACATGTATGACTGCATGACTAATGTGATCCTGCAATATGTATAATCAGAAAAATGAGAGATTATGCTCATGTATGATCTATTAAAATGTATAAATGCATTCTACTGTCAGGTACAACTAATTAGAAGAAATAAAATTTAAAAAATTAAATAAATAAATAAATAACCAGTTGAGTATTTCCAATGTCAGATTTTGTTCAGGGAAAACCCATTTTAAGAGTCTGAATAAGTGATCATATTAGAAAAAAAGGATTCTGGAATGCACATGGTAAATGTTAAAGCTACTCAGGAACAGAAAAAATTCTGAGGAGTGAATTCATGATATAAAGACAAATGGGGTTCCAGACCCTGCACCAATCCCTGATGGTTTCTAATTTAACTTAATGTGATCTTGACTGACAGTGGTTGTTGAATTAAACAACACTAATTTTCAAGATGTGTGGTATTGTCTTAAAATCAGATTGCTGCTCAGCCTCCCTGAAAGGAACCCTAGCCTAAATCTATAGGATTTCAAGAGCTGGACCTGTACTTGCTCCATGCTTACTGTAACAAGTCAGAAGAACTTACAGGAATCCCCTAGTCCTGTGTGGAAAGTCATCTGAGTGATGTTTGCTGGGTGATGTTTTCTCCATGTTGGGTAGAAACACAACGGAGACAGTAACTGTACCAATCTTGAAACCATCAGTGATCTATGATCATGGTGAGGCCATTTCCCACTCAACATGAAAAGTGATATTCCAAGAAAACTGCCTACATATTACAGGGTCCAACACCAGTTATCAGGTGAATAATATCTTGTTTTCACCTATTTAAAATATATTCTCCTGACTGTAGCAAATACATCATCTGATCCAGGAAGGAGGAGGCTGTGTACGGGCAGGAAGAAATCTCTTCACCTATGTTAATTTTTTTGACCTAAATGTTATAAATACAGAAGCCCTATTCAATATATACATTTCAAGGACAGCTGTATTTGAGTTTTTAAATGCACAATATAGACAAAAATCTATTTCAAGTGTTTAAATACACAGGACTTCATGGTGTACTATCACTCACCAATCTTGCTCTGTGCTAACAGTTGCACTTAACTCAGGTATTATTAACCCATAAACGTAGCATCTGAAATCAGTAATGGTTTTGTTTCTACTCTATGCTCTTTTATCAGGTACCTGATGCTTCATGGCAGGATTGTCACAGATTCCTGTGCTGGGGTCATTGAGCCTGTGTTCCTAACATACTATGCATATGAGTCCTGGGGCAGCTGTCCTGATGTGGAGTCAGTCCTTCTTCACTGGATGTAACTCACCATGGACAGGTGCCTGCAGTGCTATAGCTCCCTCGGTGCCTCTGCAGTTATTAAAATACCTAAATGTTCATTTATATTTGATATTTCATGTAGAATAAATATTTACAAGCATTTTAATGGAAACATTAAAATAAGAAGTCATAAGATACCACTAGTTTAGAATAGGAATGTAGAAGAGCAAAAGTAAATATAGAACTGGACTGTTTGAAGAATCCAGTTAACTGGTTTTTAGGGAAGCCTGGTGGTTCACTGAACCCTGTGTCCATTCAGCCAGTTTCAAGACCCCCTTTCTGTCCTCATTATGAATTTAGACCTCTGTGTGCCCACGTTCTCCTCCTCATTTGGAAGTCACCTCTGCCTATCTTCACAATCTCCTATTGTGAAGATTCAAGAAGTCACAAGTGCTGCCTTCATAGCAGGGATTCAGCCATGATTGATGCCTTTAGATTAAATCTTTTAGAAACAGCCTTAAAAGAAGAAACATGAGGTGAATTTTCTGAGCAGTTCTTGTGAGCAGAGAACGTTGGATTTTGGTTGACGGGACACATGCAGCCCAGGCCTCCTGTTCCCCTGCAGGACCCTCTGGCTGGGACAGCAGGAACTGGCAGGATGGCAGCCAGTGATGTGGCTGCAGGAATCATCTTCCTGTCACAGACTGTGGCTGGAGCTCTGGGCACTTCCTTTCTTCTCCTCCGTTACCTGGTCTTTGACTTCACTGGGTGCAGGGTAAGGCCACAGACTTGATTCTGAGGCACTTGATTGTGGCCAGCTTGTTAACCCTCCTGTGCAGAGGAGTTCCCCAGACAGTGGGCTTTTACTCTGAAACATGGAAACTACCTTCTCCACAGGGCGGGCAGAGGTGTGTCCACTGGCACTTTTCTTTCTCCACAGGGCGGGCAGAGGTGTGTCCACTGGCACTTTTCTTTCTCCACAGGGTGGGCAGAGGAGTGTCCACTGGCACTTTTCTTTCTCCACAGGGTGGGCAGAGGTGTGTCCTTGCCTCTTCAACATTTTCAAGGCCATCACACTCACTCCGGGGACTCCAGGTGGGCAGTTTAACATGAAAGCTCCCAGGTACACTGGCTCCTCCTGAGTTGGATCCTGTACCTCCTAGTAAACATTCACTTTCTTGTGATTAAAAAATACAGTAACAAAATTACCACCGGCCTAAGCGATTTTGGATACCGTTCTGCTGTTCATGATAAAACCCTGATCTCACTGCATGCAGCACTGCTAACATTCCCTGATGTCACAAAACCATCCTTCACCTGATAAGCAACTTTGTCTTTTCTTATCCACTTTCCTGCATCTTTCAAGTTTTCCCGGGTGTTATTTATAATCCCAACTTGTTCCTGGTGAACAAAGCTACAGTAGTCCCGGGTGTTTCCCAGCTGTCAGCCCCTTTTCACTCATCAGCTGAGACTCCAGAGCTTCCACACTTGGCTTTGCCTACAAACGTACTGCAGTGATACATCGGTCACGTTGTAAGAGGACTGCAGCACACACAGACATACACATTTGCAGAGTTTTCCAATGTGTTTTTGCATGTGTGTCTTCGTTCATGTAGCTTCAAGATGTTGACTGTCTCTGAAGCAATGTAAGAAATTTTACACGAGTACTAATTTTTCAATTTTAAGGCTCATTAAAACAACAATCTCTTCAACATAAAATCTATTTTATGTCAATCTTGTTATTCTAGTTGATTAACCTATTACAAGGCAATGAACTATCTTTCATCTATTTACTTCGACTCTTTCAGTCTTAGCTATTTCTGGAGTCCAATATGCTCCCCTTGTGCCATGAGGCCTCCTGTCTTGGCCTTTTCTCTTGAAAAAATATCCAGATGAATAACAATCAAATAGTATTTGACTTTAAAAGAGCAGTTAGTAAGTGAAATAAGCCTTTTCTGTTAATATAACCATGGGCATCCTTGGGAAGGATTTACCTACAGATCATGTACTCTTCATGACACTTGTTCTATTTTCTTATTCTGTGTTCATTTCTTCTGTGTAATTTATTTTCATAATTTCACATTTTACCCCTTTTCTTTGATGGTGAATATTTACCACTTTAGATTTCAACTTAGAAATCACAGCATATTTTTGAAAACTGGCCATTGGGTAAAATCATTTAGAACTCAGTCTCCACACTGATGATGTAAGGTTGTTGTATACTAACCCGTTTACCTTCTTTTCAAGTTTTAATTGTTCGTGTGTTTTTAAAAATAATTTTAAATTTATTACAGGCCACAAGTGCTTTATTCAATGATATTTCACTAACTGAACCAAACACAGCTCTGCATGCAGCTCCTTTGTCAAAAAGACAGCAAGGTTCTCCTCATTGGTGCCACCTCATTCCTGTCCCATTGTGGTCCGTAGGTGAGCACGATGTGACAGTTAACTACATGAGTCACTTTCTTCTCTTTTGTATTTTGTATAAATGGAATCACATTGCACAAACTCTTTAGTATTTAGCTAAAATTACATGCTTGTGAACTTGCCTGCATTTTCACACTGATAGTGATCGGATTCAATTGTGTGGGTATCCAGCAATGACTCTTCCCTCCCTTGATGCCCACACAGCAGGGCTTTGTATAGGAAGTTGGATCTCCAGCTTTAATATACAGATTTACATCACCTCAGTTTCAGAAAATGCTTTCCATTTTCCAAAATTTGTATATGCAATTCACACGAAGAAAAAAAAAAAATCTCTTAATTTTAAACTTGACATGTTCGCCTTTGTATTTCCCCGCCCCCCCCCCCCCCCCCCCCATTTAAGCTTATTTTCCCAGGACTGGAATGTAGCTTAGTGGTACAGCACTTGCTTAGTCTGTGTAAGTCTCTGTGTAAGGTTCAATTCCCAACACCACGGAAAAAAAAAATAAAAGAGAATACGCCCACTTCTGATTGCTGACATTCTCTCTTGGTTTCCTTAGCGACTCCTGCCACTGTCCCCCAGAGCCTTCTCTATCCTGTGCCACTGCCCCCTTGCCCAGGCCTCTTTCTTGTGGCTCAACCTCCTCCTCACACTTGTACCCTCCTTCCACCACTGCCTACCTCCAAGATCTGCCAGCTCATACTTCTCTTCCTGTCACGCCCCATTTCTAAATCTGCAATAGGTTTCCTGTGACTTTCGCAAACCACTGACCTTTACCTTTTGCCCAGGACCACATCTGCATTTGCCCCTTCACTCTCCAGAAGTCCTGCAGACTCTCTCTTCACACTTAACTCCCCTCCCTATATTCTGCCCCACGCCCTGGTCCCTGCAATGCATGTCGACGCCCTGCCACACCTCTCACCAGCTGCCTCTCATCCTTGCAGATTCTCTCTTCTGCTCTGTGCCGCCATGCCCAGACTCTGCACCACTATTATTCATCAGTACCCTGCCCCTTTTGTATGCCGCTGTCCTCCACCCCAGCACCTTCTCTCCTCCCAGTGCTGCAGTCTTCTTACCAGGTGTCTCAATGTGAGGTGGTAACACTCACCGATTTCTAAGGCTGTGGCTGTAGTCTGGATTTGCAATGCTCCCCGGAGATTCGTGTGTTAAAGGCCTAGTTACCAGGGTGGTGCTATTAGGAGGTGAAAGGCCCTTTAAGAGGAGGGACCTAATGGTCCCCGGGAATTCTGGTCCTTTGTCTGGCCCTTTGTCTTCCAGCTTGCTTCCTGGCTGCTGAGGTAAGTGGCTTTTCTCTGGCACACACTGCTACCATGACATGCTGCCTTGCTACAGCACCAAAGTATTAGGGTCAATTGATCATAAAATGGAAGCCCCAAAACCGCGAGCCAAAATACGCCTTTTCCCCTTATGAGTTGATTATCTCAGGTATTTCTTCAGCTACAGAAAGGTAAGAGTTATTTATAAATATTGTCCTGTAAGTTGTGTGGGGCTACAAATGATGGGATGGACCCTCTCCTCCGGCATCCAGAGGTCTGGAGATATAACTCCTCTACTCCACATGAGCATGTCCACACACACAGCAAGGGTATTTAAGGTTTGAGTGTGCAAGACACTGAAGGTGAGGGACTGTCTGAGCATCAGGTAAGCTGCCTGGTGTGTACGTGAATGTGAATGACCACATGCAGTCTGCATCCTCCTGTAAGTGTGCAAATCGGCTTTTTTATCTAGTCTGCGTCTACCTCCAATCCAAGTTGAATACTGGGGATGCCTGGATAATGAACCTGGATCAAATTGTGAATTTGTCTCTAGGAATACTCAAAGAATCCATTTCAACTCCTAAATTAAGTCATCCTGATGTGGGTGAGGTTCAAGAAGAGTGACAGAACTCCCTCATTAGCCATGAGGGACAAGTCAGAAATTAGCTTGTGCCTCTCTACTCTAAGACCAAATTTCTCACCATATTGATGGTGCTGTGGGAAAGTGAGAAGCCTAAGTCTTAGGCCTTTAAGATGGTAATTCCTCAACCTTAGGCCTTTTGGATGGTAATTCCTCTCCAATCTGTAATCCTCAGTGCTTCCAGCAGTGAAGAAAACTCTAGGGGTTTCATGTTTTGGAGCCTCCAGCAAAGGCAGGCAGCACTCATTTGGAGTACCTCTTAGAGTATGGACTCAGGACCAGCCTGCTGTGTGTGCATGCTTGTGTGTATGTGTCTGTGTGTCAGGGGATGGAACCCATGACCTGGAACAAGACAGGCACGCACTCTAACACCAAGCTACACTGGCACGGCGCGGCACACTGTTTTGAAAGTCAGCCATTAACTTGCAACTAGGCTGTTGTCGAGAAGGCTGAGTCATATGACTCCAATCTGACATTCCCATTTCAAGGTATGTCAACTGGAATTCCAAAAAGAACATGGTACACATCTGTCCCAAAAGACCACCAACTACCAATGGCAAATTCAAGAATAAGAGCAACTTTTTTTTTCTTAGGGAAAATGGTAGTGCTGATGAACGTTTTGTTCTCATCTGCTGACGGGCGGGTATTGGCTCTATGAAGCAAGGGGTGGGGCACTGAGGCTTTAGTTATAAACCTGGATTTTTATGAGAAAATGAGTCCTAAGTCCAGGTTGATATGAGGCAGACGGATTTTGAAAGGGAGCCATAGGTGAACCTAGTGGACATTCTAAGAATGTAATTACCTTGGATGGTTTCAGACTTTCAAGGCTCTGGCTTTGGTGGTATCAGACTCAAAATTTCTATGGGGTAAGGAAAGGTAGGTGATAGTTGGGTCACTATGGAATAGCAAGGGAGATAGTCTAAACTGCACGTGAAATACGATGAAAGACTGATGCTTGGAAAGGAGACCAGGGGGACTGGCCAGGCAGGGCAAGTGGGGGCCTAAGGCCAGAGTGTGGTGGGGGCTGTGAGCCCAGCTCCCCTTGTCTGAGCTTCTCTCCTCCACTGGAGAATCCTCAGAGACCGTCCATTGGCAAGGGTCAGAGAGCATGCCTCCTCACACCAGGCTGCCTGGGACAAGGCTGCGACAGACAAGGAGAGTGCTTCCTTTCTTCCAAAGAGACAGCGGGTCACGGCCGAGTGGGACTAGATAACATGCTGCAGACTGCATTTCCCATTCACCACGTGGGACTTCTCCTGTTTCTCTGCCACACTGAGATGAATTTGTTTCTATCATTATTTAAGAAACTCAAGAGTTATGTCAAGTAAGGGAACCCTAGAACTAGTCCCCAGTACAGCCTACCCCTTGCGTGTTCTTCCGCTCATATTAACCAGTTATGCAGGCACAGAGACACACTGAGATGGGCCTCTCAGGAGATACCAGATCTCTATTCCTAGAGGAAACCTGTCTGGGCATGACGAGTGAGAATAAGGCCTGGGACTTGTCCGAAGTTCACGATTCATCGGTGTGTGGTGGACGACTTCTGGGAAAATATCAGAGTATTTCAATGGCTTAGACGACAGCATCAGAGAGCGCAGGATCCTCAGGGAAGAGGCAACGGCAAAACTTGTTCATCGGACACCTTCCATACCAAGACCTCTGGACCAAACCTCCAGGATAGGAATGATCTAAAGAGAACACAGACTGTGGAAACCTGTCTTACGTGGGAAAGAGGAAGCCCTGAGCTCAGGAGGCACAATTATATCTGGTGGAGTTTCATGCTCCAGGAGGCAAAAGTCTGTCCCCTTCCCTAGTAGAAGACCACGGACTGAATGAACAATTAAAGATCATAAAATCTTAGGAGACACAAATCCCTTGAAGGAAAGACAATGAAAAAAATTTTACCCACCTTAAAAATGAGTAACAACAAAGTAACAGACCTAGAAAGTCAAAATATTCATAATGAGTTTCTGCCATTTGTCTGGAGAAATGACAGTGAGACTGGAGTTCCAGTCGCTCTTCTTATCTTTCAGTTATCAGTGCAGAAGTAAGAAGGGTAGCAAAGGTGGAAAACTGAGTCACAGATCTGCCTGTTTCACCCCAGGGTCTCCAGGGTGCCCCTCTAATCCCTCCCTGAGGCAACAGGCCCACCATCTCTGAGGACTTTCAATGCCTTTGCAGCTCATAAGCTAGTCTCAGCTGTTCAATACCAGTGCATGTTATGCCCTTGTAGAACCCAAATGGACTAAGACAAGGCCCAAGAGGCAGGATAAGAATCTAGACCTGAAGGAAGAGAGGAGGGACCTGAGGAGACTGAAATCAGAACACCAAGGAGAGAGGCAAGACGGATCTACTAGCCCACAGGAGGAGCCCCTAGTATGGATACAGGATGAGCAGAATCCTGATTTAGGAGGGAATCCAGTTCTTGCCACAGGGGAGGGGTTTCTACAAAGGAGGAAGTCAATTTGCTTCAGTTGGTTCAACTCAGGAAACTCCAAGCAGAGGGATACCTGCAAACACTGAACTAGGAGTGAGCCTCGGAGATCCTAGGCCAACCCCACTCTCAAACCAGGGCTGGTTCTGTAGGCAGCAGGTTGTGCTAAGGATTAGGAGAGCCTGACCGAGAGCTGAACTGGGGCTGAACCTTAGATTTTGAGCTTACAGAGGACATCAGCATGAGGCAGCCCAGGCAGAGTCCACTGATGGGAATCCTTGTAACTTGTAACTGTCTCCTGCCTTGAGCAAAGACCAGTGACAAATGTGAAATTCTAAGCTGTTGGCCACATCTGAGGGTCACAGACATGTTGTGGCAGACCCATCAGAGAAAGGGACCAACATCTATAAACATGTTGAGATTCTAGTGTCAGCAACTGTGTTTGAGGCCTAAGTCCTTTCAAAACCCCAGGGAGCCAACCTGACCCTATCAGCAGGTGCCAAGGATCCCAGATCCTCAGGTCACCCCCTCCTAGCCCCAGGCTGGCTTTGGGAGTCTATTTTTGGTCATCCAGAAAATTTCCCTCTGTTCCCCCCTGGGAAAACAAATTTTCATGAAAATCCAGAAGGCAGAAAAAAATGCATTAGTTTTCATCCTAGGTCAACTTTTGAGGAAGGCACTTCTGATTACCAGGAATGCTTACTGCTCCTACGTAAAGACATACTGTGTTCCAAAAAGTGTCTTCTGCGTGGGCCACACTGGAGTGCAGGCTCACCTAGGACGTGGCCTTGGTCAAGGACGGGGTTCACACCCAGCACACCCAAAGCCAGCCCTTGCTCTGAAATGCTGCCCGGGTCATGCAGGGAAGACAACAGTGGCCCAGCACATCCTTTTCCACTGCAGATGACTTAATGCACATTTGCTCAGATGTTTTATTTTTAGACTACATGTATTTTTTTTTTTTTTTAATGCCATTTGAAAAAAATACTCTCTACAGAAACATTGGGACGTTTGAAACAAGAAAATTCAAGGAAGACCTCACATCAGGACCTGGCTCAAGCTGCCCTCCCCTTGCACCTTCAGTGTCAAATGTTACAGAGCTGTGGGGTCACTGGAGCGACAGGCTTCTGAGGGCTTCCCTCCCACTAGACCTCCAGGAAAGGTAAGGAACGAGCACCTCCAGTGTTAGTAATGGGAACGGGAAGTGGGGGTGGCTAGATCCTGAGGAGGAGTGGGAAGAAAGCCGTGCATCTGAGACATCTCCAGGATAAGACTGCCCTGCCCCACAGAGGCCGAGAGCTGTACTCAGTTCCCGACACTCAAGCACAGCCTGAGATTCCACCCTGAGCACATTCTAGAGGAGCAGGAAAGAGAAACCTTCCCTGAGCGGGGAAGCAGGGTAGCCATAGGAACACTGCTATGGGCTGTGGGCCTTCCCTGACCCAAAGGGACGTGTTCTCACATTGCTACCTCCCCTTTCTGCCTCAGACCTACTGTGCAGGCAGGCAGTCTGAGAGCTATGGTGCTTGGTGTGTCAATAGTAACCCCGGCTATCTCAACACTGGACCAAAGGAAGAGCAAGCCGCGGGCAAGCCTAAAAGCCAGGAAGAGAAGGAGGACATGATACCTGCAGACATGGGCAGGAATCTCCCTATTTTCAAGCAGCACACATCCCTCTCCAGCCACAGGACAGAAGTGGCTTCCAAGCTCAGGACAGGAAACTGACCCCCCATGTGAGCAAGTGTTTTGCACACCCTCCCTTCCCAAGGCAGCCTGCTCTAAAGAAACCCTGGAGATAGGAGCACTCTCCTGGGAACGGTGGACATTTTCTACAGTTTAGAGGCTTACTCACGGTCCAGTGGAGGTAGAACTGGGTGGGAGTGTATGTTTGAAGACTTTTTTGATGTGCTCCCTGAAGGAACAAAAGGGCAAGGCCTAGAAACAAGGCAGGTGCTGCTCACGGGCCAGCCGCACGACGTTGCTATCTAGAAGCAGGCCACCCTGACAGTGCCCCTCTCAGGTGGGTACCACAGGAAGGGAGAGACCCTCCCTAAGAGACCAGGAACTGCCTGCTCCCCAGCGTGACAGCTGCAGTGCAATGCCAAGGAGTCCTCCACAAATGACAGGCATGCTGTGGGACAACCACACGCTGCCTCAGGAGAAAGGAGGCAAAAGAGGAGCTGGGGTGGAAAGTGAGTGACATAAGTACCCCCCACAGCCAAACAGGCGGACCCAGCCCAGGCAGCAAGGCTCAGAAGGAGCTCCGCGCAGCAGGGACATCTCTGCGGAGGTGCACACGGGCTCCACCAGGAGCACAAAGGTGATGGCGAGGGAAGTTTCCAGGCCTGCTGTCACCCTTGGACAGACACACCTGGAGTCTTCCTTTCATCCATTCTGATGAAACGCAGGACCGCTCCTTGGGGTGAGCAGGCATCACCTTGTGAACCCCACTGGCTTTGGGAAGCTGCAGCAATTCCTGTGCCCAAGAGACAGTGCCATGTCTGAGGCTCTGCCCGAACCTCTGCTCATTAGCTAAAGGCACTGGATAACTCCACGACTTCACCTTTGACCCAGGTGGTCTGGGTCAGACTAGTAAAACAGTAGAGAGGTTTCTGGCAAAAAAATCAAAGAAGTAGAATCATCCAAAAAGAAGACAACGCTTATGTGTGGGTGCTCTGAAGTGGTCACTAGAGAGAAGCTGTGCAGCTGCTGATTCAGACCTGCAGGGAGGAGAGGATGACAGAGGAGCCCATCCTGGCCCTATCGTGACCAGTTCCAGGACTAAGGGCCTTGTTCTGTGAAACCCTTCCGCACATACACACCGTCCCTGGTACCAGGCTCCTTCTCGACCCTTCCTTGTGACCAATACCAGCTGGCTGTTCAGTGTCAGGAGCCCAGGCTTCTGTCTTGCTCTTCTGCCTTGCAGGGCCTACATTCCCTAGGTAATCTTCTGGCCTAAGATAGCTGTCTCCATTCCAGCCATCTCATCTACAGTCCAGAGTTACGGAAGCAGGGAAGGAGGGGGTCATGCCTCTCCCTCCCCACCCTACCCCCAAGGATCATTTCATAGAAGCCATATATATACCATCTCTGTCCACACCTTTCTGGCCAGAGTTTAGTCACAACTCCACACAAAACTTCAACAGACACTGGGAAATGTCTTGGCTTCAAGCAGCCATGTGCCCAAGAGTTTCCATGTTAAGAGGGGCAGAACAGAAATTGAGAACAAATGCTTGCTACACAAGTCCTCTTACTGCTTACGGCTATAGCTTTGACCATTCTGAGATTCGGAGAGAGGGTGCAGGCCCAAGACTTCCTAGCACGAAGGGCCTGGCGTACGGGTGTGCAGCATCTAGAGCGAGCCTGACTGCACATGAGGTGCCACTCGGGGCTTCCCACTCCACAGGACTAACCCATTGGTATTCACGACTGGCCTTACAACCTAGGCACAACTGTAACCCCATTTTACAAAGCACAAAACCAAGGACTATGCTTTTAAGCACCAAATACGCCATCAGTGCCTACACGAGTCAATCACAGCACAGGACTCCATAGGCAGACTTCACAGGGGACCACTGCCCTACAGGCCAACACACCGCTGGTGGGCCTCAGAGAGCCCTTCTCACTCTGGGGACACCAGCTGTAATGGCTCCAGGACTAGGTCTCCCCAGAGAGAAGGGCAGTGTCTGTGGCCCTGAGGTGGCACCCCTCCTCCATGCTGACAACTCAGACCAGAGGACTATTTCTAGACCTTTATTTCTCTGTGAAAAGGAGGAAAAAGGAATAAAATAAAAATGGCAGAGTTGACACAATAAAATCCACTGGAGGATGGAGAAAGGGAAGTGGACAAGCAGACAGGAAGGGGCCCCACTACAGCAGCAGGAGCCAGTGACCTGGGACGCTTACATCTCTCCCCAGTGTGAGCAGGGGTGGCCCCTTCCTCCCAGGGTTGCTGCCCTGTCCTACCTTGTGCTCCCCTAGCCCCTGGGAGGAGGACAGTGAGAAGTCATCCCAGGATGGGGAGAGGAGAAACCGTGCTGGGTGAAGGGGCCTGGGGTCAGACCATGCACAGGGAGTGACAGTCAGTGGCCCCTCACTGTCTCCCCAAGGAGGTACTCAGGAGAGATGAAGGGTGGACACCAGAGGCCGGTGTTGGCTCTTCTTCCAGCATCAGGCGAGAGAGAGAACTGGGAAAACAGGAATATGCAAGACTCAGAACCACAGCCGTCCCTCTGCCCACTACTGCCACATCTCCCTCTTCCCAGGCCACTATGAACTGGGGCTCTATGCTTTCAAGGCCTTACCAGTCAGAGCCTCCTGGGCAAAGTACTTGACATCCACATCCTGGTCCTGGGTCAGCTTCTCCAGGATGGGCTTGACTTCACTCTGCAGGGTGCTGGGAGAAGGGAGAGGACAGGGTAAGCCAGGCTTGGCTGGAGGCCACAGATGGGCAGAGTTCCTGACTATGGAGGCAATTACTTTGAAGGCTGGAAGGTGACAAACAAGGACAGACATCTCAGAGGCCCAGAAAAGGAACATCAGAGCTGTCAGGGAAAGCAGAGCAAAGAAGCAGAGAACCCTGAGTCTCAACTGGGCAGCTGGGTGCCTTTCACTGATCAGACACCTATCTAGCGAACTGCATATCATGTGTGCATGCAGTGGCACATCACTCCTGATTCTTGCACACGTGCAGCTTGAACCAGGAGAAAGACACAGTCCAAACTGGGAATAAGTAAAAGTCGTGTGGCCAGAGGCTCAGCTGGGGAGTTCTTGTTCCTGCAGGAGCTCAGCAGAGAAATCCACCTCTTGATTGGGCCCAAGTACATCTGCCTTCACTGGAAAATCAGTAATTCTGGGAATGAAGGAAGATCTCTGAGACAAACTAAACGTGAGAGTCTCTGGAGCAACACAGAGAAACAAGGTTTGCAGACCCCATTTGTCTTCTCCTGGTAGACAAGAGAACTCCCCCTTTCTCCCATGTAACCACCGATTTGTTTTATTTCTGAATTGATAAAAATGGTAAGCTTCCTGGGTCTGGCTTCTCCCGCAACAGGATATTTGAGTCACACGTGTCATTGCAAGGGTCTGCTTTCTCATTGCTGAGTTTTCCATCCTACAAATAAGCCCCAAAGAATCCACTCTAGGGTGGACGGGCACTTGGGTTGCTTCCATCTTGCAGCTACTATGTGCAAAGCTGCCGCCAGCATCCTTCTGTCTTCTTTGGGACGTAGACCAGGGTGCGAGGGCTGGCATGCAGCATTCAGGGATTACGAGGCTCACCACAGCCCACCAGCATTCGGAGCGTGTCATGGCCCCTCCACAGCCTCTGGCAGTCGGGAGCCTTCTGCTGTTCCACACCCGGTCACAGAGCACTGTTATGCAGCTGGTCTGGCAGTGCCATGACACCTGGCCCAGCTGTGGCCACGCCTTCCTGATGATGAACGATGCTGACGCCTGTCATGCCCTTCCTGGCCATGTGAAGACCCTCCTTTTGAGCTATCAGTTCAAGTCTTTGCCTCTGTCTTTCTTGGGCTTCCCTTGCCTTAGTATTTGTAGACAAGTTTTCTGGGTGAATCCTTTATCAGAAATACCTCCTCTGAGTCTGAGGTTTTCCATTCCACTTCAAAATATTACCTTTTCATAAACTATTCTTCATTTTACTAAAGGCCATCCTATTGACCTCTTCCTATGCCAAGTCGTAAAGATATACATTCTCCTACATTTTCTTCCAGGAGACTTATTTATCTTTCTGGCTCTGCTCTGTCATTTCAAATTAATATGCTTATACACTGAGGCATCCAAGTGATGTGGACATCCAAGTGAGCCAGCCACTTTTGAAACTATGGGCATTCCCTGCTGGGTGCAATGGGGCCTGCTGCAGCACAAGCTCAGTTTGCTCTGCCGCCTCCACCCGATGCCACTGTGCTATAAATGTTCTTGCGTCGACAGCTCTTTTGAGCACAGTGACATTGTATGTCTTGGTATCTGGTACAATACCTTGTCCAACTTCATACTCAGGAATGCTATGGCTGATTCAGATCTCTGCACTTCTGTGTTATTTCCAGCAAGTACCATCCTGTCAATTTTCCACTAAAAATATCTGCTGACATTTAATGGGCTGATAACAAATCTAAAGATGAATTTGGGGAACTGTCCCATATGTGGATATCGTATAGATCTCCCTGAATTTCTCCGAACAATGTTTTATAGATTTCACCAGGAGTTTTACATCTTTCATTAAATTCATTCCTGGCTATTTGATGTTTGTTATTATTTATACAAGCACATGTACAAACATATAGATGTACATAAATACACACAGAGATTTATATATGTATGTGTATACATACGATATGTAAATACTCAGTAATTTCATTTTCTAATAAAATACTTGCTAACTTCATTTTCAATGCTCAGTTGCTGGCACACAGTGCCACCCCCTCCTCTCTCCTCCATTCTGTGAGGCAGGTCATAAGAATGCTGAGGGGAAGGGAGAGGACAGGGCCTCAGACCAAGCCAAGAAAAGGCCTGATTTCAGCCCTGGGCTCCATCTTCAAGGTCAAAGAATAAGATGCCCTGCTAGTGTGAGGGAGCATACAGGCCTCACCTGTTGTCCAGAATGGGCCCTATCTTCTGTAGGGACTTGGCCACGTTGAAACGGACATTGGCGACTGGGTCCCCAGCCATGCGCAAGACTGTGGGTAACATATGCTTGGTGGTGATGTCCTGCCCACATACTTCAGACAGCACCTGGGGGCCAGTGAGTGACAGAGGGATTATTATGTGAAGTTCAGGCTAAATTCCGTGTTCCCTGTCCCCTGACCAGGCCACTGGGGTGATCATCAGGTGCTAAGGGGATGCTAGGCAGCATCAGGGTCCAGCAGACTTGCCCTGAGTTGTTTATCCTCTGGATGCTCCAGGTCCCCCAACACCATGGTCCCCTGACACTGTGGCATACTCCTGGTCTCTGTCCTCTGGGACAGAGATGGGCCTTGATTTCTAATCCCTGAAAACCCTTCTTCATTCAGTGGTTTTTTTAAACTGTGGCATGGGAAGAAATTATCAGAATACTGAATTACATTTGTTTCCGAATCCCATTCTTGAATTTCTAGACATGTGTACGATGAGTATGTAAATACAGAAGTACATGAGATAATCAAAATGAGAAAATACAAACAGATATGAGCACTTCCCATATGTGTCCTGACTGTTCTAAGCCCTTTACACATTTAACTCAACACGACCTGATGAGTTAGGGACTGTGGTTACCAGTAGCAAACCCTTCTAGTGAGAAAACCAAAGCATTAAGTGGTTAGGTAATTTTCTCAAGCTGCAGAGCTTGCTGAGTGGCAGAGCTAGAATTTAAACCTAGGTCTGAGTCTAGAGCCTGCATGCTTAGCCACCGTGTCATAAATAAATAAGCTCACATACTCGCAGGAAAGAGGGTGCTCACGACACTTTGGAGAGTGCTATTCATGTTTAACAGGTCTCTCCAACCATCTCCCCCTACGCAAGTCCTGGCCATGAGAGGCCCAATGGCCCCAAGCCTGGGAGCCTCAAGCCTGCAGTCCCAGGTACCCTGGGTCTCTGCCACTTCTTCCATTTCCACACCAGCTGTTTGGTTGGGGGCCCTCTTCTGCCCTCCTCTCCCAGACACACTGTTCCCCAGATGTGCAGGTAGGGTGCTCACATTGATGCAGAAGAGTGTAGTCATGCGGTGCAGGTAGTTGGGGTCTCCAGACATGGCCAACACCTTGGGGATGATAGTGGCATGGGCCCACTCCTTCCCAAACTTCTCTACTAGCTTCTTCAGGTTGCTGGTGGCTGCTTCACGGATAGCATAGACTACAGCAGGGAAGAGTAAGAGGGAGGTGGTCAGGGGTGAAGGGCTCAAGGTGTGTAACATCCTACACACTACTGCTTACAAAGCAATGTCTGTTGCCAGGCCAAATGCAAGTCAATAAACTCAGCCAGAAAGAAAAAAGGGCTCACTATGTTCTACCTAGTGTCTTCTTTTCATACAACATCTCCTCATCACTCCAAGAGGAACTGGCCTCAATATACAGAAGGGCAAACTGAGATTCCAAGAAGTCATTTGCCCAAATCATTAAACACTTAACACATCAAACAAGTACCTGGCAGAGATAAACACTAACTTTTATTTTTTACCACTATTAATAAAAACAATAAGCAATTCTTACAATGGCCCTGAGAGACTGAGATGAGAAGTCTCATGTTTCACAGAATGAGTGCAGGGCTGAGAGATGAAAATGACTCGATTAAGCTTCCAGCCAGGAGAGTGGGATTCAAATCCAAGTCTGTCTGCTGGGTGCTCCTCCAACTTCACTATTTCAAGCAGTCCCTGTGTGACCTGCCACATCCCCTTCCCAGCCTGCACTTCTCTAGGGCTCTAAATAGCAAGGGAACGGGTCCGTTGAGCACGTGGAATCGGGGCAGTGGCCCCAGCCCATCGTCCAACCCTCCTGGAGCTTTTGTCTCCTCCCGCCATCTTGCTGGAGGGACTCACCATGATCCACAAGCCAGGCCATGCACAAGGAGTTGAGTTTCTCATCAAAGAATTCCACCCCCTGCAAGAGCAAAGGAGATAAAGGTTTAAGGGAGAAGAGGCAGAGAAAGAGGCCAGAGACCCCAGGGAAATGAGGTCCATCCCAGACACTGGACACTTCTCAGCCTCCTGAGGTGCCCCTTTCCCTCCGCCTGCTTACTGCATTCTACACACGTTCTAAGGACCTGTTTCCCAGGTCTGTTCCTCTGACTCCCCTACAGCAGGCTTCCATGCCATTACCCACCACTGCCCTGCACACTCCAATTACCAGACCCTGGCAGTCTGCCACCCCAGGGCAGTGCTGCCAGGCCCCGGGTCTCCTCACTCACCAGCTGTCCAGCCAGCAGGGGCATATATTCAATAATGGCCAGTCGCACTCGCCACTTGGCGTCCTCAGCCAGCTCCACAATGGCAGGGAGCAAGGACTGAGAGAGCTGCCGGATGCCGATCACCTCATTCACACAGTCCAGGTTGGAAATGATGTTCAGCCGCACCTCTGGGCACTGCGGAGAGGATAGGAGGTTCTCAGAAAATGCTCTGTGTGCTCAACCCAAGACCAGTAAAAAGAGCACAAAAGCCCCAACTCTGTGTGACCAACACCTCACAAGGGCCTTCCCAGCTCCTGGCCCTATAGTAAAGGCACACACAGGGCAAGCAGTGTGTATTACCAGGTGATGCAGTCTTTTATACCTTATCACCTCAAGACATATTTAGCCATTTTGAAAGAACTAGCAGGAATCACAGGGGAAAATACAATGTTGCAGCAAAAGCAAGAGTAATGTAGACATGATTTTAAACCTCCTCTGCCTCCTGCTAGTTGGGGCTTCTGGGAAGGGCTCCTTTCTGGTTATCAATCTGTGACATGAAAAGTGCATCCAGGCCTCAAAGAGCTGCTGTGGCTACTGAGAGCAAAGAAAGGGCCAAGCGGCTAAGACACAAAGGATTAACAGGCAGGAGCTCATTCTCGTCACTGCTGTTGCTTTTATTCTCTGCCCATCTGAGTCCCAGAGAGCATGTTTCATTCCTCCTACATCTCCAGTACCCAGCAGTCTCTGGCCCATAGGTCTCAATACGTGTCTGCTGAAAGAAAGAAGGAATTTTTGTGTGTATACTCTACTGTACTGGGAATTGAACCCAGTGCTTAAAAAAGATTTCCGGCCCTTTTTAAATTTTTATTGTAAGACAGGGTTTCACTGAGTTGCTGAGGCTGGCCTTGAATTTGCAATCCTTCTATCTCAGCCTCTAAAGTAGCTGTAATTATAGGCATGTGCCACCATGTCTAGCTAAGAAATATTTCTTGAACTACTTGTGATTACCAGTATTGTGAGATCTTTTGATTTATCACATGTATATATACATATTGCATCAATGTCCATAAAGCATACAAACAAATTTATAAGAAAAGACATATAAACAAAGTTAGTTCTCTTTGTTTTGGATATCAGAGATTCTACATAGGGGCACTTTTTATTTTGAGACAGGATCTTGCTAAGTTGCTGAGGCTGGTCTCAAACTTGTGATCCTCCTGCCTCAGTGTCCCAAGCAATGGAAGTGCAGGAATGTGTCACTCCACTGGGCCAAAATTAGTTCTTGTTACTCAAAAACAGCAGCCTCCCAGATCCTTGTCCTACATTACATATTCCCAAATAGCAGACACTGAGTTACTTTTCTCTATATTCCCTTAGAAGTGTGGAAAAAAGAAGCAAGCACAGAAACAAGCCAGTGGACAACTAAGCAAGTGTGCAGTAAAGTCAGCAGATTCAGGCTGTCCAAACGTGGTGCATTCCAGAAAAAGGTCTTGCCCCTCACCAGCTCCTGGGAAGGAACCTCTAAGCCCCTGGGATGTCCTGATAGGCAAGAGTGTCCTGGTTCACCTTGTACCTCGTGTCACTCCAGATAATCTGTGCTAACAGTGTGATACATGGTTGAGATCTTGGAACATTTGGTATCAAGCATGCCCTCTGGAGGGGCTGGAGACTAAGTAAAAATTATCAGTCACACAGATGCTCCTGGCCTGTGCAACCAACTGCCAATGAAATCCTGGCCATTAAGGCTCAGGCTGAGCCTCCTGGTTGGCAATACTCCATGGGTGCTGCCACATATCGTAGCCGGGTGAAGTAAACACTGTCCCCACAACTGTGCTGGGAGAAGTAAGAGAAACCCAGCTGGTCTCTCCCATCACCTGTGAATCAGCAGACTCGATCTGGATCCCTGCACTGCACGAAACAGGAAATGTGGACACAACAGCTCATCTGAACTCTGCGGGCTGTTGCAGCAACTCACTGAACCTGAGGGTGGACTCAAGGACCCAGACGCAGCGAGCAATGAACAAAAGGACTGGCGATCAATGGGAGGACAAGGTGGCCTTATCCGGGACCCCAAAGTAGAATCCCCCAAGAGGTTCCCCAACAACTCCTTTGTAAAAAGCATATAAATCCCTCTTATCCAAAAACATGATTCTCCACTGGAAATGGAAGACAGCCAGTATTCTGCTACCTAGTCTGAAGGCTAAAGAAGTCTTAGAACCAACATTCCTCCCGCCCGCCCTGACAAGGAGCAAACTCAATTTTCTACGACCCAGATGCTCAGGGGGAGGGCAGGAAGAGTTCCAGGGCTCATCAGGTTGTTGATCTCACTTTCCTCTTTGAGTGCTTCAACAGTCCACTCCTTGAACTTCTGTGAAACGCTGCTCATGTGTTCAGAAACTGACATAAATGAGTCTGTTGAAAGCTTACCTAGCTTTCCTTCAAAGGCATTTGTATTCCACAGTTTACAAAAGCTTGGCCTGTCATGACATCAGGAGAGTCATTCAGTGGTTTCCTCTTACCAAAGCAAAACTTGAAAAGATTTCCACCAGCAGTTTTAAATCTAACATAACCCTTCTGCTTTGTTCTACCTTGGCTCCCATAAACAGCTCTTTGGGACCTGAGCCTGACAGAGTTAAACTGAAGACTGACTCTCCTCAGGAAAAAATCCACAATCATATGCTATGATCTTCTGACCTGCCCTTCCTTCCTGCTCTAGAAAAAGACTTCTGGAGTAGGAACACCTATCTTCACCCCAGTCTAGGAAAAGGTTCATGTGTACACATCAGAATCTACAACTACACGTCATCAAAGAGCTCCATTAGAGGTAGACATGACCCAAATAAAATGGCACCACTGGTCCAGCTGGCTCCTCCTGACCCCTACAGCCAGTCCCTGTGGCCTCCCTGCACCCTAAGGTCACCTTCCTTCCTTTGCACTGGCCTCAGGGTTCTATTCTAACACCAGATGAGTCTCGGCTCTGCCACTTGCCCACAGACACAAATCCAAACTCCTTTCCCAGTGGTCACACTGGTGATCTCTCTAGTTATCACCTTCTCTTGCTTTCTGTGGTCCAGCTTACTTGGACAGTCACGAGTAACCACCTGAGTATCTCTGACTAATGGGGCACGTGGGGTGTGAGCAGACGTGATGTGTGTTGTCCTTAGGAGGACCAGGCCTGCTGCTGTAAGGTGCCTACCCCTTCATTGGGACTAGGAGACGGTAAAAATTACAGCATTCACCTCAGCCCAGAGGGAGCTGAAGTCGGCAGGGCTAACCCACCAGTGTGGGCCCACTGAGAGAGAAACAAACCTGTCTTATTTAAGTCACTGCATCTTGGGGTCTCTATTACAGCATCTTCACCTGAACCGTAAAACACATGACCCACCCCTCTCAGCACCTATAGCACCTTGGATGCTGTAGATGCGTATTGCCCTTCTGCCTTCTCTGCTGCCAGTTTCTGAAGGTTGAAGATTAAAACGGACTTGTTCTTCCTCATTTGTATTCCCAACACCCAGGAAAAGGACCAAACACAGAGTGTGGGACACACAAATCAAAGCCTAATAAGAGAATGGGTGAACACACAGACCATTGTGCCCACAAACAATAAACTCAGCAGAGATCTGAATGCCTGCTGAAGTTCTAGGAGATCCCTGGTCAATCAGGGCAGCCAGACCGTCACCTGTGCAAACTCAAGAGTTGAAATCCCTCCTGGCACCTTACCTCATCCTTCAGCTGAGCCAAGAAGAGGGGCAAGAGGTGCTCAATGGTGTTGTCTTTGCCCAAGATGGGTGAGAGGCCCATGATGACCGAGGCCAGGGCTGACTTGACGTGCTGGTTGGCATCTGACACCAGCTCCTGGAGGGACAAGGAGGGAGGCACCGGCATCAGGCCAGCCCTGCAGGGGCAATGACCAAGCAGACGCCAACTCTGAGGGAGGCACCAGCACAGGCCAGCCCTGCAGTGGCAATGGCCAAGCAGACGCCAACTCCGAGGAAGCTCTGAGATGACCACTCCCCTGCCCTGCTCACTCATGGGACAGGCAGTTCAGGGACGGGGCAAACCAGTTTCAAACATGCCCCCATTGCTTAGAGCTGATGACCCTGCACCCAGTAACCCCACCCCAATCCCAAAGCTCTGTGGATGAGGGGACTAGGATCCCGTCTGAGGACGCTCACTGCCAGCACTTGCTGCCAAAGTCAGCCTGAGCCTCAGATTCCTGCGTGTTTTTTGGATACTGGGGACTTAACCTAGGAGCGCTCTACTACCGAGCACGTGGCCCCCCAATCCTCTTCATTTCATACTTTAAGATAGGGTCTCGCTAAGCTGCTGAGGCTGCCCTCCAACTTGAGGTCTCATGCCCTGGTCCAAGCCTCAGGTTCTGTCTGTAGTTAGAACCCCAGTTGCCTCAAGCCCAAGTGGGGCACTGGCAGGTGGGGAACCTAGTTTGTGCCTGGCAGCCCTGAGGCCAGCACACGCTTCTTCTCTGACCCTCCCACTCAGCTCCCCTCACCTTAACACAGGGCAAGATTTGCGTCATGATCACATTCTCCCGACAGTCGGCTGAGAGGCTTTCGCAGAACTCTGCGGGTGAGGAGAGGGAGGGCAGGTGAGACCCGGCGTCCTGCTCCCACTCCCGCCCCTTGGGCACCCACCCCCCTTGCTGTGTTCTGGTTGCCAGCACCAACCTTTGACCTTGTGGGAGGCTGCAGCCCTCACCTCAGCCTCACAGTCCTTCATCAGGTTCTGGAAGGCGGGGACCAGATCTGTCTTGGTGATCTCAGGCCCCACTGCTTTCTGAAGCTACAGAGAGGGAGAAAGAGGATGAGTGGCAGGGGAGAGTGAGGGTCAGCTGGGAAGCCACCCTGGGCCAATGGGTAAAATCAAAATCAAGACGCCAGAATCAGGGGCCTGAGCAAGGGGACCAGAATCTTCACTGAGCTCTAATCCTGGCACCAAATGACCCTGGATAAAACTCTGTACCTCTCTGAACCCTAGCTTCTTCAGAAGCAAAGTGAGGGTCCTGAGGGCATGGCCTTCACAGTGCTGTTTGCATTAAAGATAACAACAGACCTCCTTATCATTCAGATGATTTTGTGTTTGGTTTTATGTTACCTGATCCAGAAACATTTTAACGGATACGATTTTTATTTTTTTAAGACTGGTTACCAGAAATAGGTACTACTTTTATAATTAAAATGAAATGATACAGACTGAGGGGGGAGAAGTACACAAGTCCTACCTGTCTCCTAGCACAGACCTGCTCAGAGTTCATTCCCACAGACACAGATGGGAGCAGGACAACTCATTACCAAAAGGGGAATAAATAAGTAAAGACCTTGTCAGGCTTTCCTTTAACACATATTGTTGTCTGCTGGGAGCCAAGCACTGTTTCAACAGCCCAAAGCCCTGCCCTCCTAGAACTTTTACTCCAAGGCCCAGATAGACCCAGTGTGTGCTATTCAGGAGACAAGGCCAGGGAGGCACTGACCCACAGGCATGTGCACACCTGCTTGCATGGTCTAGTTCCCTTGCATCTTCACAGAGCCCAGGGAAACAGTACTGGAGGCTCTGACCTTTCCAGCAGACACCAGTGTAAATAAGCAACAACACAGGAGAGGGAGCCCACGATGAGAGTGGCAAGAGAAGTGTGTCTGATCCGACCCTGCCCATCTCCACTGCACTGGGCCCTAGATCCAGCCCTGAATCTTCCTGCTCACACCTGCTCTTCCCGGGACACAAGTCCTACCCTAGCTCTCCCTCACCCATGTATCTTCCACAACCAATTAAAGCACCACAACCAGCTAAAGCACACTCTCCTCAATGCTTCCTGGTCCCCACTACCTATGTGCCCCACACCTCTGACACTTCATTATCAGTTTCCCTCTATCTAGGCTGACCAGCCCCTTTGAAGAGGAATATGCTAAATTCACTACACCCCAAAAACTCCCAGTAAAGAGAGGATGATCAACAAAGAGCACTGTCCTGGGTTGCTGCCCCTGTTCTATCTGCTGGAGGTGTCAATCTGACCAATTAAACTTTTGGGAGTCTAAATTTGGCCTCAAATCTCTCACTATGGCACTTCAGTTGCCATATCAACCACCCAGGATTGGCATGTGTAATGGGATTCAACAGGGCAATCACAGAGATCTTCCTGTTCCACCACCTGAGAGAATACGCTAGCCTAATGAAAACCTCCACTCCTGCACATGCCTTCCCGGTCCTCTGTGTGTCCCCTCCCATAGGTAGGCCCATTGCCTACCTCGGTGAACTTGTCAGCCACCATGTAGCGGACACGCCAGGACTTGTCCTCAGCAGCCTGGCGCAGGGTGGGCATCACTAGGGCCTCCAGGTCCTCCTGTGGCAGAAGCTGGGCAATGTTCACACACGCCTCCACAGCCAGCAGCCGTACCGAGTCCTGGGGAAAGGATTGGAGCAGGGGTTCCACTGAGTCCCAGCATTCCCTTTAAGAAACTGGGACCATCAGAGGCAGGAATGACGGGGCCAGGGGACAAACCCACCTGCTCGTCAGAGGCCAGGTTGGAGAACATGGGGATGATCTCGCTTTTGACGTTGTCCAGTTCTAGTACCTTTGCAAACTCCCCCAGCTTGGAGGCTGCGGCCCGCCGCACCATGGGGGTATCATCTGAGCACAGGTTCCGGAAGTACCTGGGGTGGAGAGAAGGGGGTTCAGGAGGAGGAACCCTGGGGATCCCAAGGCAACAGACTGCGCAGGGCTGAGAGGGGCACCACAGATTCCACAGTCACTCAGGTGCTAACTCTGGCTGGGGGACTGTGCAAGTGAAGGCCCCTCTGAGTCTTCCCAGCCTGTTCAGTGGGGCTGACAGCAAGAGTTCCTCCCCACAGGTTGACACCAGATTTCAACGTGGTTGAGACACTGAGGTCCTGTCTGCACACAGTACATTCGCAAACAATGGCAGGAGCTCACAACTATGTAATGACCACATAAAGTGCTCAACCAAAATGCCACTGAAGGGTCTCATCTTTCAGCAGCAATTATGTCGACCAGTGGTGTGGGGACTATCGCACACCTTCAAGCGTGCGTGTGAGCCGGCATCGTGGAGTGAGGTACAGGGCAGCAGCGAGAGGAGTGATGGAGACGGTCAAAACCTGAGGGTGTAGCTGCTGAGGACTGCAGACCTGGGACAGGCCCCAGGGAACGTCTGGCATCATCCATCAAGGCTCCGAGTACCCGATTCTGCAGTAAGCACTCTACAGGGACAATTCTTTTAAAGCCCCACAGCGGCTTGGGAGGAGGAGCTCCCACTGAGGCAGAGCCTGTGGGTTTACTGCCATGGCATCCAGAGATCACTCTTGAGGACAGGCCTCCGACGGGAGGAGCTGGGAGAGCTTGGGGACATCAGGGCCCTGGGTAGACCCAGAGGGGCTGAGGCTCCAGAGAAGGGGACCAAGCTGACAGGGAGGCTGGCTGCCAAGGGAGAAAGAGGAGGGACTCACTGCCGCAATTCTGCCTTGACAGCACTGGACACTCGGGGGTAGCAGACGGAGAAGAGGCCACAAGCCGAGGTGCGGGAGGTGAACCAGTCGCCACCCGCCAGCCGCTTCACCAGCGGCACGAAGTGGGCCTCCAGGTCTGAGGGTGAGTGCTCATGTGAGATGGCCCGCAAGGATTCCACCGCCTTGTCCCGCACCACCGTCTCCTCCACTGTGGCCAGCGACTCTAGGGGTGGCTGTGGCAAGAACATGAGGTCACTGGGGGACAGCCCCCTTCCTGCCATCTCAGCTCTGAAGCCCCACCTTGTGCTCCCGGGAGGACTCATCTCTGATCACCCCATCCCATTCTTCATCTGGTGAGCCTTCCATAAAGGCTCTTACTGAAGGGTCCTTGAAAGATCTTCACTGGGATCCACCAATCTTAAAATTACACTAGGCACTTTTGTAGGAAGGGGCACCACCTGTCCCTTCCTCTCCAGGTGCAACGATCTTCACTGACATTGAGCAGAATGCCTATTTACTGTGTTTGAAGCAGGGTCACTGTGTCACTAAATCCTGTGAATGGGTCCTGATACTGGCCTTATTTCAAAGAGCAGGAATCTGAGGTACAGAGAGCCTAAGTTACTTGTCCAAATTGGCAACCGCTACAACCTAGGACCTAAAACCAGGCCCCCTGGACTCTATCTTCTCCTAAACTGCAGTTCCTGTTAGTATCTGACCCTCTTTGTGTCCCTGGCCATCATCCAGGATAATGACACACAGGCAGGCAGCAGGGCAGGGTCTGGCAGAGAGTCAAATGGGCACCCTGGAATCCCAGCTGTACCCTTACTAGCTGTGTGACTTTGCTGGGATGCTCACCTTCCCAGTGCTCCAGGTGGTCCCTCTATTCAGACTCTCTCTACCCCTAAGGGGAGACATGACAGTGACAAGGACAATTGTAGGGAGCATTACTTAGTACTATGTGCCAAGTGCTGTGCCACGGACTTCTAAAGTCAGTTATAAAATAGGGGTTGATGATTCCCATTTCATATAAGAGGACACAGAGAAGTCAAGTAACTTTCTTACAAGTCACACAACAAGTGGTAGATCCCAGTCCAACTCCAAACCCAAAGCCGTGCCTGCTGGGCCTGGCACTAATCAGAGAGGTGTCCGGGGAACAGTGTGGATGATAAGTGCAACTTCAGTAAAACCATATTCAATACCACTACTGACCTGATGGACTAAGGTAATGTCAAGCCCTGTCTGTTCTGAGGTGGTTCCCAGCCTCTACTCTATCTTCCCCTTTCTGGCCCCGGCAGGAAGGATCACAGGTCAGACTTGGCAGAAGGGGTTGGAAGAGGACTTGGCACTTCCAGACTCACCAACAAGCAGTGCACGTACTCTGGGCCTCCCACCAGAGTGGTAAAGGTCCCCAACTGCTCCGCCAGGGCCAAGAGGACCTCATCCTCATCATAGATGGTGTCTGTGGGATCAACACAGATTCTGTTACAGTGCCACCCCCCCAAGTTAAACCCCAGACCCTCAGTAATCCAAGCTTAGAACAGGCAGGCTCCACTCTGCTTCCTTACACTGTCAGCACCCAGTCTCCCACCTACCACCCAACTGGCACAAACACTGAGCCACAGGTTTGGGTTGGACAATAAGTCCCAGGACTGCCCTGTGCTAGGTGTGGGGCAATGGGAGAGGTCTATCACCCACTGAGCCTCATTTACTGCTCCTGAAAAGGGTGCTCATCACTGTTGTCTCTCAGTGAGCAGACGATATGTATACAGGGCAGAACTTGGTCACTGGAAGCTTTCTTGTGTGGGGCAAGCTTCCAGGAAGTTCTGCCAGGAACTTCTTCCTCTTCTGCCTAATACAGTCTTGTCTGTCTTTCCAGACTTGGCTTAGCTTCCACCTCTTGCAGGAATTCCAGAATGGCCCTAGACCAAGTCAGACCCCTTCCTTGGGCCCTCTCCTCCACGCTGCCTTTATCATCACCGTCTGTGTTCACCCTGGGCTGGCCCCTGGATGTACCCACTCCTGCCAGATACCAGCAAAGAGCTCGATTCAGATTCGGAACGACTGATTCTGCAATGGGAAAATGATCCCTGTATGACCAATTCAAAGGCCTCTCCCCTTGAGCTCAAGACTCTCCCCAAGGCCGTGGGAACTGCTACCACTGGCAGAGAGAACCATGTCTCTGACATCCACCAGCATTTGAACACCTCTGAGCTTGGATTTTTGCTATCTGCAAGCCAAGGAGAGTGGCCTAAGGAGAAAGCAGGCCTGCGGACACTTTGATTTCACACTTCCAGCTGCCAGAAATGCAAAACTAAATTTCTGATGTTTAAGACACCTGGTCTGTGGTATTTTGTCCTTAGCAAAAAAATATAATGTGGTAATTTTCCTCGTATAACAAATTCAGAATGTACGTGAGGTTTTTCTACATCTAACTGGCTCTACCCTTAGCAGCTATCGACGATGGTACCCTGTCCTCCCCTACAGGTTTAAACCCAACTGCTCCCTGTTTCAGCAAACTCCAACGCACCTGGTTTGGGGGTCACCTGCTCAGAATCACAAGTGCACACACCTACTCCTCAGGTGGTGGTCAGAGTTTCACACACCTGTGCCCCTTAGCCACAGCGTCACTGTGAGCAAGTCACTGAACTCGTTCTGGCCTGTTTTCCCAACTGCTGGTGGGAGGGGTAACAGTCCTGGCCGCCTCCAACCCTAGGATCATCCCTGGGTCCAGAAGGGATGACCAGAGAGCAGACACCGCCAGTGGCAGCACTTAGACCTTCAGCTGCAGTTTTAACTAGTACAAATGTAACGTCCAGAGGGAATTTAAGTAGTATGCCTGAGATTCACTACTGACCAAGGTCCAGCCTGTGCCAGGCGTGCCACGAGCAGTCCCACACATCTTCACAGAGGGTGGGCGTGGAGGCAGCCCACCACCAGCAGACGAGCGCGGGCCACAGCCTGGCGCCATCACAGCCCTCTACAGAAGACTGCCTCAGTCCTCACCTTCACTCACACTGCTACACCTATTCACCCATCAGGAATCTGAGGGAGGGCAACACGGGCTGTCTAGTCCCAAGTCACACACAAGGAAAGCAGGAGACTGGATTTGAATCAGGTAGCAGGGACCCCAAGTTTGTGTTACTGGTCCATTAACAAATGCTATCAAGTTTGGAGACATTGCCTCCCCAACAGTACGACCTCAGGCAAATAATTTCACCTCTCCACATCTCCGTCTCCTCATCCACAAAACGGGGACAGTAGTATCACTGGCCACACGGCACTGCTGAGAGATTGGCTTGGTGAATGGCAAGGGAGAGAAACCCTCACAGGTGTAGGCACCACATGAACGCTTCATGTGAACTGACTCAATTTCACAGAACAGCCCAGATACCACCGGCACATGGCAAGCATATTCCAAGTGTCAGCAGTCATCATTCATCTCTAATGCTCAGTCATGCTAGAATGCAGAGATGATTATCCCCATTTTGTTGATAGAAAATAAAAAAGGGAAGAGTCAAGTAAAGAAACCTGCTACAGTCATCAGCTAACAGCTGGAGCCCAGTGCAGATGGGCTTCAAGTGCCTCGAGGCCCCGACACCAGCCTGCCACCATCACTGCAGGCCTTCACTCAGCAGGGCTGCACCTGACTCCTGAAGCCCTGTCCCCACTTCACAGAAGCATGGAGCAGGCACAGTATGTTAGGTCTGCAATGCACTTCTATTTTAATCAGTAGGAACCACCCGGTACTTGCCCTCCACCTGTGCCCCAGGAGTCCACCTCATTACCTGTAAGGAAGGGCAGAAGCTCGCTTCGGGTCCTCTCAACCCCGAGGGCCAAGGCAATGGTGGACAGCTTCTTAATGCTGTTGAGGCGAAGCTAACCAGAGAACAAAAAAAGGGAAGAAAGTTAGGAATCCACAACTCAAGGCAGTTCCACAGCTCTGGAAACCAGTCAATTCCTAGAAACATCTACATGTAAAGATTTTCAGTAGTGATGTAGTCATCACCTACCAAATGTTCTACGACCTCGAATGGACCATTAAAAACAATGGTAGGAAAAAACAAACAAAACACAAAAGCAATGGCAGCAGAGGCAACCAGATGCCAGAGCACCCTCTGGGTCTCACCGAGCCCACCACTCCTCAGCGGCACTTCTCAAGACTGCACCCTGCCTCCCAACACCGCTCCCCCTGCTTCGCCCATCTGACAAGATATGCGTGCCCTTGGACGGCAGCAGCCTTGGCACAGAAGGCTTACTCTGGGCCAGGTCCTACGCCAGGCACTCACTCAAGATCCCACTTCACCCTCACAACAGCCCTTGAGATCTAAGCTATTTTCTAAAGTCCCCTTTTACGAAGGGAAACAGGCTTAGGGAGCCAAAGTTCCTTCTCAGAGTCACAGAGCTAAGATGGCCTGAAGCAGGCATTGAAAGCCAAGGTTGCTAGCTAACAGTGATGATGAAGTAACTAACAATGCCACAACATTCCTATGAAACAACAGCATTAATAGTGCTGATATACCACTAGCATAGTGGATTAACCTGTGGCCCATGATTATGACACATATTTTCATTTTCTTCTAGAGTTCCTACCTTGTAACTCTCTCCTCAAGGCAGGCTGCAGACACCAAAATTTCTCTTTCTCAAGGTAGGCTACAGAAACTGTAACCTTCCTCAATCTGTCTTGGAGCTGCCCCAGATGGAATTCTCTGGAATTCCTCATCTGACAGTAGATCATAAGACCCCCACTTCAGAATGGGTCCTACCCATACCCTGGCAACAGGAACGCTTGCACACAGGCCTAGCTGGATTTTCCCACCCTGTCTATTATTAGATCACATCCTCAGAGCCTGCAGAGGAAACCCTGCTGACACCTTGATTTTAGACTTCTGGTCTCCAAAGAGAGACAGGACAAATCTGCTGTCTTAAGTCACCTGGTTTGTGGTGATTTGCTGCAGTACATAGCTCTAGAAAATGAATACATTGGTTAACACACGACAGGTCACTCTCAGAGCATTTATGTGGCGGATCCTCAATGCAGCCTGTCCAGCCTGGGAAGAAGGCTTTGCTGACACCTCTCCACCCGTGGCAGAGGTCCAGCTGCTCTGACTGCAGGCTGACTCCACAAGTGTGGGTCTCTCAAGGCTGTCCAGAGATGTGAAAAGACCACGCAGTGGGCGTCAAGGAAGCAGCCAAGGGTGAGCCAGCACCAGTGGTCACACACAGGAGTCCTCTCAGTGGAGAACAGGAGGGACTGGGTGAGGCAAGGAGCAGGCTCCCACTGCCTGCTCTGAGCCCAGGGAAAACTGAGAAGAGGTCTACAAGTGACCGAGGGCCTATGAGGGGTATTCTCTGGTGAGGGGTCTAAGCACCTCCTTGGACCACAGGCAACACTGAGATCCTAATGAAACGCACACCCGGAATTTCTCACAGAACTTTACTGGGCCTTTTGGACCACCTGAGCTTCAGGTGGCCCCAAAACTCATCTTCTGAGCAATAAAAGGACCAAAGAATAAAGTCCTGTTAGACAGTTAGACACACAATTCACTTTCAAATGATAAAATGTACACAGAAACATACCTATGGAATGATAGAAAAGCAAATACAACGAAAATGATCCATCACCGAATCTGGGTGCTAAGTATACAGCAGCTTAGGGTGTCAGCCAAGAGGTCAGTAAAATTGTTCCATGAACTGCTGGTAGATATTCTCAGCTTTGCACACCCCCCACCCAGTCTCTATCCCAAACACTCAACTTTGCCCTCATGGTACAAGAGCAGCCGCAGAACCCAATATCGTATACACAAAGGAGCGTGGCTGTGTTCCAACAAAAGCATACTGTGCAAGCAGGAGTGACTGAATGTGGCCCACAGGCTGCACTTCGCCGACTCTTGTACTAGTTTTTCAATGTTCTTGTGTCTGAACCTTTTCATAAGGTACAGGGGGAGCACTGCTCTGGTTGCCTGTCTTCTTCATCTTTGCTTCAGACTAGCTCTGAGCTCTCCCAGCTGCACGTCAGGGAAAGGCAAGCACGGGCCGAGGGCTGAAGGGAGCAGCAGCCCCGAGGACCACAGGAAGTGAGCCTCACCACAATGATCATCGTAACCAGGCCAGCAAACGTGCCGACCACTTCTGTTGGTTGTTTCCTGTGCACTTCTGAACGCTCAACAAGGGTGATCAACACAATCCCCAGAACGGTGCCCATGGGTTTGTTTCTAGAATGACTCATTTTACAGGGAGGGTGGTGACTTGGAGAAGCTGTCACCTGCTGGAAAGCAGCGGAGCCACAAGCAGAGCTCACGTACCTGACTCAATCTCAACATCACACCACCATTAAGGGAGATACCCAAGAGGCAGGTTCAGAGAGCAGCCCTCCTCTCCCACAGTGGAGAGCTGTCCTTGGACATCCTAGTTGTGGTTTTGTTGATAATGTCCACGGGTCTGTTTGGGCAGAGGGCACAAGAATGCCTAATAAAGGTGTAACAGGTGCTGTTTCAGAGCCACACCACCTCAGTTCAAGGTAAACTGTTTATACAGAAGCTGTGGGATCTTGGGCAATTTTTCTACCTTTCTGAGCCTCAATTTTTCCACTGGGAAGTGGGAACGATAACCTAACCTCAGAAGGTTGTCATGAGTACAAAATGACAAACTCCCCAGAACACCCTAGCACTAGAAAAAGATCAGTAAAAGCAGCTGTGGCACCCCCTGCTAACAGCACTCTGATTTTGAGTACTTTTTTGGAGGGGGGGCAATGCTGGAGATTGAAAACAGGGCCCTGTGCTTACGAGGCAAGCACTCTACTAACTGAGCTACATACCTAGCCCCAGCACTCTGATTTTGTTGGGGTAATCAGGAAGAGCACAACAGGCAGCTGGCTAGCTGCCCACCAAAATGTGGTGGCAGATTATACCCACAGTGCTTACTATGCATGCTTTAGCGTTCAACTCATCTGACCCTCACACCCCCATGAGGGGACACAGGACACCCATCTGAGGGTAGAGAAAGCAAGCACAGAGTGGCTGAACACCCTCACACAGTCCACGGGGAGCAGAGCCAGAATACAGTCTAGCCACCAGGTGCTACTGGTCCACAGGCCTCTGCCTTTTCTAGTGGGAGGGAAGCTGGCGCTGGTGCCATGGACCCCTTAGCAAGGTCCAGTGTTAGCAGGCCTAGCACTGGCACGATTTTGAAATAGAGTAAGCATAAACACATTAAATGGAAGCATATTAAGTGGTGCACACAATCGGTAAAATAAGATACGGATATGTTGTGATTCCCACTGGTGACAGGTTATAAAAGGATTCTGTAATAATATGCTTTCAATAGAAGAAAAGTTAAATGTAAGTTAGAAGTTAGTGGAAATTAAGTTATTGTTCCCATTCAAATTCATGGGCCTTCCTGGGAATCAGAGATGAGCCCCAGTCAAGAGCACCTACTTCGGTTATACTGTGGTTCATATCACCTGCTTTTCAGCTATGAATAAGACCCCCTTGAAAAAGACATTTCCAAATCACCTTAATTCTGGATCTGCTACTTGAAGACTAGCACATGGTCAATGAAACCCAAGTGAAAATGGTATGTGCTACTTCCTGCTTTTACAGTGGGATGGTATCACACCTTCCTTCCTGTTTGGAATGTGGTCATAATGTCTGGAGCTTCAGGAGCCATCTCAGGGCCTTGAGGCAACCTGGAAGGTATTTGTAAAAAAACAATATGCAGAGTACAATGCTAAGAGAGTGGAACCCTAACATCCTGGAGTGTTAGAGCGGCCTGGACTGCCACCAGACACTTTGATCATCAGTCAGAAATAAACTTCAAGTTCATTTAAGCCCCTGTTATTTAGAGTTTTCTTATCATTGTAAACTTGATCCCAACTGACCCAGTATACGGTCTAGTTGCAAATGAGACCTAAGGACAAGTCTGCTGAGGAGTTCGTAAAAGAACACTTCCTTGACACAAGAGAGGAAGAAGAAGACAAGTAAGTCTTTCTATGTCCTGGGCTGGCTCTTCTTTCAGTGTGGTTCCAAGAGGACAGCAGATGCTATGGCAACCCTGTGGCCACTCAAGGCTGGTCAAAGGAGTGTCACACTTGACCTAATTCTGTGATATCCCTGAGGAGCTGAACTTGTATGGAAAAAAAAAATTATGGACTTGCTGTTTAACAAACCTCGACTGGGTTTCCCTGTAGCATTCTTAACGAACAGTTATTAATGTCAGTAAGACTCCTTTGCTGTCCCTTCATCATGTCATATCCCAAAAGGACTTCCTTGTGTACTGCATTCTAAGTGTGCTCCACCAGCACCTACTAGAGTCCACCCACAGGGCTTCATGTTACTCTTTTACCAAGGACCTATCTGTCTCTAGAAGAACTGGGCAAGAGCCCAGTTCAGGAAGGCCTAAGGAATAAAATCCCCCTTCCCTTTGCATGCACCTGTAGAAACACTACCCACTTCTAAGACTCACCTCACATTCAAACCATGGAGTTTTCAATGAAATGAGTGAGTGCAGTATGATCCCACAGGATCTCACACATAGAATGTCTTCCTTTCAAAATCAAAATAAAAAGCCAGTGGCCTTGCCAGAGGTCTTACTCTGGCTGACTTGTTGCCTGTCTAGTGATCCATTTTCATTCCCCATCACTCCCCTTGTTCTCTGGGTGCCTGTCACAATGGCTTCCTTGAGAGTAATCAACCAATGAAAAACCCACAGCCACTCCCAGCCCAGGTCTGCACACTTGCTGGCTTGTTGTTTCCTTAGTCTGGTAAGTTCTCTCCCACGTGCCGCAGGGCTCTTCCCTCACCTGGTGACCCACCACTCTGAATGGTACCCACCACTCTGCACGGCTTAACTTCTATCATGCCCCAACATGCGTTTGCTAGCTTACTGTTTCTCCTCCCCTCCTAGAGTATGAGCCTGACCAGGACAAAGGATTCTGCCTCCTTCACTCTGCTCCAAGAACCTAGTGCAGGGCCTGACACAGAGAAAGTACACAATAAATATTTGCAGGCTTAATTTTGGTAAAATAAACAATACAGATGTTAGCATATGCAGAGGAAAAAAGTACTCAGAGAAATATGCTCAAAACAGTTGCTGTTTGGGACAGATGGTGGCCAATAATGGAGGTGGGATGTGTCTGTGATGCGTATGCTTTGACAATGTTCAGCGAATGACATTGTATCCCCACCATAAAGCCCTAAGGTCTAATGCAGCTGTCCTCTTTATTCCATGAAGGACTAAATTTTTAAATGAAAATAAGGTGTGTGGGTGGATGTGTGTGGAAAAAATAAGCACCCACCTGATGACTGTTTAGACTCACTGAGAAATGAGAACAGCCAACATGACCTCTACATCTGTGGCATCTGAATTTTTTTTTCCTTCTTTTTTAAAAATAATCAATGAGGGGACTGGGGTTGTAGCTCAGTGGTAGAGCACTTGCCTCACATGTGTGAAGCACTGGGTTCGATTCTCAGCACCACATATAAATAAATAAAATAAAGGTCCATTGACAACTAAAAAACTGTTTAAAAAAAAAAAAAAATCAACGAGTCTACTCTGGCTTCACCTTTACTGGCTAAGGATCCTCAAGCCAGTCCCAGGCACCTTGGAACTACAGTTTCCACTGTAAAATGAGAAATAAAGGCCTGCCTCACAGGATAGCCAGGATGATCAAAGGAGGACCACAGAAAAAGAGCCTGACACAGAAGCACTTGCTATTACCCATTATTATTCTCATGTGCTTCTGAAGCAGGGAAAAGGAAAAAGTACACTAAAATGGGGGGGAGAGTAATCTCCCCACCCGCCTGGAAGCAACAGCACTTCTCAGTTTGTTTGGCATTATGATCGTTTACAGACGTGCCTGTTCCCCCATCTGGAAGGCACCTTGTCTCTGGGATAAGGAAGGAGCAGGACGAGTACCAAGTGAAGATTCGTGAACTAGACTTCAGTACAGGGCTGGTCCTACTAAAAAACAAACAGAGCTTTTGGCAAAACAGCACCAAAAGAAAACAAGGAAGCTCCTGCCTCTGCCAAGGCACTGAGAGCCAAGGTAGAGCAGAAAGGCATCAAGTCACATACACACCCCCGCATGACACCCACCTTCCAGGGGCCCAAGATACTGCAGCTCCAGAGGCAGCCCAAATACCCTAAGCAGACCCTCCCAAGAAGCACAGTGACTGCCATCCCACCATCAAGCTTTCCTGACCACTGAGTCTACCACGAAGCAGACGGGAGGCACTGCTCTGTTGCCAGTGTTCACTCTGGACACCAAGGCCAACAAGCACTAGACCAGCCACACTGTAAAGGAGCTCTATCTCACTGGTGTGGCCAAGGTCAACAGGCTGACCAGTCCTAACGGACAGAAGGCCTAGGTTCAACTGGCTCCTGACTGTGATGCTTTGGATGCTGAAAACAATCAAAATGGTCTAAACTAAGTCCAGCTGGTTAGTTTTAACTATGTTTTCTCACTATAAATACACATACACAACAAATTTTGAAGGTTTTAAAAACCCAACTACTATTTACAGAGTGCTTTCTATGTGCTAGGTTCAAAACTAGAACTTATACCTGTTCTCTCTCACAGCCAGGGAAGAGCCAAACACGACTCTGCACTCACGTTCTCACAGATGAGAAAACTAAGGCAGAGAGGGGGATGCTGTCCCTCAGTGAATTTGGGCAAAGCCACTGCCCTCTTCCACCTCTTCCAACTCCTTATTTGTAAACTCTCAGAGGGCAAACTCCTTTTTCTCTGTTCTGCTTTACCAAGTCCCCAGACACTCCATAAAAAGAAGCCAGTATCTGGAACACCATGTTTCCAAAATGTAGACACAGGGGAATTCTGTAGTGTCTCAGATGATGGCTAGTAACTGCTGTCTTTACATAGTCCATCTAATTTAATTGCAAAACCCTGGTTGGTGTGCCTTCCATTCATTTTTTCATTTAACTAGAACACCAAGGTCCCAGGGATGGAGATGTAGTTCAGTTCAGTGATAGAGTGCTGGCCTAGCACTGGGTTCCATCTGCAGTACTTGGGGGGGGGGGGGGGGGGGCAGGAAAGAAAAGAAGACCAAAGGCCAAAGGCAAACACCCAAAGGGTTGAGTAACTTCTGTGGGGGCCAATCTGGAATTCGAACCTTGCCGTGCCCTGCCCAGGACACTGCCTCTTCTATGTGATCTCTGGGGTAAGGCCGTCTCTGCAGGGGGGCCAAAGATGGGTGGTGGAATGTGCCCTGAAGCCTGGTGTCTTTGGACAATTCTAGTTTTGCCACTCATGAGGTTGTATGATATTGGTTGAGTATCCTTATTAAATAGGAAGAATCAGACTCAAGATTCATGGCCAAATCTGATTTAAACCAAACCAACTATAAAAGGATGCTTCTGAAACAATCAGGAAAATCAGATGATACCAAAGAATTGCTGCTAACTTTCTTGGGTGTGATAATGGCAGTGCAGTTATAAAAGTGTCCACTGTTTCAGAAGCGCATACTGAATGATGGAGGAGGAAATGTCTGAAGCCTGGATTTTTTAAATGCTTCAGGAAAAAAAGAAGAGGAAAAGATGAAACAAATGTGGCAAATATTAAAAACATTGCTGTAGCTAGGTATCTAGTATTATTTTCTCTACTTTGATGTATGTTTGAAATTTGATGATTAAAAAATTTTTAATGGAAAAGGATTTAATTAACACAAACAAAGTACTCAGCACACTGTATAGCACAGAGCAGGGTTTTCCAGCCTCAGCACTGCAGTCATTTGGGGCTGCGTAATCCCTGGTTGTCGGGAGGGGTGAGGTGTGCTGTCCTGGGCATAGCAGGATGTGGTGTAGCATTGGTGGCTTCTACCTGGCAGATGTCACCAGCACTCCTCGCAGCTGGGACACTGCTTTCTGGTCTCCGTCTGGAATTTGCTTGCAGGGGAGGCTTGGGCAAGACATGCAAACCTAGTGAATCTATGGTGGGTCCAGCAGGGAGAACTAAACCTCTGCTCCTTACCACATCTACTACCTCACCTTCCAAGTATAAGGTCCTTAGCTGTCATGAGGAACGAATGAAATCATCACCTGCTCAACGCCTTTACCTTGAGACAGCCACTTACCATGCCATTTCACAGCACCTCCACAACCAGGTGGATGCTGATTCTTCATCATTATCCTCATTTTACAGATGAGGGGTCTGGACCCAAAGATGGGAGCTACTCCAGGGGCACAGAGAACAAACTGGCAGAGCTGAGATCAAACTTCCATCATCCTCGCTGCCTCCCTCTACATCACCCACCAACACCACATCCAACTCATCAGCCCTTCTTGACATGTTCCGAATCTAACCACCACCTTCCTCCATCTATGTGCTAACACTGGTCCTGTGTTCTGCAGTGGCTTCTCATTAAGACTACCTGCTCCTGCACATCTCCTGCCCCAAAAGCCAGAAGGACACTTTAGAACATTTCACTGTTCTGCCCAGATCTTTGCCCTGCCCACAGGCCTCACCTAATCTAGCCTCATCTTAGTCCTCACATCACACCACTTCACCATACACCCAACTTCAGCCATGTGGGCCTTTCTGCTGTTCTCTGAATGCATCAAACACTAAGGGCTCTGTACCTGCTTTCTCTCTGCCCAGGTTCTTTTTCCTCACCTGTTCATTTCCCTTCACTTCATTCAAGGCCTGTTCAACATCCCTTCTCGGGGGAGCCTTCCCTAACCTGAACATCAGCCCTGGGCTTGCTCTATTCCCTGTCACTGCCCTGTTTTTCTTCTCAGCAAACACTACCACTGACATCACACTACTGATCAATCATCTGTCTTCTACTAAAGTATACACTCCACAAGGGCAGCAGCTTTGCTGTTTTGCTCCCTACAGTATCTGAAATGGAATCGCCCACAATAGCAGGCACATTATATCTGCATAAATATTTTCTGAAAAGAATGTATTCAGACTACAGGATCTGGTATTCCATGTTCTTTCTAGTATACTGTACTGTCTCACTGAAGACAGGAGAAATCTATAAGGCCAAATTCTACTCCACCCTGAGTCTTACATCCTTTGATATTCTTTCCTGGCTTTTCTATGCCTCAGCTGTAAGGCTTTGGCCAAGTTATTTACCTTTACTGCACTTCAGTTTCCTCATCTGGAAAATGTGGACAAGCAAGGGACCTACTTCAAGGTTGTGAGAATCCAATGAGAACACAAAAAATGTTCCTTTGAACAGCATCTTGCAGAGGCAAATATCAGGTAATTTGATAGAGATGGTTTAAGTCAGGAGTTAACATTTTTCCCCTCCAAACGGAGAGACAGTAAATATTTGGGGCTTTGAGGGCCAGACCCTCTCTTTAAATACTCTACTACTGTAGCACGAAAGCTGCCACAGAAGACATGCAAACATATGGACAAATCTGAGTTTTAAAAATAATTAATTAAAATAAAAAACTTTATTTAAACAAGCAAGCAAGCATAGGGCCAGGCAGCTATTTGCCAATCCCTAGTTTCAATGATGGCTCACAAGGTCTTTGCAAGGTCTGACCTTGGCTTCCTATTCAACTTCATTTCCCATCATAAACAGCTCATTCCCTTGGCTCCTATGGCCTTCTTCCTGTTTCCTAACACTTTCTACATACTCCTGCCTAGGGACCTTTACACTGATTTCCTCTGCGTGGAATGGTAGTTCATAGACATTCACGGTGCCTGCTGCCTCCTCTGTGTTACCTACGCTGGCCATCCTATATAAAGTTACAGCACACTCTCCAATCTTCTCCACACACAATCCTACTTCATTTTTCTCCACAGTACTGATCAGCGTCTACCACCCTCTATAAAATGAACTTGATTTCTTGTTTGCCTCAAGAAAGTGAGCTCCACAAGGGCATTTTTGTTCATGGTACACTGTCATGTCCGCATTACCCAGATCAATGCCTAGCACACAGTTAAGTACTCCATACATACTTGCTGAGTGAGTAGTGCCCCTTCAATGACTTCAAGGCAAAAAAAAAAAAAGAAAGAAAAAAAGTAACAAAAAATAACCTTCAATTATTTAAATTAAGAAAGCAAAAAGAAAACACTTTATAATCATCCTCAATATTCTACGAATTTTCTCCTCAATCTCTACTTTCTAATTATAGTAATTGTGATAGGCAGAATGAGACCCACCAATCAATATATTCATGTTCTAATCTCCAGAACACATGAGAATCTACTTTATATTGCAAAAAAAGATTGCGTGGAGGTGACTGAGGTTAGGAACTTGAGATGGGAGTATGATGCTAGATTATCTGTGTGGGCCAGAGAACCTTTCCTGACTGTGGTCAGAAGCAGATGTGACTAGAAAGAATAGTTGGAGAGAAGCAATGTGGTTGGCTTTGAAAACAGAGAAACGAGTCATGGGCCAAGGACTGTGACAGCCTTAAGAAGCTGGAAATGGTGGGGAAACAAGATTTTCCCCTAGAGTCTCATCAAAGGAACACAGCCTTGACCACACCTTGATTTTAAGTCCAGCGAGACCCATGACAGTCTTTGGATCTCCAGAACTATAAGACAATACATTTGTGTTCTTTAATATAACAAGTTTATAGCAACTGTTACAGCAACCATAGGAAACTAGAATGTTGAGCAAAGATAACCAAGCTCCTTCTTGCCTCAAGGCAAATCTCCCATAAAACAGCTTCTCAATCTTAGCACTAAGGATATTTAGGGCTGGATAATTTTTTTTCCCCCTTTCTGCTTTGGGGCCAATGTTCAGTGCATTGTAGAATGTTTAACAGCATCTACCTGCACCCACTAGAGGCCAACAGCAATCCCATGGTATGACAACCAAAAATGTCTCCAGACATTGCCAAATGTCCCCTGGTGGGCTAAATCACTCCAAGATGGGAATGAGTAATTACAGGTCTGCTCCCTCTGGGAGGCTCTTCTTCCAATCCCACCTTCAACTATGCATCCTCAGAAGTACCTTCCCTGACTGGCTCACCCCACTCTGTACTTCCTGTGCCCCCTGCCCAGAAACCTCACAGTTCCTTCCCTTGCCTCTGCAGTAGGGTTATTTACTCAAACATCAAAGTCTCCCCTGACCACTCTTTAAAATCACATCCCTCATCACACACATAAATTCCCATCTGATACAATATACATTTCACCTGATATCCACTGTCTGTTTCCCCTCACTACAAGGTAAATTCCCATGGCCTGGAGTTTGTCTGTCTTGTTCCCTGCTGTGCAACAGTGTCAAGGACAATGCCCAGAGTAGAGGCCCAACAAACCCTTGCTGATTCACTATCACATCATCCCTTTTGTTTCCTTCTCACCATTTCTTACATGTTAATAATACTGTATACTTAGTTCTGTTTACCTGCAATATACCTGTATCCTGACAGCACCTGATGTGACCATAATATGCCTGACACTATAGACAATTCAGGTGTCCACTAAACAAATGAATTCATACAAGGGGCCAATTAACTAGATATTTAACCACATTTGAGAGAAGAGGAAGACAAGGTTTAAAGAGATTAAATGCCCACTGTCAATCAGCAAGAAGTGGAAGAGCCAGGATTTTCAACTGCAGTCTATCTGACACCAGAACCTAGAAGGCAGTCAGGTTCAGCAGGCTTCCCAGTGCACCTAGCTTAACTTCATAAAGGGGAAACGGGCCCAAATGGAGGATGGGACCTCTTCAAATGCCAATCCTAATAACACAGCTAACATTTACTGGGCCCTTACAAGCGCCCAGGTACCGTTCTATTTTATGATTTCAGTTCCTCACAAACACCCAATAAAGCGAAGACTATCATTAGCCTCTATTTTATGGAAAACAACCCCAGGGCGATGAAATAACGTGCACAAGGTCATTCGGAGGGTGGGAGGTGGACCTGGAGTCTGAACTCAGCTCACACCCAAGCCAGCCGGGATCAGGGGTCTGGGCCACCCTAACGAACTCACCAGAAATGTCAGTCCCCTAAGGAAACTGTCCTAAGGGGCAGCGGGAGCCAGGAGGGTTTCTACGGCGTGATTCACCCCCAAATCTGGCTAGCCCTTCCCTCGGGAGGAGAGTGCTTTCACGTCTCCCTCGCCTTGGGGATCTACTCCAAAATCAGTCGCGGAGGGCGGGCAGGAATGGGGATGGCAGCCTTGCCTCTCGGTCCCCACCTGACCCAGCTGTAGAGACCCAAGGAAGGGTGGCCATCCCTGAGCCGCGCTGAAAAGACCCCCGCCCCACCTCGCGAGAATCCTGCACGCTGCCCAGACCCAGGGGCCACTCAGCCTGCGGCCAATCACCTAGGCGCCCGCACTCCCCCACCCCGGCCGCCGCGCCCAGGTCCCGGGCCGCCGCGCGCTCCGCAGGCCCGGGACCCGCGCGGCTCGCCAGCCCCCGCCCTCCGCGGACCGACACCCAATCCAGGGCGCCGTCTCTTGGAGTCCGGCGACCCGGAACGATGAGAGCGGAACGCTGATTGGCCTCGTCTCCTTCCGCCACTCCCAGCGAACGCTCAGCCCTCTCCAAGAGGGCCTTCCGCGCCCCGGTGTCCCCCTCCCCGTCTTCCCCAACTCCCTTGGAGTCTCCGGACCTGAACATCCTCGTTGCGAAGTTCATCTATGAGCACCGCAATGGGGTAGAGCGAGTCGTCGCCGTCAGCCGCCGCCATCTTGGCTCCGTCCCGTTCCTATCAGACTGCGGCCAGCGCTGTGCTGAAACGGGGTTAGGAGGGGCAGTGCTGGGAGGAGGAGGAAAGGCGGGCGTGGGGCCGCCTGAGCCACTCTACAGGGGCTGCCCCACCGTCATTGGCCGCGTTACGGGGCGCCAAGCCCGCATTTCTTTGGTCCGAGCAAGTGAAGTCCCGCCCACTTCCCATTTACCATTGAACAAAAGAAAGAGATTGGTTTACAGTAGGGGAAAGGAAGCGGAAGTGCGGGGTTTCTTAGCGACCAAGATTGTACCCGCCCACGTCGCTGCTAACAACGGCCAAGACGAGCAGTTGCTTCTAACCAATGAGGAGCCCGGAGCGGGAGGAGGCGGATCTGCCCTTGGGCGAGTCTGGGAGCCGGCTTTGCATGACTTGTGGAAGCCGGCGGATCTGCAAGTTTTGGCTGGTCTGGCAGTGGTTAGGCTGGTTGGAGGACCACCTCCCGGCACCGTTGTGCGGGAAGAGGCGGGAGGATCTTTGCTTTCTGTAGAAGCTCTGAAAGGGGTAAAATCCTGACCTTTCCTACTGACGCCCGAGGCCCTATCTAGACGTTTCCTCCTCCCCTTTCCCCCTTGAGGGGTGAAAATAGAGCTGCCTGAGCATTTCTTGTCAACAAGCCTCATCGTCCCAGCTGCACCCCTTTCCTTGGAGTGCTATTCCCGTCCACTCGTCGGATTTCCGCAGAAAATTTCTCCCTGCCCTTCCTCCCCTGGTTTCAAACGTGGTATTTCAGGCGCCTCCCCTAAGACCAGCGGCTTATTTTACTGTCAGAAGTGGAGTCTTTGAACCATCTTAGATCACGCATTTCTTCAAGAAGCCCTAGTTCCTTTGGGCAGCGAGTGTTTCCTAGCTAATCCTTCCGGGGGGGGGGGGGGGGGACGGGGACGTATATTGCTACTAGGTTGTCATCAGTTCCAGATTTTTCAATGGATAGTTCGGGGAACCGTGCATTTTAGAAATTGAGATGGTAGTGATATTTCTAATCATGAATTCATCTTAATAATGTCAATTCAAATAAAAACTTACGGGGTTATAAATTTTATATTTGTACTCCTTTTTCCCCTTATGCCGAAAAAAAATCTTAGTTTTTAGTGACGTTGACATAATTTATATTTTGGGATGTGCCTATAACTATATACTATTTATGTTTTATGTTATTACATTTGGAAACATTAAATATTAAATATACAAAATATACAATAGAAATGTTTTATAATTATTTATTCTATAATTAGGAAAATATATAAAACATATGTGTAATACTTTCAAATACTTCCTTTTGCCCTTAAGAAATTTCCCACTTAGGCGCGGGGCTCAGTGGTGCATGTCTCTAATCCCACCCATTTGGGAGGCTGAAGGAGGAGTACTGCCAAGTTCAAAGGCAGCTTCAGGAAGCTATTGAGGATCTGAGCAACTAAGTGAGACCCTGTAATTAATTAAAAAATACAAAGGCCCGGGGATGTGGCTCAATGGTTCTGTACCTCCAGGTTCAATCCCTTATAACAAAAAAGTAAGAAAGATTTTCCACTTGGAATGTGTAGGCAAAACATTGGGTTTTAAAATTACTTTAAAAGAGTTCTTGTCAGGCACAGTGGCCTACAGCCTGTATCCCAGTGGCTCAGTAGGCCCAGGCAGGAAGATGGCAGGTCAAAGCGAACCTCAACAATCTAGCAAGTTAAATTTAAAGGGAAGGGAAGAAGGACTGTGGATATGACTCACCTGTTAAGCACCCCTGGATTCATTTCTGATACAAAAATAAAATAAAATAAAATTCTTCAGTATGGCTGTTTCCCTATCTTGATATATACTTGCTCATTTGAGAATTCATGTTGTTTGCTCAATATTCTTAGAGTGATCAGAGGTAGTTCCATGAGTAACCTGGGTATTTGTCAGGTGATCATGATCAGCTCCAGGAATTCCAAATTGATAGAACTTAAAATAAACAAGAAGTGACTAAAAATAGTTCTTTCAATCAGTGGTAAAAGATTAATTGATAGAGCTTAAAACTAAAATATCTACCAAGTTCTTAAGCATCTCCAATATCCCGTGCTGGGTTCTGAACATGCTAGTTAGTATCTTTCCACCTGTGTGTAAGACTGGCTAATGGAGCAATGAAAAACATCACAAACAAGAAAGATTTGAATGTAAATGATAAATCTATTATGGAAAACAATGAATATTTCTCAAGAAGTTAAAAAGAGAACAGTAATATGGATCTAGCAATCCCACTTCTAAGTAAATATCCAAAGTAAATGAAATTAGTAACCTTGAAGAGATACCTGTACTTCATGTTCATTGCCACAGTAAACCAAATGTGGGGAAAATCTAAGTGTCCATCAGTGGATTAATGGATAAAGAACACACACACACAAACACACACAGCACACATGCACATGCACACCTCAGGGAATATTATTTAACCTTATAAAAGAAGTAAATTCTTTTATAAGGTTATTTTTTATAAGGCATTTGCAAGGACATCTATGAACCTGGAAAAGACATGCAAAGTGAAATGTCATACACAGAAAGACAAATACTATATGACTTTGCTTATATGTGAAACCTAAAATAGTTGCACTCACAAAAGCAGAAAGGACAAGGGTGGTGGTTGGGAGGGTCTGCATGGAGGCTGAAATGGGGAGGGGTTTGTCAAAGGGTACAATATAATACATGATAAATAAGTTTTGGAGAGGTACTGTACCTACAGGGCATTGACTAACGATATTGCATTATACACTTGAAATTTGCTAAGAAGGTAGATTGTAGAGGTGCTTTTATCACAGAAAGAAATAAAAAACAACAAAACTTAAGAAAATGTAGACAATGGGAGGGAACTTTTGAAGGCGCTGAGTGTTTTATGACATTGTGATAATAGTTTTATGGATGTGTACTATTCTCCAAACGCTTCAGGTTATATACATTAAATACCTATGACTTTTTATATGTGTAACATACCTCAACAAAACGGCTTTTAAAACAAAACAGCAAACTCATACTGTACTGCTATATATAACTCATTGCTCTTTCAAAGGTTTGAATTATAGCTAGGTGTGGTGGCGCACACCTGTAATCCCAGCAGCTGGGGAAGCTGAGGCAGGAGGATCCAGAGTTCAAAGCCAGTTTCAGCAATAGTGAGGCACTAAGCAACTCAGTGAGACCTTGTCTCCAAACAAAATACAATATAGTGTGGGGTTGTGTCTCAGTATTTGAGTGCCCCTGAGCTCAATCCCCTGTACCCGCCCCCCCAAAAAGAGTTTGAATTGTAGGGCAGAGTGGCACAAGCCTCTAACCCCAGTGCTCCAGAGACTGATGTAGGAGGATCACAGGTTCAAGGGCAGCCTCATCAACATAAGGAGACCTTGTATCAAGCCAAAAGTAAAGCGGACTGGGGATGTTGCTAGGTGGTAAAGCACCTTTGGATTCAATCCCCATTATAAAAAATAAATAAATAAATAAAATAGGTTGGATTGTACAAAAGAGAAGACTTGCACTTCTCCAAATCACAATGGGTTAGGCATATAAGCTAGGGAATGGACCTGGGATAGCAGAATTTATCTACAAAAATGGAGGATACAGAATGTTGTGGGTGAGATGGAGCAGCGGGGAGAAGAATGGGATAGCAGGGAAAGGAGCTGCCTAGATAGAGAGCAAAGAACTGTGATTTCCTAACTGGCAGAGCAGCCCAGGAGACATGCTGTAGAAAAGTACTTACTCTAAGTTTATTGACTTGTTTCTCATGGGGCTAGACGGTTCTCTCTCCCCATGTGTCCGACATATGGCCTCCTTAATAAAGGCCAAATGGCTCACTGAGGCATCTGTGGAAGTGGTTTCTTTGAGGTACATGAGAGGAAAAAACTGAGTTAAAGTACAGGTATATGGTACAGGGAAGCTCAAACAGAGGACATGGTAGATCCAAGACAATGAACCCTCAGGAATTAACAAAAAAATTTGCAGGATATTTCTGAATTTTCAGGGCTGAGGCTGGCAGGGCTAAAGTCTAACTCTCCAAGAGTGATGCTAGGACCCTCTGATATCTAGGTTATGTGTGGAATAAATGGAATTCTACCAAGAACTACATTTGATATGACAGGATGGATGCTGCGGGACAAATGAAGACCCAGGAAAGACTGAAGGTCTTCGGATACGAGGCCTGGTAACCCAGGCTGGAGGGCAGGAGGTGGGACAAAGTGTACCTCCTTTTTATCTCTTCCCCCTCCCCAAAGAACTCTTCATGCTATTTCATCAGTCTGTGATGCTGGCACGGAACTCTCGTCTGGAACATGCACTCATTTGGAAGCTCCAGGCAACAGTGCCAGCAAGTGTACCTGAAACACCAGAGAACTGTTTCTTTGCTCTGAGGACATCTAGAACGCATAGTTGAACTCAAGTTGGATTCCATGTGCCATGAATTCTATTTTTATCTCCTATGTGGGATGGAGCTTCTGCTTATCTATGATCTAGAGAAGAATCAATTTTTAACCAGTATTTGAGGAAATCAGAGATTTAAGAGAACACTAGACCCTGCAACCAGCAAAAGCCATCTGCCTATTCCACTTCATACCTAATCACTAACATCAGTAAGAGATATCTAAGATCACACTCGGGAAGGATGAATATCATTCTTCTAGAGAATAAGGTTGGGCTGGGGTTGTGGCTCAGTGGTAGAGTGCTCTCCTAGCATGCATGAGACCTTGGGTTCGATCCACAGCACCACACACACACACACACAAAAACAAATAAATAAAAAATAAAGATAGAGAATAAGGTTGAACAGGATGGGGATCAGAGTGAGGAACAGAAGTTTTGTCCCAAACTTTCAATCTATGTATGTGTTGTGGATGGCTCCAGGAAAAACTCTGTCCTGTTTCAGATTATTAAGGGGTAAAGGATCCCTGCAAAGAAAGGGTCCAACCCTTCCCAATCATAGGTCACCTTCCTGTGACAGGGGTGTGTAGGCTGTGTTTGTGAAGATGTTGATGAGCATAGCAATGCAGAGCCTCTGGGAGTCTCTAATCCCAGGGGAATGAAGATGCTGTGGTCTCAGGGAAAAGAATCCTATCTCATGGAGCATCATGCTCATGGTGGGTCATAGCAGAGGACCATTGACTGAAAAATCCATTGGGGTTCACATGCAGATCAGCTTTCTTGAGTCCCCTAAGGAATAAAAATCTTAAAATTTTATATATATATATATATACACACACACACATATGCGAAAGGAGTAATAAAGAATACAGACCTGCATTAGCTGATGGAGAAAAATGGTACATTCATGAATAATAAAAATCTTCCCTTTGATTAGAGAGAAGACATTGAGAATTGGGTCACAGTCTTTCATTCTTTTTCTTTCAGTGTCAGTCAGGGGACAAGAGAATGACAGATGTGAAATATGGAACTGTAAAGTCCTGCCTGTCCAGTCCTGGGCTGTCCTAGGGCAGCCTCTTTACCTGCTCCAGATCCCTGGTCTCTGAGGATGCCAGTGTGTGGGCCTGAGCCTCTCAGGCAGCAGTGTCCTCAGATGCATCTTGCCAGTCGGCAAGTGGTGTGAGACGCAGTGGTTAGAACCTCAAGTTCCCATGTGGGCAGGTTGTTGTGGAACCTCCTGAGTCACAGACTCTTCGTTTGAGCTGGCTCCTGACTGGCACAATCAGGTATAATGGGAGGTCATGTGTACCTTTAAATCATTAGTCATGGGTGAGGCTTCCTATGATAAATACATAGTGCTAGATGTTGTGTCCCGATGTTAGAAATATCAGAGTGCTGCAAGATATCAAATGCATGCTCTGAAGTGGATCAACAAGGCAAAAAAATATCATTCTTCTGCAGAAGAGCGTGCCCCCAGAGGGAATCCAGTGAGCACGCAAACATGGAGAGGCAGTCTGCTGCTAATATAGCACTCCCCTTGCCTTGGCTGGAGGAGCTGGGATTACAGTCTGTGACTAGCCAATTTTAAAAATGGGATGGGCAAAGGGAAAGGCTATAACTAAAATGGCTATGATGGAATCCAGTTCAGGCCAAATACTATATTCTGAAAATGGTCCAATGGACTTTCTATTTCTTACTAATTCCTCAGACACGCAGACTCTAATCTTGCAGGAATCCACCATCAGGGGACCATTTTTCTCACTTTCTTATAAGATTCCTTTGTGTCTATTTTCATCCCATGTAACTAGGGCTCCTATATCCCACTTTGGAGTGCTTGCTGAAAAACACCTGAAGTTACAAGGGACCTTCCTTTTTTCTTTGAAAAAGCAGATCAAGCTCTTCCATTTTCCTTCTATTTCCTTTTTCCAACCAGGGACTATGCAGTTCTAGGGCCTCTTTTTTAGCCTGGGGTTGGCATGGAAGGGGAACCCAGGTGAAAGCTAACTTGGGTTATGGATAGAAGGCCTAATGAGATCAAGGACGTGGGGCTGCAGGGGTGCAGGAGTAGGATACCAGACCCACCCATCCTAAGTCACAGGAAGCACTCCTATAACAAAACACAGGTCCGAAAGAGAAGAGCATAACATTTATTTATTCAGTTTTACATGATATGGAGCCTTCAAAAATTAAAACCCAAAGACCCAGGAAAAAGCTATTTTTATACTTCAACTCAATGAAGAACCGGTAGCTGTGTAGAATTCTGACTGGACAGAGGCTGTGATCTAATGGTAATAGACTGAAAGGGAAATCCAGAAAGGACTGTCAGTTGGGATTCTTGGCCTCTGTATGTGACAATCCTTCCTCCCAGATACAAAGCAGGACCCTTTCTGCAACAAGGGTCTTATGATCCATTATCAGACAAGGTAGGTCAGAAAATTTTTCTCTGACCAGCTCTTACACAAAAAGGTATGTGTATGTGGTAGGGTAGAATAATATTCGTAGGTTTTATGACTGACTTTAGAGGAGTGGGGTTTGAATTTCTATGGACTGACTTGGGAGGAAAAAGGGGAGTAGGAGAAAAATGAAGTTATTTAAATAACATTTTAAAATAATGTCCCCTTTGTTTCCTGTCGGTCTTAGGGACGTTTCTAGAGAGTCTCACCCAGGTACCACCTCTCAACTTTTGACAGAAGGTGGGATTGCATCAGATTTTTAAATCCTTATGATACATAGTCTTACCCTAAGCGAAATCCATGAGGGGCAGATTTTACTATTATAATGACATGCAAAAGATGTAAAGGCAACTCAAGGTCATCTTAGCCCATGCCCACTATTTTTTAAAATTTTTTAATTTTATTTGTTCTAATTAGTTGTATATGACAGTAGAATACATTTATATATTTTAATAGATCACACATAAATACAGTGTAATCTCTCATTTTTCTGATGATACATATTGCAGGATCACATCAGGCATGCAGTCATACATGTACATGAGGTCATAATGTCTGTTTCACTCTACTATCCTTCCTTCCCCCATATCCCTGCTCACTGGTTTTAATTGGAACTTGTTTTTTCAGGTCTTTGAAAGGAAGGAATGTCTCAGATGTGGCTGGTGCACCTGGAAGTGGGTTTGTGGGTGGTTGTGGGTTGCATGGATTGTTTTGGAATGCCATAGTGTCTTAACTCAGCTTCTCCAGGACACTTATGCTGGGACTGAGATGTGTATAGAGCAGGTTAATCAGGAAACTAATGATCACACCTGAGGAATGATGCAGTCGATAGATTAGGTAAGAGGAAAATCATCCTGCAATGTCATTATAACCAAGATCTAAGCTGAGCCCATAAGGATTTTGGGTAGCAGGAGGAGGTGGATCACAGAGGTGCACCACAACGTCACTCCACGTGGTGACTTCTATAGGAACCTTAGGAGTGCAAGAATCAACATGCAACCCATAGAAACATGAAGGGGAAAATCTCAGAGAACATTTTAGGGGTTAACTTTGTTCATTTGAGGTATTTGAGGATGGAACTCAAGGTTCAGAAGCATGTGGGCAGACAGAAAGGACCATTTCCTCAGGTGATGTCAGGGTCCCATCGGGCATGTGCCTCATTTCTCTTGTATTAGTAGATGTTGATGGTGCCTGTGTTGGAAGCAAGGCCATTGTGAGTCTTTGTGACCTTTATGAGCTCATGAGTTATTGGGGTTTGTATGGTCTCCTATGAGGGTTTTATTATGGACTATTAATTACATTTCTCCTTGTAGTAAGTATTCCTTTTCTATTTCATTTCAGAAGTTAAAAACAAACAAAAAAATCTTGCTTATACTCTCTCTTCAATTCTTGTCTCCAATTTCAATTTTCACTTGAATCTTTCCAATCAAGCTCTCATACCTCCTATCCATTCTTTCTTCTTCCTTTCTTTCCTTTCTTTCTATCAGGGCCTCACACACATGCTGGGGAGGCATCCTGCCACTGAACTACATCCTTAGTCCTTTCTATTTTATTTTGAGACAGGGACTCACTAATTTGCTGTGGCTGGCCTTGAACTTGCAAGCATCTGACCTCAACTTCCCAAGTCACTGGGATTAAAGGTGTGCAGCACTATGTCCAACTCACATCTACCATTTCACTGATGCTCTCTTTTTCAGAGTCACTAGTGGACCCACCCCCATTTCTAAATCTAGTATTTAATTTCCTGTCTTTGTCTTTCTTTTCCTGAAAACAGCTATCTACTAGGTTTAATTTTCTTCTTACCTCCGTTTCCTCTACTGGAGTCTCCTGAACACTGACTCCTTTTTTTCCCCTCCTCCTCTCAGGGATTCTTCCTCAGGTAACATGAGTCTTCAGAAGTCAGAAAACAGGAGGTGAGCTGAACTTCCCCCTCTGGTTGTACTCAACCTTGGATTCCCATAGAAGTGCTGAGACATTTTGAAAATCTCTCTCTCATGTCCTTTTATCAGAGATTTCCATCTTCATGGTCAGGGTGGAAGCTGAGCCTGAAGAATAGATCAGGTAACCCAGGTAGTTCTAATTTGTGTCTGCCATTGACACCAAGGATCTGTGTCATCCACCTTGAGGGCTGAGATCAGCTTGAGATCCCAGGAGAGGTGAGGGGGCTGTGCTGTGGTTCAGATTGGTCAGGACCAGGCTGTGCCCTAAAGGAGAGCCCAGTGCTGCCCAGCTTCCCACTGCTGCAGCCTGTGTGTGGGCTTCACCAGCAGGGAAAGAGGGCCCAAAGAAAGGAGTCAGAAGTCTCCTGTGGGCCTTCCTGCAGTTTACTGTGCCTGGGTCTCTCTGGTACAGTGGGCAGCCAGGGACCGTGTTCCCACATGCTGAGGCATCAGCTGTATCTGCTGTGGCACAGGAAGCAGGTGTGTTGATTCTGAGCCTTAAAAGTTATGTCTCCAATATGATGATTTTATGTTTTGCTGGATCTGGCAAGATGCCCCACCCATCAAATGAACCTCACAAAAGATAACTCCCTCATTTTTTTTTTCTTCAGTACTGGGATTGAAACCAGGGATACTTTACCACTGAGCCACATCCTCAGCCCTTTTTATGTTTTATTTTGAGACAGGGTCTCGTTAAGTTGCTTAGGGCCTCGCCAAATTGCAGAGGCTGTCCTTGAATTTGTAATCCTCCAGCCTCAGCCTGAAGCCACTGGGAATACCACGTCCAGCTTAATCCCCTCATTTTGAAATTGGAGTTTTGAGATAAAACTAGATTCTCTGCTTCACCAATTTCTTCCTGGGTTCTTGTCTCTTAAATTTGAAGAATAAAAGCCACGTACATTAAGGGAAGGGAAGAATAAATGGTGCAGGATCTGCTTAAGTAAGAAGAGATAGAACTCCCAGTGTGGAAGGGGAGTTTATAGCAGAATATCTGGTTTGGTGTGCAGGCCTAGGGGCTTATATGACTTTGGTATGAGCATTTATCAAAATCTGTTAAACAGATTGGCATTGGAAAAGTACCAAGGTCATGGGCCATGTCCTTGAACCTTTGAGTTTTAATCCTTCCTGTAACTCACATCTGGGTTCACCCCTACCTTCCATTTTTCTGCCTCTCTGGGACAAAGGGGTTCACTTTTATGTTCCCACAGGTGAGCTTCATGGTCTTTACATTTGGTAAAGGCCTTGAGGGGGCCCATTACCCTGATTGCCTGACCATCATCTCTTCTTTTTCAGGTTCAGCAAAACTGGCTACTATATATTTTTTTATGTTTTAAAAATCTGGAGGAAGTGAGCTAGGCTTGTTGGTGCATACTTATAATCTCAGCAACTCAGGAGGCTGAGGCAGGAGGACTGCAAGTTTGAGGCCAGCCTGGCAACTTAGACCCTGTCTCAAAATAAAAAGAAGAAAAAGGGCTGGGAATGTAGATTAATGAGTTCAGTCTCTCTCATGGAAAGGGAGGGACGACAAGCCTTTGAATTTCCATTTTTGGTTACTTCAATCTGAATAGATTTCATTATTTTGCAGACTATATGTATATACATGTATATATTTTCATGACTTAAATTTTAAAATGTATTATAGGAACTATTTTATATTCTGCAATTTCATTCTGCCCATATGCCCTGAATTCTTCTTTGCTTTATGTCCTGCCTTGTTTTGTTTGTTCTCTTTTTTTGTCTTTCTTTGGAAGGTTTGACTCATTGAATGATTTAAAAATGCTATTTCTTTTATCTCTAATGTTTTCTTATTGAAACCTGTCTTCATATTTGTCTTTATTTTAGATTTTTTGTGTGTATATTTTGTTGTGGGTGGTATATTCGATTGAAGTTGCAGATTATATGTATCATAATATGTTCAGATATAGTTTGTCAATGCCTTCTATTTTCTTTTCAAAATTATATTGGTTTTCCTTCAGCATAATGCAACCAGATGTTATTGAAATTCCACATGTAAATCAAGGCAAATGCAAGCATGGATTTTATTTCTGCAGATACAAAAACATGCAGAGATATGATCATGTGCATATTCATGAACTGCAAGGAAAGTTTTAGTGCTCATTCTGAAATTGCACTGCAGGATATAATTCTTACTGCTACTAAAATGTTCTGGGACACAATTCAGAGACACTAATTCGCATGCAAATTATGAATATTTATTCCCCAAATTGTTTGTTATTTGAATTCAACTAACATAAAAAAATGTTATAGATGCCAATCAATCTTTTAGCTTAATGTTGTATTATTAGTGTTTAGGAAGTCCCTCAGTGAAATGGGACATGCTTAGGTTCACAGAAGAGATGATTACAGGTTGAAAAAATGTGATTGCAATTTAATGGTTAAGACATACATTCTAACAAATAGTAACTAGATGCAACTTCAGTGGCTAAATATGAATCATAAACAAGCACACCCTATTAAGGTTCTTTTGATTAAACTGTCCTCTGTGGTGCCTACCCTCTGTTTGGTTTTCAAGAATAATACTAATGTTCATTAATCTGTGATACACAACACAGTTACCTTTTGAGTTAGAAGGGGACCATCATTCTTCTGTAAGGCCCCCAAAAAGGAAACCCCAACTCTGTCCCATGGATGGACGGCAACCCCAATCAACTGCAGGAGGCGTCACTTGATGCAAACCGCAAGAGGTGTTTATTCCAGCGCGCTGGGACCCAACTCGAGGAGTCGAGTCCCTAGCAGAAAATCTTGCAGGTTTATAAAGGCAGAGACCACACATCGGGAGGGGTCGCACATGAAAGGGAAAAGGGGGACAAAGCTGCCGGGAAATTTCAAAGGGGGTCTGGGTTTGATGATAACATACAACATGTTTCACAATGTTTTACAACAGGGCATAGATTCTGGTCAATAGTTTCTGGTAATCATTCTGTTTGATCACTATCTGGCTATCTGGCTCAATTTACCCTTTTATTCTCTGTTTGGGGCTGTTTCTTGGAACAGCTTTAAGGGCTTTGTTCCCATTCCTGGGAGGGTGACCTTAGGGAGTTGAGATGACTGGAAGGGTGACCTTAGGGAGTTAAGATAACTGGGAGGGTGACCTCAGACAGCTTAAAAAAATGTCCATTCTTTCACTTCTTCTAGACAATTATTAAAATATGGATTGATTCAGACTTGAAAATCTCCCCATTATGCCTGTTAAAAAACCTCACATAGATCAATACTGATTTCTTCAAGACTTGAGAGCTATGATTAACATTGTTCAAGAGATGCACCCCACAGTACCTAATCCTTGCACCCTATTAACTATGAGCCTGGTAACTATGGCTGGTTCACAGTGCAAGATTTAAATCATACATTCTTCTGCATTCCCCTGGAAAGGAAGTTTCAATTACTGTTTACTTCTGAATGACAGGAACCAAAAACCAAAGTAACTACCCAGTATTGTTAGACTGTTCATCCTCAGGGTTTTAAAAACTCTCCTACTCTGTTTAATGAGAGTCTAGCAAAAGACTTGTGAGGGTTACAGCTAATCAAGGAATCCTTTTACACTACATGGATGACTGCTTACAGCTAGCCTGGACTATGAGCACTGTCTTTCAAATACTATTACTAATACTGATACCACCCTTTACCGGTGACGAGTTCTGCTCTTTCTAATGTTGAAGATTGAACACTAGAAAGGCACGCCAAGGCAAGCATATTAAGCAGATTTTATTTAAAGGTAATAATACAGACTTCTCCCGGCAGGAAGAAGGGGGCCATGGCTGGTGTTCTAAAAGTCCCAAGAAGTGAGCCCACCCTACATCTTTTATAGGTTAAATTCTCTTTTGTTCTCCAGTTCTCTTCCCCCTTATCTCTCCTTCCTGCCTACAGGTTAGGCCTGGTTTTGCATTAAGTGAGAAGCCATGGGCAGGGGGACGGCCAAGGTGATTCAGGCAGGCAAGGGCCCAGGGGGCATTAATTAGCAGCTCCATGCTTGCAGTCCTTGATAAAGTCCTTGATAAATTTGGTAATCAATGGGCTCTGGAGATCCTTGACATTCCATTCTTCCAGGAACAATCTCCAACTTCCAGAGGCAGATGGCTTCATGGCTTCATTTCCTCGAATTGACCAGATTCCCTATTTCTACATTAACTACCTGTCCTTAATTCTGGCTTCAATATGTAAGGCCCCCAAAAAGGAAACCCCAACTCTGTCCCATGGATGGACGGCAACCCCAATCAATCGCAGGAGGCGTCACTTGATGCAAACCGCAAGAGGTGTTTATTCCAGCGCGCTGGGACCCAACTCCAGGAGTCGAGTCCCTAGCAGAAAATCTTGTAGGTTTATAAAGGCAGAAACCACACATCGGGAGGGGTCACACATGAAAGGGGGAAAAGGGGGAACAAAGCTGCCAGGAAATTTCAAAGGGGGTCTGGGTTTGCTGACAACATGTTTCACAATGTTTTACAACAGGCTGTAGATTCTGGTCAATAGTTTCTGGTAATCCTACTGTTTGAGCACTATCTGGCTATCAGGCTCAATTTACTCTTTTACTCTCTGTTTGGGAACAGAGAACAGCTTTAAGGGCTTTGTTCCCATTACTGGGAGGGAAACCTTAGGGAGTTGAGATAAAAAAATGTTCATTCTTTAGAACAGCTTACAGCTTAAAAATGTTCACTCTTTAAAACAGCTTAAAAAAATGTTCATTCTTTCATTTCCCCATTTTCTTTTCGGAAAGTTCTAATCATGGAACTTCTGTCTCTACATATTCTTCCCCCAAATTGTTTCCTTGGCGGAGGGACTGATATTGTTGCCTGAGCATTAGCACCTGTACAGCACTTACTCTTTCCCTGATGAAGGTAACTAGGCGATTTCAGGCAGGCAAGAGCTCAGGGGGCGGGCCACCAATTAGCAGCCCCTTGTTTGCAGTCCTTGGTAAACAGTCCTTGATAAAGGCAGGTAAATTTGGTAATCAATGGGCTCCGGAGATCCTTGACATTCCATTCTTCCAGGGGCAGTCTCCAACTTCCAGAGGCAGATGATTTTATGGCCATTTCCTTGATTTGACCCGATCCCCTATTTCTACACTAACTACCTGTTTCCAATTCTGGCTTCATTCCCCCCTCTAATCTCAGGAACTCCATGCTGCTGGGGAAGGAGGTCGATGACCGCTCTAGCTTCTTCGAGCTGGAAGTGGGTGGCGTGGGGCAAGCAGCTTGGAGTTCCTTTTCTAAAAATCGGGTCAATCAAGGGGTCCCAGGAAGAAGCCTGGTTGGGGAAGAGCAGGTTGTAAAGTCATCTGGGGGCGGCTGCTTCTAGGATAGAAGAACAAAAAGACATGAGTACTGAAATGAGATTAGCACAAAGTAAATGTTGCAGCATCTGAAACATGCCACTGAGTATCATGAAAATGACAGAAGTTAATCTTTCACCAGGATGTGGAAGAACTGAGAAATTGTTCCCATAACTAGGCCTAGCAAAGGCTGGAGAGAACAAGGCCTTTATTTGGGGACTTAAACATTGTCATAGATGTCCCCAGAAAATATAGTTAAGCTACTTAATGTCATCTGATTTTGTAAAATATCCCTTTATTGGTATAACCTGTGTTTACTAGAGATCTCTATACTTCTGTTACTTAGGAATAGATAATCATACTAGCAAACATAGATTAAGTCTACCTGTGTAGCTTAGGAAGGTCTGCAGGCCTTAAACTGACTAAAAACTTCTGACTCTGGCAGTTTCTCTTGATAGTTATCAGGCACATTTGCTGAAGAATCTTTCTTTCATTTGTAGCTTCCAGCCTTTATTCTAGTGGGCTAATATAAGTGTACATCTTAAGTTACATTTAATTATTATTTCCTTTAAATGCCCAAGAATGGCTATATTTTGGTTTTAACTGTTTTGCTGGGTATCTATGATCAAGTTGGTCAAATTGACCTGGTTCCTGTCTTGTTAAAGAGTCAGCTGAGTTCCCACAGGGGTCACTCGTACAGAACTTAAGAGCGGCTCCTTAGCTCCACCAGTGACTTTGATTAGGCAGGGTCTCTTGATGAGGTGACTTCCTTTAGAAGCATCAAGGGATGTTTCCCCTTTTCCATGACCCTCCTCTGCAGCAGATGCACTGGATAATTTTTCATCCTCTAGTCTCAACAATCTCCTTGATCAGGAGGTTGTGTGACCCAGAGTTGCAACGCTCCTTAGAGAAGTTCTCTTACTCCCTGGGTTCAGGCTAACGTTGAGGGCAAGACCCAAATATGGACTTTTCTTGACCTCTGTATTTAACTCCAATTTCTAAGTTGGATCTTAATTATCCAGCAAGCCAGTCTCACCAATCATAAATTAAGAGTAATGGGCTTTAACTTTAATGTCCATAACTTTACAGTTATTTACCCTTTTATCTAACTGGAGTCTGCATTAGTACTGGAAGTTACCACTATCTATTCTACAGGTGATGGCTTATTATCACAAGTTACCTAGGTTGTTTGTTCTTGGAGCAGCTACTTCTGCAAAACATTAACAGGTAACAGTTTTACAAAATGAAATTAGCAAGAGTAAAAATATATTCAGCTTGTATAATAGCTATCTTGAATTTTGATTGAGAACTACATTCTATCCCCTATTTGAGATCACAGTACTTTTACAACAAGAACCAATCTTTTGACTATAACTTTAAATAAGCTGAAGTCTGGCTTATTTTGGAGTCACTCTAACATGCAGTGAGATGGGAGGCAGAGCCTTATCTCAGGTAAGGCAGGGCTCTTTACAGATCTTAAGTGTTCTAATTCTGATGTTGATCTTTGCTTCTTTTCCTTAAATACCATTAAGTAGTTTACATATACTGTTTCCTGAGTCTATATAAACTTTATAATTAACACAATTTAACATAGTATCTAAAACATGAATCAAAGAAAGGCTGAGAGAGCTTTTAACTTTCCTTTTGTGTGATTAAGTGGCAAAATGTTTTCATGTTTCTTTCATATTTCACAATATTAACCTTTGAACAAATCAGACTCTAATGTTTAGAAATACATTTACATTTGAAATTCTTTATCTCAGTGTAAAAAGTAACAAATTTTACACATACCCTATTGATAGCAGGTCCTATAATAGAACATTAAATGATAGAAATAAATCCCCAATAAAATTTACTCTTTATAAGTTTAAGATTACCATTACAGACAAGTTTAATCTGGAGAATAGCAGAGCTTAATAAATTCCTTGCTTTAAAAACTTGTGGTCCTGAAAAATATGAACACATTTAATATACAACTAGTGACCATTTCACAAATACCTTGACACTTTTATCTTACCAAATTGAGTTTTTAAAGAGAAATGTATACTCTGTAACAAAGTACAATACTCTATAATAGTTGTTCAACCATAATTGTATACACCCCAATTTTTAAGACTAATTGTTCTAAAGAATAAACTTTATAGACACAAAGTTAAGAGTAAATTAGTGTTTCAAATCCTTGTCATTTTACCATGTCATTCTACCATATAGATTAAACTTTGGTTTATATCAGAACGTTAGTATTTCACCTTAGGAAAAACCTTCAATAGTTTTAGCTGTCTCACATACATATAACCAACTTAGTTACACACAAACTTATTGAAACTTGCCCTTTACTTACACCGACTTTCTTAGCACTTACTTAGACCCTCATGTATTTCATCACACAAGCACTTTCTTACCCAGAAACATTTCCTTTTTCCTTTTACTAAATATATTTCCATACCCAGAACCTTTTATTTTCTCTTTCCTATTCGTTGTCCCCTTTTTGCTCACATTCTGAAACAACTCTTATGAAATTTCTGAATTTAGATAAATTACTCTATTTTAATAAGATTAAATATTCTGTTGTTTATAGTACTCTAATTGAAACACAGTTGAAACTTTTGGGACCCTTTGTATATAGAATTGCACTTGTTAGGACATAACTCTTAGTAACCTTGTTTTTAGTTTAGTGATGACACAAAGCAAGTTTAAACCCTTTTATTTACCAACCTATGAAAACACCAATAATGTTTAAGTATGATACCCCATGGAATTTAAGGAGTTAAAAGTACTCGATGTTATTTAACAATTAGCATTTTAACTTTGTAAATTAATCAGATGTCTCTACAAACACATTAGAGTAATCCCATACATGTTAACTCTAATTCACTTATTCTGTAAAAAACCAAGATATCAGACAAGTGTTCTGTACAGTATTTGCTGTCTCTTTCCTGTTGAAGAAAAGTCCTAGAAACAATTGATATTAGACACTTTATTAACATCAATATTTTATTAGCTTGACCACCTAGAGACTTGCAAGTTATTTTCAAAGACATTTTACTCTTATTGGTTTACCCAATTTGAACCTTTTTAAATCACGTGAATTAAAAGTATCTGGATCCATTTTTAAATTTTAATTTTAGGAGCGCTCAGTTTTGATACAGACAAAACATGACATCAGACAGCACAACATACAAATAACACAAAATCAAGCCCTTGTAACTTTATAGGTGAATCTCCATTGCAGTGTAACAGATGTTCAAAAACTCTAGTTGAATAAAAAATAGAACTGATCAAAAAATCATGAGCTCAAAAAAACATATAATTAAAAATATAGCATTTACTTTGCTGGAGTTTTAAAGACTCTTTTTACCTTTTCTTTCCCTGGGTTTGAGACCGGTCTCCTACTGAGCCTTTAGGCTTCTTTTATTTATATTTCAATGTAAGCCTTGACTGAGATCTGGAAGGATCTAACAGGTTTTAACAGAAACTCTGTGTCTAAGGCATTTTAGCCATCTCATCCAGACAGGTTGGATGTTAAAATTATGAGACCTTATTTTTCATTACTTTTGAGACTGAAGCTACTTTGCTAAGTTACCCTTCAGGGCTGTCGGGAGGGGGAGTCCAGAGAAGGAACCTTTGGGGTCCACCCGAGAGTAGCCCGGTCCGAGAACCCCCCAGTTGTTCCAACCCTTCCTCCACCTTGTCCGCCACAAACACACAACAGAACCAGATACAGACGGGCGCCAATCTCTGATCCACCAATTGAACCCCATCAGCGCCCTTACCGACGGAGACTACCAGGCGTCCCTGGCTCTCCTTCCACCCTTAGGGCGTCCCCCAGGGCTGCAACCTGTGGCCCCCCAGGCACGTCTGCCGGCCACTGTTCAGCCACTCTCACGAGTCACCGAACGGCTGCCACCGAAACCGAAAGCGCGCTCACAGAACCAGACCAACTAACAAAACACAAGACAAAGACAGACAACTTCGGGGTACCCCTTCTTACCTCCAAGGTAGACTCCGCGGATGAGGGGGGGCCATCTTATCCCGGACGAGCCCCCAAATGTAAGGCCCCCAAAAAGGAAACCCCAACTCTGTCCCATGGATGGACGGCAACCCCAATCAACCGCAGGAGGCGTCACTTGATGCAAACCGCAAGAGGTGTTTATTCCAGCGCGCTGGGACCCAACTCCAGGAGTCGAGTCCCTAGCAGAAAATCTTGTAGGTTTATAAAGGCAGAAACCACACATCGGGAGGGGTCACACATGAAAGGGGGAAAAGGGGGAACAAAGCTGCCAGGAAATTTCAAAGGGGGTCTGGGTTTGCTGACAACATGTTTCACAATGTTTTACAGCAGGCTGTAGATTCTGGTCAATAGTTTCTGGTAATCCTACTGTTTGAGCACTATCTGGCCATCAGGCTCAATTTACTCTTTTACTCTCTGTTTGGGAACAGAGAACAGCTTTAAGGGCTTTGTTCCCATTACTGGGAGGGAAACCTTAGGGAGTTGAGATAAAAAAATGTTCATTCTTTAGAACAGCTTACAGCTTAAAAATGTTCACTCTTTAAAACAGCTTAAAAAAATGTTCATTCTTTCAAATACTGAACCCTCTAGCCTCATGTGGATATAAGGTATCCACTAAAAATGCTCAGAATCGCAAACAACATGTCACTTACATCTGAAATTCCAAATTAGTCAAGGAACCCAAAGTTTGATGTCAAGTCGAAAGCCAGCTATTTTGAAACTTAGAGAACCCAGGTTCTGGAGACAGTTACGCTACATGAGAATGACAGGATGCTGCTGTATCTGGATCCTAATTTTGGACTAGTAGCGAATTCCACATGTAAGGCATTGAAAGGGAGAGAAATAAGACTTTTGACTTGGACCCCAGAATGCCAAGCTGCTTTCGAGAAGTCAAAACATAGCCTCATGACAGCCCCTGTCCTGGGCCTACCTAACTTACAAAACGAAGTCAGATCATATGTGCATGAGAAATAAGGTACGGCCCTTGGAGTTCTCTTACAGACACTGGGAGATGTACCACAACTAGCAGCCTATTTGTCAAAACATCTTGACCACATGGCAGAAGGATGCCCGCCCCGACCTGCAGGCAGTAGTTGCCACTTGTGATTTACTATGAGAGGCTGAAAAGTTCACTTTAGGACAACCCAGCACTGTTTGTCCCTCACCAGTGTTAGTCCTACTAGAACAGAAGCACGGCTAGCAGCTAACAGCTGGGAGGTTGGGGAGATACCACCTCATGCTATTAGACTACCCCAATGTCAGCTTTAAAATCATGTCCTCCTTAAATCCAGCAACACTGTTGACTTTAGGTGATAATATAACAGTACAGCATAACTGCCTGGAAATCTTAGAAACCGTCTACTCTAGCAGGTTTTGTTAGGTGTTAGGCGCAGTTATGGTTCGTCCCTAGCTCCCAGAAATGCTCCACAGATACAGGTCTCACACAAGGAACTTTTATTTTATGCAGACGATTCTCGTCTGCATGGGGGAAAGGGAAGAAAGAAAGAGAGAACATGGCAAGGTTTCTCTCAGACATAGGAATTTCGTGGGCTGAGAGGAACCAATCACGGAGGAGAATTCTTACACACTGACTGATGGACCAATGACATATTAGAACCGTAACGTGGGAGGCAGGAAGATTACGGCTAGGTAAGCCGGAAATTCCTGTAAAGTGAGAGGCAGGTGAATGCAGACTGACAGGTGATGGGGGAAGCCAGATTCCTTACAGGTTGGACTTGTCTGATCAGCCCATCACAGAACGGGTAACGATAATCACAGGTCTGCATGGGTTAGCAGTACTAGCAAAAATCAAAGGGTAGCCTTAGATCTTATATATTTGGAAAGCAGCGTTAATGATCAGAAATAGACTTAGTCAAAGCAAACAGAGATAAACCAAATGGTAGTGTGGCCCTTCTATGTCAGATAAAATACATAAAAGAGAGCACTTATTGCTTACTTTGATGGACTTTTACAGAATTCTTAGACAAGGCTTAGACAGATACAGTTCTCAGATGTATACATGTATTTAGTCACATATATTTAGGGTGTCAATTATGTTATACTGTAAAATAACTGTTGTTTACTTAAGCAGTTATTAAGTAATCATCTGAAAGACTTTAAAACAGGTACAAACACTAATTTCTTTAAGTCTTAGTTTCCCTAATAAAATCTACAGATAAAAGAAAATTATCTTGATAGATAAGAGCAAGTCAATGTTTCAGACTATGCTTCATATTAGTATATTTAAATTTGAATAAATTTGATAGATCGTGCTAATTACAGCCAATTTAATCACAGACACAAACGTTTTGAGATTTGTCTTCCACGAACTTCTGCAACTTACTTGGATACTCTATGGCTTGTTTCTATCCTTAGTTTTGTCCTTTCTCTCATCTTGGATTTCAGCACAATATTACCTGACCATAGAAAATACTTCTCATCCAGAAACATTTTTTACCTTCTAATTTTTCATACTAAATTGTATTTCCATACTTAATAACCTTCTTATACTTCTTTTCTAGTTTTAGTCCCTTCCTTAAATTTATATTCTGAAACAAACATTATGTTATCTGTGCATTTAATTTACACAACAAATTTTATCCCAGAGAGGTATCAAACAATCTGGCAGGTACAAAACCGTGCCTTGATCTTTTTCTCCTAGGTTGCATTCAAGGAGTTAGAGCACAGGGTGTTTCTGAGGCTGACCTGTCTCCCCTATCATTATCACAATGCCATCAGTTGTGCCCAGAGGCTCCTTTTGGGCCTTTTTTATTACACTAGGCATATTGATATTCAGTGGAGGAGGCTCTTTCTATCTGGTTCTCTAGGCTTTCTTGAAGATCCCTTTGCAGAGGCTGCCAACAAAACATGGGTTGGCCTTAGTTTGGTTTTTCTTTTCTGGGTGCAGTTGTTTATATTGCCAGTCTCCTAATTCATTTAAATTGATGTGGTACTGTCATAGCAAGAATTGCTCTGCCCCATTGATGGCTATCCCCTGGCCAAATGGGGTGTCCTGTTGAAGCCAGAATTGGGGACAAGCAGTTAGTGTAGAAATAGGGGATCGGGTCAAATCAAGGAAATGGAATCCATGAAAGCCATCTGCCTCTGGAAGTTGGAGACTGCCCTGGGAGAATGGAATGTCAAGGACCTGCAGAGCCCACTGATGACCAAATTTACCTGCCCTTGTCACGGGCTACAAACAAGGAGATGCAAATTAATGCTCCTGGGCCCTTACCCACCTGGATCACCTTGGCCCTCCCCCTGCCCATCACTTCTCACTTTATGCAAAACCTGGCCTAATCACAGAGGCAGGAAGGAGAGAGAAGAGGGGAGGGAACTGGAGAACAAAAAAGACCTTAACCTATAAAAGATGAAGGGTGAGCTCACTTCTGGGGACTTTAGAACATCAGCCATGGCCCCCTTCTCCCTCCTGGAAGAAGTCTGTATTATTACTTTTAAATAAAACCTGCTTATATGCTTGCCTTGGCGTGCACCTCTAGTGTTCAAACTTCAACATTAGAGGGAGTAGAACTCGTCACCGGTAAATGGCGGTATCACTGTCAGATCTTAAAAGGAGACTATTCCTGTTCCCAGGTTTTAAGTATTGTTGAAAACTATTGCCACATTCTCTGTGGCCAGTAGTCTCCAAATCAAATTGGCTGGAAGTCAGGGCAAAGGTCAGGTTCTCTGAACATTTTTCTACAGTAGGCAGATTTTCTCAGATTTTTTTTTTTTTTTTATCCATCCCAAAGCTGGTGTCTCTGATCCACAGTGAACTGATCTGCAGGTTCCTGAGGCCAGGCTGAGAAACAATGTTGGAACTGCCAGCACTGGGTTTCAAGGACTTAAATCTTGTTTTAAAAAGAACTCTTATTCTGGTTTCCTACTATCCTTGCACACCAGAGGCAGTGCCTTTATGCATCCTCAACTTAGATCCTGACTGTTCAGACTCTTTATATGCAACTGTATGCCTGTACATACAGAATTTCTTCCATATACATTACCTCTGACAGACCAACTCCAGCTCCAAGATCCTTCCCAAGAGGATGCCAGGTGCATCCTCTTGCCTGTAGTCCTAGCAACTCAGGAGACTGAGGCAGGAGGATCACAGGTTTAAGACTAGCCTCAGAAATTTAGTGAGGCCCTAGGTAACTTAGTGAGTTAAATTACAAAGGGCTAAGGATGTGGCTAAGTGGTTACGTGCCCCTGGTTTACATCCCCAGTACCCAAGGGCTGGATTATTAGTTCCTATAAAGGGTATGTACTTAAGGACAGATAAATCTGCCTAAAATAGGGAAGAAAGGTGACCTTGTTTTCTCTAGGATTAGGGAGGGGGAGAGATTAGGGAGGAGCAGGGAGAGAGGAAGAGAAAGAAACTTGTTCATTTAAAAACTTAGTTGCAGGGCTAGGGATATAGCTCAGTTGGTAGAGTGCTTTCCTCATATGCATAAGGCCCTGGGTTCAATCCCCAGCACCACACGAAGAAAGGAAATATTAGTTGCAGTGGCAGAGAACTAAGGGGTATATTGAAAGCATAAAGTAGACATTATTACCTCATGTATTTATATGACTGCATGACCCATGTGGTCCTACAACATGTACAATCAGCAAAGTCCATTTATGTATGGTTTATCAATTTTAAAAAGTGTATAGTAGACTACTATTAACAATGTGACCCAACCGTGTGTCCCTTTCAATGTCTCATTGTGTGGAAAGAATTATTCTCTAGGCCAAGGTCAGTTGTGAGGGAACATTGAGACTTTTTACTAATGCAGAAACTCTGAGGGAACTATACTCCAGCAGGCAAGTATCCCATAGGGAGTTATGATCAGGGACACTGTACTGGCTCCATGTCAGGACAGTTACCACAGGAACCCTTTGGTGTGTCAGGAAAGCAAGCACAAGAGCACCCCTGGAAGAATTGGTAACAATCAGATGCCATTTTCTAAGCTTTGAGACATAAAGCATCAACACATGATAAAAGAATGCAAGGTGGAAAAGAGTTATTGATTTAGGCAAATATACTCAAGTGTTAATTACTACCTGACATAAGCGAACTACTTCAAAGCAGCAGGACTGGTGTATGATACCACCATAGGAGTCCCCTGTGCCATCTTGCAGATGTGGAGCAGGTCTTGTGCTTCTAAGATTCAGATACCAGATTATCACTTGTCATTCAAATGCATATCTTTCACAGACTTTTCATTAAAGCAAATTCAAAAAAATCACTGGAGGGCTGGGGAGATAGCTCAGTCGGTAGAGTGCTTGCCTTGCAAGCACAAGGCCCTGGGTTCAATCCCCAGCACCAAAAAAAAAAAAAAAAAAAAAAAAAAATCACAGGAAAACTGAGCATAAGGTGAAGAGATTGTCTATCTGCCCTCCGCACACTCATCACCTCCTCCACTCTCAAACTCCTAGGCCTTATGTCATATTTGCTATCATCAAGGGAATATGTTTAAACAGACAAAAACAAGAAGATATTACATCTGACAGGTGAAGCTGGAAACCTGTAAGGATTGTGTTCACTATTTCCTACACGCTCCTCACTATGTAGAGCAGGGAAAGAGCCTCACCAGAAGCGTAGACCACTGCTGGTTTCAGGATTGCTGCAATTACTGTGCATCATTCCCAGAATTAAAGGAAATTCTGCTCAAGCCGTCACCATTCAGAAACACTTTCTACAAAGGACTTAGAGGATTTCTGGAAATTCTTTGCAGTCCTTACAACAAGTGTGGACAGATTATAGGTCCAGCTCTAGAAATCTCGAAGATTTAGATCAAGATTCCTATCATGGAGCCTAAGTAGCAGATTCATTTCAGAAAAAAATCCTCATGAACATTGAAAATTAATGTTTAATTCAGTGACCATCTTCAGTGAGATCACATTAAGTTAAATTAGGAGTCATCAGGGATTGGAGCAAGGTTTGGGACCTGCTTTTTCTTCACTGCCTGGCTGATTCCACCATGGTTCCTACTGGATTCAAACCAGAATCTCTTTTTCTGATGTGATCACTTACCTGGACTTTTGGAATGGACCTTCCCTCACAGACTCTGCTCTCAGACTGACATTGGAAATACACACAGGCTATTTCTCTTTGCCAGGATGGTGATCTCAGTGCAAAGGTGTCTGGGACCAGGATGTGTGATGCAGGGAAGCAGCCAGCTCCCAAGATATGGGTCTGTGACTTTGTGACCTCACCTCCCCTGGAACCTACAGTTATCACTGTGCCTGTAGCAGCAATGGGTGTGCAGGCTGGGAGAGCTGAGGGAACTTCTGAGAACTTTTCCCCAGGCGATGTTTATCAAAAGATGTTATGTTTCTTGCTAGCATCTCTTAAGAGGATAGTGGAATGTTTGGAGAGGTTCTTACTCATCCATGATCCCTGAAGGCTGACAGGGTCTCTCACTTAGAGGGAGCAGGAAATACTGAGGTCTATCATGTGAAGAACTGGCAATGAGCTGTGCATGTTCCATTTTACTCTTTGCCTCCCTGAGAAATTTTTTACCCCAAACCTGGTGGCTTCCTGTTTATTCCCATGAGTGACACCATCATTGAAAGTATAGGATAGAAATGGAATGAGAAAAAACATGTGGAAAGTTTTAATACAAACACAAATAAAAGGAAGAAAATGATGCTAACAACTCACCTTGAAAGCCATGTGATTCATTTGCACAAATACAAGTCATTTAATTGGAACTCAGTTGCACTATTTGATACCAATTCATACCATGTTTCTGTGGGGAAATATCTCCTACCACTTTGACACCCATTCTTGACAGGAGGGGGAAGCGGAACAATATCCATCCAAGAAACAGGGAAAGTTTTCAAAGGGATCCCTTGCCCCTGGCAGTGGCAGGATCAGATGGTTTTACAGACAGGATCTACCATTTTTGTAACTATTGCATGAGCTGGTGCTACTAAAACCAATGCAACAGTCTCAAGGGGTGGCTAAAGAAAAGGCAGCCCTTTCTGTTACTGTAATCCCTCCAACCCTGCAAGAACCATATTTACAATAAATCTTAATAGTTGCTGTGAGGCTTATAATTTGGGTCCACATCTGTGGTAGCAAAGCAGGCAAATTTGGGGCATTTACTCTGCATAGTGTTAGAAAGAAGTGGTAGGAAAGAGGACACCAGCAAGGGGAATATGGGGCTGTGATGGTCAATCTGAATCTTCAACTAAATTGAATTAAGATCTGTTTACACTTAAGAGGCTTCTGTCTGTGTCAATGAGGGTGTTTACAGCAATGATTGGCATGGAGGACAGCAAACTGAGGCAGACCCACCAAAACTGTGAGCAGCACAATCCAATAGGTTGGGGACCTGGATGGAACAACAACACAGAAACAGGAGAAGAAGGAGAAAGCAGCTACAGATGCAGCTTGATTCTTCATGAGCAGGTGCTTTCATCACTGCTACGATTGCCTGAGGATATCAGCCTCCAGCTCCTGCCCTCTTCCAAAGTGGACTATGACCAGTGACTCTCCAGGAGTTTCCAGGCCTTTGGTCCTGGATTGGGGCTGCATCATTGATCCTTCTTTTTGTGAGGCTCCAGCTCCTTGGACTGAGCAGATAAGGCTCCAGCTCCTTGGACTGAGCGGATACTGGAGCCCCCAGCTCTCCAGCCTGCGGACAGCCATTGTGGGACTCTTCAGCTTCTGGTCTTGTAAGTCAATCTAATAAGTCCCATTTCCAAACATATCCTGTGATTCTGTTCCTCTTGAGAACCCTGCTAATCCAGGGGACGAGTTGATGTGGACCCTGGAATGCTGAGGAGAGAGTGCAAGGGATGGAAGGTAGAGCTGGGAAGGGCAAAATGTTGTAGAATATCTAGAAAAAGTTCATGTGCATGGCTGGATTTTAGCCTGAGGGGGCAAAGAGCTAAAGGATATCAAGAACGTAGGTCTTCCAGGCAACAGAGACATGGTGTGTATGGTTACAAGGGAACACAGGGGCGCCTGTGGATGTGGAGTAGGGGGAACAAAGTTGAAGGTCACTGATTAATAATACTCTAGAAGATTTGAGGTCTCTTAGGTATTCATACATACACTTGGTGGCAAGTTGTAAACACACATGGGATAGGATGTCCCAGATTAAGTATCTGTCCAAACAGGCCTAGAGTGTCAGAAAAAGAGCATGAGTCTGGAGGGAGGCAATAGACCTTAGAGGGAGACTGCTTAGACTCAGGGCAAAGAGGGAGGTAGGGAAGGTAGTCCGGGGAGAGAGCTAAGGAGGCCATGACAGCAAGAGAAGCATCAGAAAATTTGAGAAAAAAGGAAGCATGCTATTAGATTTCACAACTAATTATGACACTATGATTTTTTACAACCATGCGGTATAACTGGAGGACATGAAAAGTCAAGAAACTGAAGAAGGTATCTTGATTTAGGACCATGCTTACATGAAAGAAATAATAATACAAAGAGCTGTGCACCCAGAGGCAAAATGGAGGGTAATGGAATTGGCTGTAATTGGTTTGGGATTTGAATTGAGAGTTGGCATTCCTGAAAATTAAAGTTTGGACTTTTGGTTGTGAAGGCATAGAGGTCATGGGGAATAGACTGAGATATTGGAATTGGAAATAGTTATCAGAGAAAAAAAGGATGACCCTAGTGATAGGTTTTATATGGGTAATGGAAGTTGGAGGGGCTACCTAAGACCCATAGGATAGGCATCACAGAAGAATGAGGGTTAGGTCACAGGACACAGGTATGTGTGTGTGATGATATGGGTCCAGAAGAGCACAGGTGTTTTTAGTAGATGACACACACTGTTTCTGCTATCTGCACCATATATGCAGAAGTACATTTCCAAATACAAATTTCTCATTGCACAAATGATTTCAGCTTAAGCACAGAATTAGGTAAATCACAAAGTTTCCTCCTACTCTCTTAAAAGCATTAAGGCAAGATAAACATAATACTATTAATCCTGTCAAATTGCCCTTGGATTCATGTTAACTAATTTGAACAACAGGTACATTTCACTGGAATCTCATCTCTCTACCACTGGGTGAGTCACCAACTATCCTCCTCAGTGAGGATCCATTAAACTCTGAGAGGTGTCATCCAGTATTGGTGTAGGGTCTTGCCCTTATCTCTCCTAGCTGAGCTCAGGGATGAGGAATGTTCCTCTGCTTGTCCCCTCTTGTGCCCCTCTGCACCAGATCTTTTTCTACCCTAGAATCCCTTTTCCAGATATGAGCACTTAGGCAGACTGCCTTTCCTTATCCCACTCTGCCTCCCAGACTGAAATACAAAATACTCACCTGACTCTTTTCCTCTGGATATGGTGGGCTGAGTGTGAGGTTTGGACAGCCAGCATTGAGGCAAGGAGGTAGCTGACCCCTGAGATGGAAGTCTGTGCTTCTGTGACCTCACTTCCCCTTAGAACCACTATGATCATTTCAGATGTAGAGGCAATGACAGTGCAGGCCTGGGGAACCCAGGGCATTGCTGGAAAAGTTTTCGCCAACTGCTGTTTACCAAACGTGCATTTTTTTTTCTGTTTATTTTTAGTATCTCCAACATGATCTTTTAAGGGTATGTGAGAGATACTTACATTTCTATGATCTGTGATGATTGGAAAGAGCAGGAAATATGGAGGTCGTATGTGTCAGCAACTAGCAGAGGTGCCTTTGTGTTTTACTATGCTTCCTGGTTTTTGAAAATATTCTTAAATCAACATCATCCTTCATACCTACACCATTAAACTAAGACATGAACCATTCAACAGCTGAAATGGTATGAGACAAAAGAACAGCTGAGGATTAAATAATGTAGAATTATGTGTTAAGAAATTTGGGAAGGATGATATGGAAATTTTTAGGAAAATACAGTTTGTCAATGCAACACCGACAATGATAGTAAATCTAAACAGAAATATACCCTAAAAAGACAGAGATGTTTATAAAAATGGCCCTCAGGGGTGGGGGGGGGGGGAAGGAATAAAATAACAGAATGAATCAAACAACATTACCCTATGTAAATTTATGATTACACAAATGGTATGCCTTGACTCCATGTACAGAGAAACAACATGTATCCCATTTGTTTACAATAAATAAAATAAAATAAAATAAAATTGGTTGCTGAAAAAAAAAAAAAAAGGCCCTCAAAAACTCAGCTCCAGGAGGAAATGGTTGAACAGGCAGAATTGACCATTGGACATTTGATTTTCCAAACATAAATCCACAATTTGAACTCTGTCCCCTATCCATTCTCCTTTGAGAGTTTTGAGACCAACTGAGAAGTTATAGGAGCACATTTCCCAAGGACCCACCCTCACTTCTGACCCTACATGGAAGTCCAGGATTCCCAAATCAATCTCAAGTATCCTGGAAGGACTCATGGAACTAATTGAAGGCTCCCGTGCTCATATTTATGTTTTGTTAGAGGGGAAAGTCACAAGGTTAAATCAGCCAAAGTAGGGAGAATGTTGACTGTCCAGAAAAAATACTGTAGGTGGGGTCTTTCCCTGGAGAGTCACAGTGGCATTGCTCTCTGGGCATTAGTATATGACATTTGGAGAGTGAACAGCCAGGCGAGGTCATAGTATGGCTGCCTTGAGCTCCTAGGGCTTGGTTAGATACTCTTCAAGGCTGACTTTACTTTTCATCCCTCACATCAGTCCTGAGTGGGAGGTGAAAGAACATGATCTCCAAGTGTCTGGAACTGGTATGATGTGTCCAAAAGCCAGTCATGAATCAAAATGTCAGCACATTCAGTATTCAAGCAACCAAGAAAACCAGGGCTTGCAGATCATCTCTTAGTGCCTCAGGGCAAAGGCCAGAAATCACGTAGGAAAGACTTATTTCATTTCTCCACAGGCCAGCTCCTGTGCATTTTTCTGATAAATGTGAAGAAAAGGCAAATTGATGTAATGTATGTCAACATGATAAGGTTGTACATCATGAGTCCAAAGTCCACATGACATTCAATTTGAAAAGTCAGGAGCTCTCCTGTGTTAGAGAAACTGCCAAGGACACTTATTGTTCTCACCTCCACCACTTCTGGTACTGTCCTAGATTTTGTGAGCAATTAGGCAAGAAGAGAACAAGGAGTCCAAATTGGAAAGGAGGAAGTAAAATTGATTATGTTTAATATGACATATGAATATATGTAGGATCTATATATGTGTTTACATACACACATATAATGCACATATATATGCCCACATATACACACATGTAGCATGTATATATACATATATATATACTTATTTATGTGTATATTTCAAATACCCCACCAAAAAGCGTTGAGAAGCAATAACTACTTGAATGAAGTGAAGTTGCAGAACAGAAATCCTTCGTAGGTTTTCAAGATGGCAGACTAGAGGGTTGCTGCATTTCATGTTGCTCCAGGACTCAGGATTCAAAAAAGGAGATATTGAGAGACTTGGGACCAACTCAAAGCAGCCGGGTGAGTCTCTCCCCTTGGGGAGGCATCCCGGATGGGGCAGTAGTCCCAGAACGCAGGGAACTTTGTGAAGTAGAGCTGCCCAGTGAGACACCCCTCCCCCCCGCTGGAGCAGTGAACTCGGACAACTGGGAGCATCTTAGAGGAGGCCGCTCAGCACAGCGCTTGGACTCGGAGCAACCACTGGGGCTCTGGGTGGCGGCCCAGAGGAGGGGCTGCGAGGAGAGCTGTTTGGACTCAGAGCAACCACCCCTGAACACCAGGGCCTGCCTGGAGGAGGAGGAGGAGCAGCACAGTGAAGCGCTTAGACTGGGAGCAACTGCACCAGAGCTACAGGCAGTTGCCAGAGGAGGAGCTGCGTGGTGAGCTCTCTGGACTCAAAGCGACTGTTCCTGAACACTGGGGCCTGCCTTGAGGAAGAGGAGGAAGAGGAGGAGGAAGAGGAGGAGGAGGAGGAGGAGGAGCGTGGCTGCTTGGATTCGGAGTGACTATACCAGAGCTACGGGCGGTTGCCAAAAAGGAGCTGCGTGGAGAGCTGTTTGGACTCAAAGCGACTGTTCCTGAACACCGGGGTCTGCCCGAAGGAGGAGGAGAAGGAGGAGGAGCACAGCGGGTCGCTTGGACTCACAGTGACTGTGTTGGAGCTCCAGGCGGCTGCTCAGAGGAGGAGGCAAGTGGTGAGTTGTTTGGACTCAAAGCGACCACTCCTGAACACCGGGGGGCTGCCTGGAGGAGAAGCACGGTGGGTCACTCGGTCTCCAGTGGCTGCACCAGAGCTCTGAGCGGCTGCCTGGAGGAGGCGTGCAGCGGGTCACATGGACTCAGAGTGACTAAGAGCAACTTAGAGGACCACTCCTGAACACGTGGGGGGCAACCTGGAGGAGGATGAGGAACGGGGTGGGTCACTTGGACTCGGAGTGACTGCCCAGGGCTATGGGCGGTTGGCGGGAGGAGGAGGCATGCAGTGAGTTGCTTGGACTCCTAGCGACCGCACCAGAACACCAGGTGGCTGTCTGGAGGAAGAGGCATGCGGCGGGTCACTGGGACTCGAAGTGATTGTATGGGGCTCCAGGTGGCTGCTCAGAGGAGGGGCCGCATAGCCAGGCGATTTGGTGCAGAGCAGGGTCCCAGGACCTAGGAGGCTTCTTGGTGGAAGAGCCGCACAGAGACACGCTTAGGGGCGGAGCAAAGGTTCCAGGACTACGGGCAGATTCTCTGAGGAGAGGCAGCCTAAGGAGACTCGTCTGTGAAGGGTGAGGCTTCCAGGCCCAGGAGGTAGGGCCGGGCCCCTGGGAACTTTGCAGTAGAAGGCAGCCCAGCACAGGTGGTAGTTGTAGATTGAGGGGAACCTCTAGGAGGGGAACTGACCAGCGAGACCTCCCCACCAGGTGAGTCTTCCCTGCCAGATGAGGTTTTCCCACAAGGATGGTAAAACCAGAGACACAGGCCCAAACAGGCCTTGCCTCAGCCCGCAGCCTAGTTCCCCTTTGGATGACCATCGGTCAACAAGTGGAGGCACCTCTGCCCACTAGCAGGGAATATAATCCATCTGAAGGCTACCACCCCTGGAGAGGCAGCTTTGTTGTGGAGCACTACGCTATCAACTTCCTCCAAGACTTCAGTCCACTGAAGGCTAAGAGCGGATATACTAGAAATCTCCAGGGACATTATAAGTCAATAGAGGAAATCTGCAATATCTCATCGGTCCACTGATATCTGACAAACATGAGAAAACAAGGTAAGAAAATGCTGCAAACAAATCTAGATGTTACATCAATAAAACCCAATGACAGCATGGCAGAAGAAATGACAGAAAGGGAGTTCAGAATGTACATAATTAAATGATCAGGGAAGCAAACGATGAGATGAAAGAGCAAATGCAGGAATTGAATGATCGCACCAATCGACAGTTAAAAGAGCAAATACAGGAAGCAAAAGATCATTTCAATAAAGAGTTAGAGATACTGAAAAAAACCTAACAGAAATCCTTGAAATGAAGGAAACAATAAACCACATTAAGAACTCCATAGAAAGCATATCCAATAGGATAGAACATCTGGAAGACAGAACCTCAGACATTGAAGACAAAATATTTAACCTTGAAACCAAAGTTGACCAAACAGAGAAGATGGTAACAAATAATGAACAGAATCTACAAGAAGTATGGGATATCATGAAAAGGCCAAATTTAAGAATTATGGGTTTGACGAAGGATTAGAGAAACAAACCAAAGGAATGAACAATCTATTCAATGAAATATCATCAGAAAATTTCCCAAATCTGAAAAATGAAATGGAAAATCAAGTTCAAGAGGCTTATAGGACTCCAAATACACAAAATGACAACAGATCCACACCAAGGCACATTATAATGAAAATACCTAACATCCAAAATAAAGACAGAATTTTAAAGGCTGTGAGAGAAAAGAACCAAACTACATTCAGGGGCAAACCAATACGGATATCAGCCGATTTTTCAATCGAGACCCTAAAAGCTAGAAGGGCCTGGAACAACATTTTTCAAGCTCTGAAAGAAAATGGATGCCAACCAAGAATCTTATACCAAGCAAAACTTACCTTCAAATTTGATGATGAAATAAAATCCTTCCATGATAAACAAAAGCTAAAAGAATTTACAAAAAAAAAAGCCAGCATTACAGAACATTCTCAGCAAAATATTCCATGAGGAAGAGATGAAAAACAAAGAAGCATATCAGCAAAGGGTGGAATTATCCTAAATGAATTGTCAAATAAAGGAGGAACCAAGTCGTGTCAAATAAATAAATAAATAAATAAAATTTTAAAAATGAACCAAATGACCGGGAAACCAAATCATATCTCAATAACAACCCTGAATGTTAATGGCCTGAATTCATCAATCAAAAGACATAGACTGGCAGATTGGATTAAAAAGAAATATCCAACAATATGTTGCCTGCAAAAGACTCACCTCATAGAAAAAGATACACATAGACTAAAGGTGAAAGGATGGGGAAAAACATACCATGCACATGGACTCAGCAAAAAACCTGGAGTATCCATCCTCATTTCAGATAATGTGGACTTCAAGCCAAAGTCAGTCAGAAGGGATAAAGAAGGGCATTTCATACTGCTTAAGGGAACCATAAATCAGCAAGATATAACAATCATAAACATCTATGCCCCAAACAGTGACTCATCCATGTATGTCAAACAAATCCTTCTCAATTTCAGAAACCAAATAGACCATGACACAAATAATACAAGGTGATTTTAACATGCCTCTCCCACCACTGGACAGATCTTCCAGAAAAAAATTAAACAAAGAAACCATAGATCTCAATAACACAATCAATAATTTAGACTTAACAGACATTTATAGAATATACCATCCAACGAAGAGCGAATACACTTTCTTCTCAGCAGCACATGGATCCTTCTCTAAAATAGACCATATATTATGCCACAAAGCTAATGTTAGCAAATACAAGAAGATAGGGACACTACCTTGTATTCTATCAGATCATAATGGATTGAAGTTAGAAATAAATGAAAGAGTAAAAAAGGGAAACTATTCCAACACCTGGAGATTAAACAATATGCTATTATATGATGAATGGATAACAGAAGATATTAAGAAGAAAATTAAAAAATTCTTAGACGTAAATGAGAACAAAGAAACATCATATCAAAATCTCTGGGACACTATGAAAGTAGTACTTAGAGGGAAATTTATTTCATGGAGTGCATTTAATAAAAGAAGTAAAACTCAACAAATAAATGACATAGCACTACAGCTCAAAGCCCTAGAAAAAGAATAGACCAGCACCAAAAGTAGTAGAAGACAGGAAATAGTTAAACTCAGAGCTGAAATCAACAAAATTGAAACAAAAGAAACAATACAAAAAATTGACAAAATAAATAGTTGGTTCCTTGAAAAAATAAACAAAATTGATAGACTTTTAGCCACACTAACAAAGAGAAGACGAGAGAAAACCAAAATCACTAAAATTCGGAATGAACAAGGAAATATCACAACAGACACGATTGAAATGCAAAATATAATGAGAAGCTATTTTGAAAATCTATACTCCAACAAAATAGAAAATTTTGAAGACATCAACAGGTTTCTAGAGACATATGAATTGCCTAAACTGAACTAGGAGGACATACACAATTTAAATAGACCAATTTCAAGTAATGAAATAGAAGAGGTCATCAAAAGCCTATCAACAAAGTAATGTTTGGGACCAGATGGGTTCTCAGCCGAGTTCTACAAAACCTTTAAAGAAGAGCTCATTCCAACAGTTCTCAAAGTATTCCATAAAACAGAAGAGGAGGGAACCCTCCCAAACTCATTCTATGAAGCCAATATCACACTGATACCTAAACCAGACAGAGACACATCGAAGAAAGAAAATTTCACACCAATATCCTTAATGAACATTGACGCAAAAATTCTCAACAAGATTTTTAGCAAATTGCATACAAAAACATATTAAAAGATAGTGCACCAGGATCAAGTGGGTTTCATCCCAGGTATGCAAGGTTGGTTCAACATCAGGAAATCAATAAATGTAATTCACCATATCAATAGACTTAAAGTCAAGAATCACATGATTATTTCAATAGATGCAGAAAAAGCATTTGATAAAATATAGTACCCCTTCATACTCAAAACACTAGAAAAAAATAGGGATAGTGGGAACATTCCTTAACATTGTAAAGGCCATTTATGCTAAGCCCATGGCTAATATCATTCTAAATGGTGAAAAACTGAAAGAATTCCCCCTAAAAACTGGAACAAGGCAGGGATGCCCTCTTTCACCACTTTTATTCAATATCATCCTTGAAAGTCTAGCCAGAGCAATTAGACAGACCAAAGAAATTAAAGGGATATGAATAGGAAAAGATGAACTCAAACTATCCCTATTTGCTGATGATATGATTATATACTTAGAGGAACCACAAAATTCCACCAGAAAACTTTTAGAACTCATAAGTGAATTCAGTAAAGTAGAGGGATAGAAGATCAATGCACATAAATCTAATGCATTTTTATACATAAGTGATGAATCTTTGGAAAGAACAATCAGGAAAACTACCCCATTCACAATAGCCTCGAAAAAAATAAAATACTTGGGAATCAATCTCACAAAAGAGGTGAAAGACCTCTACAATGAGAACTACAGTACACTAAGAAAGAAATTAAAGAAAACCTTAGAAGATGGAAAGATCTCCCATGTTCTTGGATAGGAAGAATTAATAATGTCAAAATGGCCATATTACCTAAAGTGCTATACAGATTCAATGCAATTCCAATTAAAATCCCAATGATGTACCTACAGAAATAGAGCAAGCAATTATGAAATTCATCTGGAATAAGAAACCCAGAATAGCTAAAGCAATCCTTAGCAGGAAGAGTGAAGCAGGGGGTATCGCAATACCAGATCTTCAACTCTATTACAAAGCAATAGTAACAAAAATAGCATGGTATTGGTGCCAAAATAGACAGGTAGATCAATGGTACAGAATAGAGGACACAGACACAAACCCAAATAAATACAATTTTCTCATACTAGACAAAGGTTCCAACAATATGCAATGGAGAAAAGATAGCCTCTTCAACAAATGGTGCTGGGAGAATTGGAAATCCATATGCAACAGAATGAAATTAAACCCATAACTCTCACCATGCACGAAACTAAACTCAAAATGGATTAAGGACCTTGGAATCAGACCAGAGACCCTGCAAATTATAGAAGAAAAAGTAGGTCCAGATCTTCAACATGTTGGCTTAAGACCAGACTTCCTGAACAGGACTCCCATAGCATAAGAAATAAAAGCAAGAATCAATAACTGGGATTGATTCAAACTAAAAAGCTTTCTCTCAGCAAGGAATGTATCAGCAATGCGAAGAAAGATCCTACAGAGTGGGAGAATATCTTTGCCAATCATACTTCAGATAGAGCACTAATCTCCAGAATCTATAAAGAACTCAAAAAACTCTACACCAAGAATGCAAATAATCCAATCGACAAATGGGCTAAGGAAATGAATAGACACTTCACAGAAGAAGATCTACAAGCAATCAACAAACATATGGAAAAATGTTCAACATCTCTAGTAATAAGAGAAATGCAAATCAAAACCACCCTAAGATTCCATCTCACCCCAATTAGAATGGCGATTATCAAGAATACAAAGAACAGCAGGTGTTGGTGAGGAGGTGGGGAGAAATGTATACTCATACATTGTTGGTGGGGCTGCAAATGAGTGCAGTCACTCTGGAAAGCAGTGTGGAGATTCCTTAGAAAACTTGGAATGGAACCACCATTTGACCCAGCTATCCCACTCATTGGCCTATACCCAAAAGACTTAAAATCAGCATACTACAAAGAGACCGCCACATCAATGTTCATAGGTGCTCAATTCACCATAGCCAGATTGTGGAATCAACCTAGATGCCCTTCAATTGATGAATGGATAAAAAACTGTGGTATATATATATACAATGGAATATTACTCAGCCATAAAAAATGATAAAATCATGGCATTTGCAGGCAAATGGATGAAATTGGAGAATATCATGCTAAGTAAGATTAGCCAATCTCAAAAAGTCAAAGGACGAATGATATCACTAATAAGTGGATGAGGACACACAATGGGGGAATGGAAGGGTTAGTGTTAGGGTTAGAGTTAGGGTTATGGAGGCGGGCAAGAATGGTGGAAGGAAGGTCTGTATAGAGGGAAAAGAGGGGTGGGAGGGGTGGGGGGAAGGGAAAAAATAACAGAATGAATCAAACAACAATACCTTTTGTAAATTTATGATTACACAAATGGTATATCTTTATGCCATGTACAAACAGAGAAACAAAATGTATCCCATTTGTTTACAATAAAAAAAATCATGAGGAAAGGGGGAAAAAAAAGAAATCCTTCATAAAAATCAGTTGTTTCTACATTCCAAAACCAATCTAAATTGTGAATGGAGAAATCAGTCACATTTACAATGGTCTCAAGTGGAATAATATATTAGTGATAAATTTAATCAAGAAGCTGAATGATTTGCATACCTCAAATTATATTATTGAAAGAAATGGCAGGAGAAAAAAGTAAATGGAAATATATTTCATGTCCATGAATCAGAAGAAATAATATTATTATTAAAAGTCCAGTTGGGTGTGGTGCACGGTCTATAATCCCTGAGGACTGGGAGACTGAGGCACGAGGATGACAAGTTCAAACCCAGCCTTAGCAAATTAGGGAGGTGCTAAGCAACTCAGTGAGACCCTGCCTCTGAATAAAAGGGCTGGGGATGTGGCTCAGTGGTAAAGCACCCCTGGGTTCAATCCCTGGTACCAAAAAATAAAATAAAATAAAAGTCCATATTACCCAAAATGATCTACAAGTTCACTGAAATCCCTGTCAAATAGCCATGACACTTTTCACAATAAAAGACAAAACAGACCTCCAGTTGGTTTGAAAACACACACGATCCAAACACCTATAGCAACCTTGAGTAGGAAAAACAGATTGGTATGTCACATGAATTTCATATTACATACTGATATAATAATAAAAGCAGTGTGGCACTAATATGAATACAGACTCCTACACCAGGAGAACAGAATAAAGAGCACCCAGAAACAAACCACACACCTGTGGTTATGTGTATTTTAACACAAATGGCAAAATATGAAAGGAGTAATCTGTCGCTGGCTCTTTGCGGTTCCAAAATCCATGGATATTTGTCACCGCCTGCAGCAACAACTTGCACGGGTCTTATGGGTGGTGGAGTGGAAACTGAGGCACTTCTATCTTTCTCTTTAGTGCACTGCTTTATTGCTTATTTACAGAGGATAGAGGAAATGAGGTTTACTTGCTTTGAGAGGAGAGAGAGAGAGACTTTGCTTATCAGAGAGAAAGACATTGCTTAAGAGAGACCTTGAGAGAAGGACAGTCTTTGCTTAGAGCTCAGAGGAAGAGAGTTGCTATGCCTTAAAGTCCTGCATCCTGTGAACTAAGGGTATGTCCACCCAAGGTGCCCTAGTGATGCATCTCAGTTCTCCGTTCCGCGATCTGCCTTCCGCCACTGCCCCTACTTGCTGCTGTGCCGCTTTTCCCTACTAGCTGCCGTCGCGCGTTTCCTAGCTGCTTTTCCCTGTGTGTGCCTTCTTCTACTGCTTTTCTGCTAATGGCTGCTGTCCGTCCCTACTAGCTGCTGTGTTCTTTCTTCTTCTGGCTGCTATTTGTGTGTGTGTCCCTCCTCACTGCCGATGTGATCAGGCGCCATCCCGGCACCGCCATCATGGCACAGCCCCCAACAGTAATCACTGTGTGTTCAATAAATGGAGTGTGGAAAAACATATACCCACATTTTAAAACATGAGGTGGTATCTTTTTCTTCCATAGCACAGAAAAACCCTTTTCAAGTAGACTTCTGAGACATGAGCCCTGGCACTATGTGGCTACCACAAGACAACCCTGGGAAGTCCCATGACGCTGTCCTCATCCTGGTTTGCTGATATGGCAACCCAAGCATGGGTAGCAACAGGGAGATTGAACAGGTGGCACTTGTTGAATGTAAAAGCTCCTGCACAGCAAAGTGGAAACCAGCAAACTTTAAAGACAACCCAGAAATGGGACAAAGTGCTGGTAGGGCACGTGTGTGTGTGGGAGGCTGACATCCACAACACAGAAGGACTCATACAAGCATAGCCCATTGAAACCAAGAGAAGCCCCTAAACTGACATCTTCCCAAAGATGGGTATGTATGAAAAGGTGCTCAGCCATGAACATCTCAGTAATGCAAGTCCAAATGTCAGTGGGATGTATCTCAAACCTGCTAGAATAGTTACTAAAGGCCAAATTATATCAGTTGATGGTGAGAATGTTGGAGAAAAAAATCTTTATACACATTCAGGTACATAAACTGGTATGATCATTAAGGAAACCATTTGGAGTTTTCTCCAACAACTAAACCCAGAACTACCATAAGACCCAGCAACTCTACTTCTGTGCACATAGTCAAAGGCATGCGAATAGTGTGCCCTAAAGACATCTGTGCTGCCATGCCACTGCAGTGATCTTCACAAACAGACTGAATGTCCACCCATGTGTCAATGCACAGCAAGAATGTGGTTCACAAATGCCAAGGAGTGTTCTTCAGCCTTGGAAAAAAGGAAAATCCTTCCACTTCAATAACACAGAGGCACCTCGAGGTCATCATGCCACGTGTAACAAGCCACAGAACACCAGATGCTACATAATCCCACTTCTGTGCAAAATCTCAAGTTGTTAACTTATGGAAGCAGAGAGTGAAAGGAAATGCCCAGCAGTAATGGTGTGGGGAAGTGGAAGAGGATCTTCACAGGATTCAGACTCTCAAAGCATGTGTGAGATCTGGAGATTGAATGCAGAGCATGGTCGTGGTTGACAATGCCTTTGTGTGTTTGAAATCTCCTTAGGGAATCCACCTTCAGTATTTCATCACACACACACACACACACACACACACACACACCTATGTGAGGTGAACATGAGTACTAGCCTGGTTGAGGGGTCACTTCACAGGGTACATACATGCCAATCCCACTGAATTCCTTAAAAGTACATAATTTCTGTCACTTATACTTCAATAATGTTGAAAAATAAGGTGTTACACCATTATTTTATATTTTATGATCTTTAATATGCATATATGAAATTATTGTCATTATAAAAAAAAGTAACAAGAGGAGGGGAATCCGAATTCCTTTGGCTTCCTCTTTATAAGAAATCATCACAAGGGGTCACAAGATTTGTAGATACATTTACACTTTGGATGATGATATTTTTTCACTGCCAAAAATCCAGTATCATTAACCATGAGTAGACTTCCAACCTCAGATGTTACTGAAAACCAAGTTCAGAGTGGACTGGATACTGACTTCTCTGTCTGGTGACACAGAACACCCACCCACCCCAGTTATCTGTTGTTCCTTACAGATGGGGAGCAAGGATGGCAGTTGCTCAGAACTCATTCTAAGCTGGTCCCCAGCACTCATGAAGCCTCCCCAGGGAGGACTCATTCTTTTGGAGTGTGCTTCACTTGTCCCACAGCTGAGGGAACCCAGAAAGATGCCCACCCTGGGTTCTCCACCTTAGAATCACTTGACTCACTGGGCTTACCTGTCAACGGGCATGCCGATTCCAGGGAAGATTGGAACAGAGCCTGTGCTCTTCGAGAAACTTCTTTCTTTCACAGGGTGTGTCACATATCCACAGTCCCTGTGGGCCAGAGCAGTGTGATAGGTTCACAAGACATTTAAAAAAAACAAACAACAACAACAACAAAAATACACCCAGAGACATGAATGAGGCTCAAGGCTTTATTGAGAACTGCTCACAGGGATGGTCCAGTGGCAGTGGACTGTCTCTCAGTTCCTCCCTGTGCTTTGCCAGGCAGGTCCTCCTCTTCTTCCTGGCACTTTGTCCAGTGGTGGCTTGCTGACAAAGTGACACATGTCCTTCCCACAGGGCCCTCAGTGCCACATGAGTCACCACTGAGAGGGTTTGACATATGCTTCAGATCCTATGGTATCATCAGGATGAGCCTGCTTAGTTTGCTTGTGTAACCAGCATCCTGAGAGGAACTGTCTGGGCATGTGTGCAAAGAACAATTTCCACAGGTGGCACACACTTGCTCCAGCTCCCAGTATGTGTGAGGGCAAGCCAGTGTACCTCGAGTGAATGTGTGTCTGGACATGCAGGCCAAGGTTTGCCCTCACTGTTCCCTTACATAGCTAGATTTTGGGGAACAAGGGAGGTTCAGGGACATGGTGTTTTCTGTCCCCCTTTAAGAATGACAAGGAATTACCTTTTCATCAATTTCTGCAGTTATTTTGGAGAACTACAAGCAAAAAATGGAGGAGGGGGTCAGGGAACTTACTGTTTTTAGGCTACGTGGAGAGAAGTTCTTTAGTTACACCTGAGGTTGTGTTAGGATGTGGGGTAAAAGGGTTGTAAGATGGTTCTAAGACTACTGATGGGCTGATCTTTTCTTGTGGTACTGGGGATTGAACCAGGGGACGCTTAACCTCTGAGCTACATCCCAACCATTTTTTTTTAAACTTTATTTAAAGACAGGGTCTCACTGAGTTGCTTGGGCCTCTCCAAGTTGCTGAGGTTGGTTTTGAACTTGCCATCCTCCCTCCTCAGCTGCCTGAGCCACTGAGATTACAGGCGTGTGATCTTAAGAGAGGGGATTGCCCTGGATAATCTGGTTAACTAGTGTATTTACATGCAGAAGGCAGAGAGACGCATCAGAAGAGATGGTCAGAGATGTGAAGTCTGATAGGGATTCTTCATATTATTACTGGCACTAAAGATGGTGAGTATGAGAGTACTCAAGGAAACTGTGAAAAATAAATGTTTTAAATGTATTTATTTTTACTTGGTACCTAAACATTGCATGTTATTATAAGGTACCACAGGATATTCAAGTACAATGTGCACATTTGGTAATGTTCAAATCATGGTACATATAACTCCTCAAACAAGGAAATTCTTTATCATGAAAACATTCAAAAGCTTTTCTTCTCTTTTTTAAAAAAGTATTCAGTGCACCATCATTATTCATGGAGACCCTACTATGCAATGGAACACCAGGTCTCCTTTTTCCTACCTGATTATAGCTCAACACTCTTAAATCAACCTTCCTTCATTCGTCTCTATCCCTACTGTCCCCAGCACCTGGTAATCACCATCTCATTCCCTCCTCTGGTGATGTCACTCCTCCCTCCTACTGTGACATCACACTTTTCATTCCCTACATGTAGATAAGATTGTGTGCTACCTGTCTTTCTGTGTCTTGCTTATTTCACTGATCACAGTGACCTCCAGTTCTATCTGTGTTGTCACAAATGACAGGATTTTATACATATTCCTGCAGAATAGAATTTCACTGTGTGTGGGTACCGTGTTTTCTTTATCCATTCTTCAGTAGATGGACTCTTGGTTGGTTTCTATTTTGCAGTTATGTTGAACAGTGCTGCAGTAAACATGGAAATGCTTTGCTTCCTCCAATAAGCTTGCATCATTTCAGTGAGGTAGGTTCCCAGTAGCCGGACTGCTGCTTCATACATCAGTTGTAGTAATGTTTTGAGGAACCTCTGCATTGATGTCCATGATGGCGGTAATGATTTACATTTCCACCAACAGTTTCCATTTTCTCCACATTCTGCAGTAGTTATGATCCTTTGTCTGTTTCCCAATAGCCTTTCTAACTGGAGCAAGGTGATAGAGTGGTTCTGATTCACTGTTTCCTAGTAGTTAGTAATGTTGGACATTTGGGGTTTTATATATTTAAGATAATGCCATCTATCTACACTGACCGTCTACTCCCTCTTTCCCAATTTGGATGCTCTTTATTTCTATCTCTTGCCTAATTCCTCAGACTAGTCCTGTTGGCACTTTGTTGAATAAAAGTGGTGAAAGCAGGTATACTTATCCTCTTATATAAGGATATAATTTTTCCAACCCTCTAAAATATTTGAGAAGTGAACACTCATCCAATGTCTTCTGAACAGAGCTTGCAAGACCCTTGATTTCAGCCTTCTGATACTACAATCAGAGGAAGAAGCAGTCCCCTGAGATTTCTGATCTGCAAACCATAAACTACAAAAGTTTTTATTAAAAGCTGCTAGGTTGTGGTAAGTCATGGCAATCATATACAAATACACATAGGAAAATGTTTAATGGCAAAAAAATTTTAAAATGAAAGAAAGACAAGTTTGCCATTTGTTATCTGAGATCAGTACTGTTTTGATCTTTGCCAGTAAGGATTTCCATCATTAAGGTGTGGATTCCTGTGGTTATGAGGTACATCTGCTCTTTTACCTGCATTTGCTCTACACACACACACACACACTCTCTCTCTCTCTCTCTCATACACACACACACAATCACACCTAACATTTCATCTGGGCTCAGTATCTCTGAGGCCCAGAGGGCCAGCATCTGAACTGGGACTCAGCCTTTGCCTGTGAAAGAGACACCATGTTTTCTTCTCTTATGCTCTTTCTCATTATCCTGAAGAATCACACATTCTTCACATTCTCACACATGTTTAAGAACATGCAGTCATATGGCATAAATCTGCAATTCTTGTATGGACTGAATTGTGTACCCCCAAAGTTTGTATGTTGAAATCTGAGCCCCCCAGCTCCTCACAGTGTAAACTTATAGACTCTGTGCAGATCCATCTCCAGCCCCGTCATCTCCACCCTTTGACCAACTGTCCCCACTCTGTAATTCTTATTCACACCCTAGGTCTCTCTGCCCTGTTTCCCTCTAATTCTTTGACTGCCATTTGTGTTTTCCTGCATGTAGGAAGCTCTTGTAGATTCCCCCACTTCCTTTCTGCTGCCACTATGGATTCCTTCTTTTGTCAAGTCCGTCCCCTCTGCATTTCCAGGAAGCTCAGAATGAAGATCCTGATCTTTCATGGAACCAACATCTTCAGTCCCCTCTTAGGACTGTTTGTTTCCAGCTCAGTGACTTCAGCCAAACTCCTGTGTCCTTTCTGGCTTCTGAGCAATTTTAGCTGTCAATCACAGACTGTCATGGACTCATTGTGTTCTCCTCCCACACCCTGTACCTGCCCTTTTCCTAGATCATTTAGCCTCAAGTTTATAATTGTGATTGGCAACAACATTGGGGAGTTTGTAACCATTGTTTCTTTGGATATTCTGTCTTCCCCTTCCTCTCTCTTCTCATGCTGGGGTACCCACAATGTGTATAGTTCTCAAGCTGACAGTGTTTCACAGACCCACAGGCTCTTTCACTTCTCTTCAATTCTTTTTTTTACTGTTCCTCAGAAAAGTCTTTCTGTTTCCCTGTCTTCAAGTTTGCTCATTCTGCTTAAATATGAGTATCTACCCATTGAGGTTTTCAATTATTGTACTTTACAGCTGCAGAATTTCTTTTGCTTCTTTTTTATTTTAATTTTTTGATACTGGGGATTGAACCCAGGGACACTTAGCCATTGAACCATATCCCTAGACCTTTTTTAAAATTTTAGTTTGAGACAGGTTCTTGATAAGTTGCTGAGGCTGACTTTGAATTCACAATCCTTCTGCCTCAGCCTCCCGAATTGCTGGTATTACAGGTGTGTGCTATCATACCTAACCAGAATTCCTTTTTGGTGTCTTTATCTGTTAGTGGTCTCTCTATTGACATTTCCATTTCAATTAAACATAACCTTGAGGGGTTTCTGCAAGTCTGGTATTAGTCCTTTGAATATTTTAAAAACTGTTTTCCAAAGTTGTTGCCTGTTAGTTCCACCTTCCGGTCTTTCTTGGGAGCAGATTTTGTTGGTTTTCATGTTTATTTGAACCTTGAATGGATCATACTTTCCTGTTCCTGTATGTGCCTTTTGACTTTGATTGAAAACTAGATATATGAATATAATAATACAGTAACTCAAAATTATGTTCCCTTCCTTCCCCAGAATGTCAGTTTCATTTTCTTTTCTTTCTTTATTTATAGTTGTAGTCTGTTTTGGTCAGCTTTTTTGCTGCCATGACTAAAAGGACCCAACCAGAATAACTGTACGGGAGGAAAAGTTTATTTGGGGGCTCATGGTTTCAGAGGTCTTGATCCATAGACAGCAGACTCCATTCCTTGGGACTTGAGGTGAGGCTGATCATCATGGTGGAAGAATGAGGTGGAGGGAAGCATCTCATAATGATTAGAAAGGAGAGAGAGAGAGAGAGAGAGAGAGAGAGAGAGAGAGAGAGAGAGAGAGAGAGACTTCCCTTTAGACCCCATGGCCACTTCCCCAATGAATCACTTTCTCCAGCTACACCCCACCTGCCTCCAGTTACCATTCAGTTAATCCCATCAGGGATTACTGTGCTGATTAGGTTAGGCTATAACCCAATCATTTCTCCTCCAAACCTACTTGCATTGTCTCACAAGTGAGTTTTGGGGGACACCATATCTAAACCATAATATGGTCTGTCTTTCCAAAGATGGGGATGAATGCACTGTGAAAACTTAAAGGTCTTCTGAGGCATGTTCTGAGACAGTTCTTTCTCTGTGCATGCTTTAAATTCCACAGTACATGCAGGTGCTCCTGAATGTCCTGGATCTTCAATGACTGACAGCAGTAATAAAGAATGGGAGGAAAAAAGGAAGAGGTAAAAAAAGAAAAGAAAAAGCAAAAAAAGTAGCCCTTTGAATTTCAGGAGAGAAAAAGAAGTGTCTTGTAATGCCTGAGGAAGGTGTGACCTTGGCTGCCTGCCTGTGTCATCAACTCCAAGGCCAAGTTGACAATCAGCAAAGAGAGTACAGGTCCCTACTTGACACCCAGGGTTCCTATAGCCCACCTGACTTCTTCAAGGTGTGGACAGGCTGCTGCAGGAGCCCATACACATGGCAAATGCCCTGGGCATGGGGTAGGGATTGGTGGATGCTTTTGTGATAAAAGGTGAAAATGACTGACATTTAATTTTCCATTCAATCTCTTTGCTGGAAGTTCTAAGTCTTCAGTATATTCCAGAAAAATTCTGCAGAATCATTGCATCAGGTGGATAATGACAGTGAGTTTTTGTTTATGGGGGAGAGAGAGTCCTGGTGTTTACTACTGCACAGTCTCAGGATCTTCTCCTACCAAAGAGTTTTGACACCACACCTGGTATAGATTGATGCTGAGACTTTGATGAGACCCAGACCAGTGAGTCAAGGAGAGAGAAATGCGAGGGACACCTGACACCTGAGGCAATGACAGGGAAGAAAAAAACACCAATGCACACTCTGAGAACACACTGAAATTTAGTTTATTTTGGTAAAAAGACTTAAATCACTACCAACACATATAAAAACTGATCCTTATGGTTTTCTGATGTAAACTTTCAAGGTACCAACTGATATCTTTGAAGAAAATGAAAGAGACATCTCAGAGGTCTTATAATAGGATGCTTTAACAGAACATAAATTGTTATTAATTATAAAGTAGGATGTATCAAATGATATTTATTGAAAATGGGAACATCAGCTCTGTTGAAATTCAAAGAAACATTTGGTAAACTCATAAACTCTTTGCAATACATCCTAAAGCCAAGTAGGTATAAACCTATGACAAACAAGGGTACCACACAAGTATGTATACCCAGCAGAAAGTCATAAAAGTACCATAAAATCTTCTTGCAGAACCCACTTGCAGTGCTGACCATAATGTTCCAAACTGAAAGACACACACGTGTTGTATTAATCTGTTACTGCTGTCATATCCAAATGACTATGACTGGGTACTTGGTAGATAAATATATTTAGCTTAAAGTTCTGGAGATTCTGGTGTCAGTATATGCTTAGCTGTGGTGAGGACCTCACAGCAGATGGAACCACAATGGTGGGGACAGGTACAGAAGAGACCACAGGGTAAGTGACAATGGAGACACCTGAACTCGCTGTAAGAAGACCTGTTTTTGTGGGACCTAATGTAGTCCACAAAGTCAGCATTAAACCCTTCTAAGGCTGTATGCTACATGAAAAAAAAAATACCTTCTACTAGTCTCCCTTCTCAAATGTTCCACCTCCCCAACATCATGACACAGGAGATGAAACTTTCAATACATGAAACTTTGGGGAAGAATAAATCAAATAACATTCAGAGCATGTGTGCATCAGGAAAAGAATGCTGAAATGTTTGATATTCATGCAGCTACATTCTGTCACCAACAAGTGGAAATACAAATTTTAAAGAGCATGGAATTTTAAAGTCAAATATACAAGACTTTATTCTGAACTATTTCATTTATATCAAGTACAAAGGAGGTGAAAGTGATCTGTACTGTTAGATGTCACACGCTGGTCACTCTTGGGGATGCTCGAGAGGCAAGGAGTCAATGTAGAGACTAAGTATATTGTCTCTACATGGAGAAGCTGTCAACACAGGTGTTTGTTCAGGTCGTCACATTTCTTTGAGTAATGCATTCTGGATTAGTACATAAAGTATTTAAAGATACATATGAGCTGGGGAGGCAGGCCAGAGACCCAGGCTCAGCACAGTGCTGCTGCGTGAGACTTCCATGCCCTGCAGTCCTGGCCCAGAGAACCAGTCCAAGACCAGCCCAGCCTCAGCCTGCATTTTCCTGCTCATGGTGTAGTTGACCATCTGTCAACACATGGAGGTGCCTCTGCCCACTAGCAGGGATTATATCCCACCTGGAGGCCACCATACCTAGAGGGGCAGCACGCTTCTTTGGGTCACTGCATTATCAAGTTCCTCCCAGAAGTCAGGCTACTGAAGACTAGGTGGTTTGAACAGTATTATAGAATTTTATGGTAGATTTCTTATTAGTAGTAATACAATTATTCTTATTATACCTACTATTAATCCTACTTTTCTTTTTCTTTTATTTATATTTTTCTCATCCTCTCTATTTTGCTCTTATCTATCTGTCACCTTGGAGACTCTTTCTCCCTTTTCACATGCTAACAACCAATTTCTTTTAATTTCACTTTCACTACTCCTATGAATGACATAGTACCTCTATAGATGCACTTCTTATCTCATTAATGTTGCATCCTACACACCTCCCCATCCTCTTTGTCTACCTTTAGAAATTGTGGTCCTTATTCCAAATCTATTGACTAAACTGTAGATAATAATTGAGCTCATAATCTCTGTTTATTAAGACCATATGGTTAATATCTTAAAAGGGACTATTTGAGTTAAGGATGCATATTGTTTGTATGGTATGCTGCTAACATTGATCTCTCATTTCAAGGTGAAGTATTGGAAACCTGCAGGGACACTATAAGTCCATGGGGGGAAGTTGCAATACCTCAGTTTTGCACTCCTAGAAGGGAAGATACATGAACAACATGAGAAAACAAGGGAAGAAAGTATACCAAACAAACCTAGATTCTACACCAATAAAATCCAGTGACGGCGTGGGAGAAGAAATGTCTGAAAGGGAGTTCAGAATGTACATAAATAAAATGATCAGAGAAGCAAACAATGAGATAAGAGAGAAAATGCAGGCATTGAATGATCACACCAATCAACAGTTAAAAGAGGAAATGCAGGAAGCAAAGGATCATTTCAGTAAAGAGATAAAGATGAAGCCAGAACTGGGGACAGGCAGTTAGTGTAAAAATAGGGGATCAGGTCAAATCGAGGAAATGGAGGCCATGAGAGTCATCTGCCTCTGGAAGTTGGAGATTGCCCCTGGGAGAATGGAATGTCAAGGATCTCTGGAGCCCATTGATTACCAAATTTACCTGCCCTTATCAAGGACTATAGGCAAGGAGCTGCTAATTAATGCCCCCTGGGCCCATGCCTACCTGAATAACTTTGGCCCTCCCCCTGCCCCATCAGCTTCTCACTTTTCACATCTTACCTGCAAAACCAGGCCTAGTCACATAGGCAGGAAGGAGAGATAAGGGGGGAGAGAACTTAAGAAAAAAAGAGACCTTAACCTATAAATGATGTAGGGTGCACTCACTTCTGGGGATTCTAGAACATCAGTCATAGCCCCCTTCTCCCTCCTGGGAGAAGACTGTATTATTACTACTTTTAAATAAAGCCTGCTTAATATGCTTACTTTGGTGTGCTTCTCTAGTGTTCAAACTTCAACATTAGAGGGAGCAGAACTTGTCACTGGTAAATGGTGGTATCAGATTTGGAGGTCCCACTGAGATCTATGCCAATGTAAGCTTCTCTCTCCATGCACCCCACATCTGTTTGAGGTGCATCTTTCTGTCTCTTTATTTTTGGAGGGCAAAATGGGTACCTGTTGGCTACTTAAATGCAGTTAGTGCAGCTGCCATTCTTCAAGACTCAGGTGAGAGTTTTCCTGACCCATGCTAGTTTTCAATCACCTGCTCTGTACTGACCAGGCATGTTGGACTCTGCCAAAGCTGTTTCCTACTTTTCTGCCCAGGCCCAGAGAGCAATTACTGTCAGTACACAGTGTCCCTAGTCCTGACCTACCCAGGATGTGTGGAGGGCGATGAAGGGTTGGAACAACTGCGGGATTCTCTGGCCTGGGCTACTGTCGGGCGGATCCCAAAGGTTCCTTCTTCAGACTCCCCCTCCCGATCGCCCTAAGGGGTATCCAGGGATATCAATTGATGAATGGCACTGAGGGAAAGTGCCAATTACCTTTGCCTCTGTATGGGCTGCACAACACTCCCCCACATCCGCTCCCTCCTGGATGCTCCCCTTCCCTTGCCATCAAACACTAAGAATTCAGATTGTAGGATTAAAAGAAAGACCTGAAATGATTAGTATGAAAATGCCCAGGTTCCCTTTGTTTGCATAGTTAGCCTTCACTAGTCTATCTAGAGTCTCCCCATTACTGTTCCTGTGCTTAAATGTGCTCACTGTGTTCTCTTTAAGCTGCAAGAGGGAGGCATTTAAAATCAACCTCTCCTGTGAGACCCTCCAAGAAGAGGGTGTTATACACCTAAGAACCAATAGATGTCCCTCACCCTCCGGAGATTCCTTTAGTCTACAGGGCAAAAAGATAGGCAAAAATGCACACTTTTTATGTTTGTCATCATTTTTTCATAATCAGGAGTTTATAGTGGTAGGGAGGAAAACAGTAAGGTCCTTAAGTCTGAATCCTCCAAGGGTCTCTAGCACAGGGCAAACTAGAACCCTAGCACTTTGCCAAAGAAGGTCAGAAATAACTTTGACAAAGCCAGGTAGTGAAGATGGGTTTTTCTGGACCATAAGGAAGCTCAAAGTTAGGGAAACGTCCCTAATATTTCTAACTCAGAAGGGAGCTTCTCTCCCAACAGTATTGTCAGGTTCACCATTAGCCTGCATACTGCTAAACTGCAAATGATCAAGAAAAGTGTGTTTCATATATTACCATGTTTTACATCAATAATCTCTACCATGTGAGGAGAAAGTCTTGAGAAATCACCTACTAAGGGGGAAAGATGAAGGGGACCTCCAATTTAAGACACATAAAAAATACATTTAGGGAGGTTTTTGGAGGATCCTAATAAATATTGAGATGTTTCAAAACTTATGCCAGGTATTGACTTCACCTGGAAAAATTATGCTATTAACTATCTATAGCACAGGCAGTGCCCAAAAACCATCCTAATTGGGATTCAAACAATGAGTAGGATGCCTGCAAAACTATTATATGAGGCCTTCAGGAAAGTCCTGCTATTTTTATGGAGAGACTCGGGAAGGCAATAAGAAAGCTCATCACCCTGAATTCTGAATTCATAGAGGGCCACCTACTTTTAAAGTATAAATTTATCATTCAGTCAGCCCTAAACATTTAAAGGAAATTACAAAAATCAGCACATGGCCCTGATCAATCCTTAGATGATCTTCTCCAACTTGTATCTTCCACTTTTTTTGTAATAGAGATCAAAAAGAAAGAAAGGGAGCATAAAGACAAAAAAGGGCTTATTAAAGATCATTCAAAACCATAAAGATCATTCAAAATGATAGAAACTTTTAATGCCTTGCAACAGCCCATGCAATTCACCCATTTTAGGAGTTAAAAAGCAAACTGCGTAGTCCAAAACCTTAAAATAATTTAATGAAGCAGTAATTTCCCCCCACCCTATAGTCCTTACTCTGTTTTCTTGAATTCCAACTACTGCTAGGTTTACTAAGTTAGATTTAAAATATGGCTTTTCCTGTATACACTAGACTCTCAATTGCAATTTCCGTTTGCCTTTGAGAAACCAGATAATGTATCACAACTAACCTGGACAGTGTTGCCTCAGGATTTAGATGGCCCTCAACTGTTCTGGACAAACCTTAGCTAAGGATTTAACAAAATTCAGAGATAAAATATCTGTAATTGTTCTCCAGTATGTAAATGACATCCTTTATGTATCTCCACCCGGGAGGAATATCAAAAGACCATTACAGATCTCCTAAACTTCTTAGATAATAAGGATTATAAGATCTCAAAAAAATAAAGCTTAATTATACCATCAACAGGTTCAATACTATAGAAAATAGCCACCATAGGATAATATCCTCTGCCCCAGGAATATCAAAATGTACCTTATTTCAAGCTCCTGTTCTCAGCTTACCTATGAAGCAAGATTAAACCTGTTTGTCCCTGAGAGGAAAATAATCCTAAATGTAAGCTTGGCGGGCTCTGTGGGCTTGGTGGGCTTGGTGGGCTTGGAGGGCACAGTTAGCGGTCAAATAGAATGGGACAGAAAGTGGCCAGAGCAAGCTTTATTGGGATTTGGCTCTCAGATGAAATTCCCAGATCCCCTGGGGTATAGGGACCCAGGGGAAATCACACGTGGCCCTGGCTGCCCAAGATTTTTATAGGCTGGGATGGGAGGGGGTCCTGTTGAATGACGGTGGACGTGAAGAGTCAGTGGAACTTTTTAGCCTACTTGATGGTCACCTTTGGTGGGTTGGCCTTTGTTCCAGCTGCTCAGCTCTTCCACCTACAGTCACCTAAATTTCCAACCTAACACTAAAAGTATTCACCCAAAATACTGGGTAGGCAGTCATGGTCAAACCAGCTTTACTTAATGGCATATCTCAGTGCAGAGCTTAGCATAGTAGCTTCATTCTCAAAAGTAATGGAAAAATAAGTTCTCATAATTTTCTTTGACATCCAAACCTGTCCTGATAGAAATGGTTAAAATACCCTAGGCATCAAGTTTCTGCTAGAACCTGTTTTCTCAGCTCCTTTCAGATCTCAGTCAAGGATTATCTTGAAATGTAAATAGAGGAAGCCAGAAGGTTCAGACAGGTCTCAAACCCAAGGAAAAAATAAAAAGCAAAAAGTTTTACCTGAATTTCAGCAAAAGTAAATTTATGGTGCTTTACTAAAGTAATTAACAGCCATATCAATTTTTCAGGACTCTTTTTTTTTTTCCTTAAAGTATATATATTTTTTGAGCTCATGACTTTTTTTTTTTTTTGACCAGTTCTATTTTTTTATTCAACTAGAGTTTTTGAACATCTGTTACAATGCAATGGAGATTCACCTGTAAATTTACAAAGTCTTTGATTTTGTGTTATGTGTATATCGTGTTGTCTGACCCATCATGTTGTTTGTCTGTATTTGCATCTAAATATTGTGTACATGATATCAAAAATTGAAAATTAAAATTTTAAAAATGGATCCAGATACTTTTAATTCACATGATTTAAAAAGGTTCAATTTAAATTGGGTAAACTAATAAAAGTAAAATATCTTTGAAAATAACTCGCAAGTCTCTAGGTGGTCAAGCTAATAAAATGATGTTTATAAAATGTCTAATAACAATTGTTTCTAGGACTTTTTTTCAACAAGAAAGAGACAGCAAATACTGTTTAGTACACTTGTCTGATATCTTGGTTTTACAAAAATAAGTGAATTAGAGTTAACATGTATGGGATTACTCAAATGTGTTTGTTAGAGACATCTGATTAATTTACAAAGCTAAAATGCTAACTGTTAAATAACATCAAGTACTCTTAACTCCTTAAATTCCATGGGGTAGCATACTTAAATATTATTGGTATTTTCATAGATTGGTAAATAAAAAGGGTTTAGAATTGCTTTGTGTCATTACTAAAAACAAGGTTACTAAGAGTTATGTCCTAACAGGTACAATTTTATATACAAAGGGTTCCAAAAGTTTCAACTGTGTTTCAATTAAAGTATTATAAATAATGAAATATTTAATCTTATTAAAATGAAATAATTTATCTAAATTCAGAAATTTCATAAGAGTTGTTTCAGAATATCAACAAAAAGGGGTCAACAGATAGGAAAGAGAAAATAAAAGGTTCTAGGTGTGAAAATATATTTAATGAATAATAAAATGTTTCTGGGAAAAAAGTGCTTATGTGATAAAATACATGAGGGTCTAAGTAAGTGATAACTAAGAAAGTCTGTGTGTAAGTAAAGAGCAAATTTCAACAAGTTTGTGTGTAACTAAGTTGGTTATATGTATGTGAGACAATCAGTCAAAGTTACTTAAGGTTTTTCCTAAGGTCAAATACTAATGCACGGATATAAACAAAAGTTTAATCTATATGTAAAAATGACGAGGATTTCTTAAAAATTGAGGTTTATACAATTATGGTTAAACAACTGTTAGAGTATTGTACTACATTGCAGAGTCTAAATTTTTCTTTAAAAACTAAATTTGGTGATATAAAAGTATCAAGTAATTGTGAAGTGGTCATTCTTTGTATTTTAAATGTGTTCATATTTTCCAGGTATACAAGTTTTTAAGGCAGAAAATTTATCAAACTGCTATTCTCCAAACTAAACTTGTCTGTAATGGTAATGTTAAACTTATAAAAATAGCAATTTTCTTTCCATTTTTTAAATTAAAAATCATAAATTTATATAGGGAAATGTTGTTTGATTCATTGTGTTATTTTTCCCTCCCCCCCACACCTCTTTTCCCTCTATAGAGTCCTTCCTTCCTCCATTCTTACCACCCTCCTTATCCCTAATCCTAAACCTAACCCTAACCCTAACGCTAACCCCTCCTACCCCCCATTATATGTCCTCATCCACTTATCAGAGAGATCATTCGTCCTTTAGTTTTTTGAGATTGGCTTATCTCACTTAGCATGATATTCTCCAATTTCATCCATTTGCCTGCAAATGCCATGATTTTATCATTCTTCATGGTGGAGTAATATTTCATTGTATATATGCCACAGTTTCTTTATCCATTCATCAACTGAAGGGCATCTAGGTTGGTTCCACAATCTGGCTATGGTGAATTGAGCAGCTATGAACATTGATGTGGCTGTATCTCTGTAGTATGCTGATTATAAGTCATTTGGGTATAGGCCAAGGAGTGGGATAGCTGGGTCAAATAGTGGTTCCATTCCAAGCTTGCTGAGGAATCTCCATACTGCAAAAATGGCAAATTTTATTGAACTTATGTATATCATTTAATGTTCTGTTTTAGGACCTGTTATCAATAGGGTATATATAAAATATATTACTTTTTACACTGAGATAAAAATGTAAACATAAAAGTATTTCTAAAAGTTAGTGAGAGCCTGATTTGTTTAAAGGTTAATATCATGAAACATGAAAGCATTTTGTTACTTTGCCACACAAAAGGGAAGTTAAAATCTCTCTTAGCCTTTCTCTGATTCATGTTTTAGATATAACGTTAAATTGTATTAACTAGTGTTCATATAGACTCAGGAGACAATATATGTAAACTTAAAATGATATTTAAGAAAGAAGCAAATATAAGCATCAGTTTAGAACACTTCACTTAAAAAAGAGCCATGCCTTACCTGAAATAAGGCTCTGTCTCCCACCTTACTGCATGTTAGGGTGGCTCCAAAATAAGCCAGACTTCAGTTTATTTAAAGTTATAGTCAAAATATTGGTTCTTGTTGTAAAATTATTGTGATCTCAAACAGGGGATATAATGTAGAGCTTAGCCAAAATTCAAGATAGCTATTATACAAGCTGAATATATTTTAACACTTGCTAATTTTATTTTATAAAACTATTACCTGTTAATGTTTTGCAGCAGTAGCTGCTTCAAGAACACACCACCTAGGTAATTTGTGATAATAAACCATCACCTACAGAACAGGTACTATGTAATGGTAACCTCCAGTACTAATACAGACTCCAGGTAAATAAAAGGGTAAATAGCTATAAAGTTATAGACATTGAAGTTAAAGCCTAGTAATCTTACTTTATGACTGGTGAGACTGGCTTTCTGGATGATTAAGATCAAACTTAGAGATTGAGATTAAAATACAGAGGCCAAAAAAACCAGTATTTGGTTTTTACCCTCAGAGTCAGCCTGAACCCAGAGAACAAGAGGTCTTTTCTAAGCAACTTTGCAACTCTGGGTCACACGACCTCCCGATCAGGGAGATTGATGAGACCACTGGAGGAAAAGCCAATCAGTACACCTGATGCAGAGAGAGTCATTGAAAAATGGAGACATCCCTGATGCTTCCAAGGGAAGCCACTTCATCAAGGAGACCCTACCTAGCAAATGTCACTAAAGAAGCTAAGAAGCTAGTCTCAAGTTCCCCATGAGTGATCTCTGTGGGAACTCAGTTGACTCTTAAGAGACAGGAACAGGTCAATTTGACCAGCTTGCTCTTAAACACCTAGCAAAACAGTTAAAACTAAAATATAGTCATTCTTGGGCATTTAAAAGAAACAATAGTTAAATGTAACTTAAAACATACACTTGTGTTAGCCCCCTAGAATAAATACTGGAAGATACAAAAGAGAGATACTTTAGCAAATGTGCCTGATAACTATCAAGAGAAACTGCCAGAGTAAGAAATTTTTAGTCAGTTTAAGGTCTACAGATCTTCCTAAGCTACATAGGTAGGCTTAAATCTATGTTTGCTAGTAAGATTATCTAGCCCTAAGTAACTAAAATAAAAGGATCTCTACTAAACCCAGGTCATACCAATAAGAGGATATTTTACAAAAATCAGATGACATTAAGTAGTTTAACTATATTTCTCCTGACATCAATGACATTAAGAGTTAAATGTTTGGAAGTTTCAGTTATCTGTCTGACAATTAACAATCAAGATGTGTGACATATTTTCTAAGGATTTGGAACAGGAGATTGTTGTCATATACATCACTGTTTCTTGGCTTTTAAATTGTAACATCCTGCTCCCTGTGAGCAATCTAGAAATGGAGGCCCCACAATGGCCTTGTAAATGAATTCTTGTGAGATCTTTTGAGTGATGGACAAAACACGAGTCTAGGCAAGACTGAAATTCCCAGTGGGTTTATTATATGGCTACTATTGTACACAATCTGTAGCCTACACTTGAGATCTTATAAGGTGATCTAAACACTAACCAGACATTCTAGCTCTTTTTAATATGCTCTGAGAGAATATGTTCCAAGGAAATTTGCTACTTGGAGAAAAGCCATTTTTCTCCATTTGCACTGCTTGGGTCTATGCTTGCTCATGGTAGTGATTCCAAAGCCAGGGGCACATGCCATTACAACCATACCACTTCTGTTAATCACAGTGGAAGTCAAATTAAAACGTTCTGGGCAAAGTCATGCTCCTCCTGATTTAAAAAACATGTGCCAGTTTAGTTTTGGCCTGGAAGGGTTTTATAAATGAAGAATTGATTAACTTGGATGAACAATAGTATTGTGAAAGGGATAGAGTGTTGTGCTTTCTTAGCCATGAGATCTGGAAATGGGCTACTGAGTGCATCAGGGAGTTCCACTGTTTTGTATGAAGATGATTCAGAAACAACATGCTTCAATAATGATCAGAATAAAATGATTAACTTTTTCAGAATTATTCCTTATGGTTAATGTTTTCCAAATATTATGCTATCTGACTGTATAAGATTAAATTGACTTTTTTTATTTAAAAAAAAGAGTTAAATGTTGCATTTACATTCCTGATAACTTGGACAATGTTAAAGTTCCCAAATAAAGGCCTTGTCCTCTCCAGCCTTTTTTGGGCCTTGCTATGGGAAAAAAACTTCTCAGTTCTTCCACCACCTGGTGATAGACTATTGACTTCTATCATCTCCACCATATTCATTGGCATGTTGCAGATCCTGAAACATTTATTTTGTACTAATCTCCTTTCAGTACTCATGTCTTTTGTTTCTCGGTCATAGAAACACCCACCCACAGATGACTTTACAACCTGCTCTTCCCCAACCAGACTTCTACCTTGGACCCCTCGATTGATCTGATTTTTAAAAGGGAACTCCAAACTGGTAGGCCCACGCTGCCCTCTTCCAACTCTAAGCAGCCAGAATGGTCGTCACCCCCTTTCCCTACAGCAATAAGGAGTTCCTAAAGCAAAAGTGGGGAATGAAGCCAGAATTGGGGACAGGCAGTTAGTGTAGAAATAGGGGATCAGGTCAAATCGAGGAAATGGAGGCCATGAAAGTCATCTGCCTCTGGAAGTTGGAGAACGCCCCTGGGAGAATGGAATGTCAAGGATCTCCGGAGCCCATTGATTACCAAGTTTACCTGCCCTTAACAAGGACTGTAGGCAAGAAGTTGCTAATTAATGCCCCCTGGGCCCTTGCCCAGCTGAATCACTTTGGCCCTTCCCCTGTCCCATCTGCTTCTCACTTGTTACATCTCACCTGCAAATCAAGGCCTAGTCACAAAGCAGGAAGGAGAGAGAAGCGGGCGGAGAACTGGAGAACAAAAGAACCTTAACCTATAAAAGATGTAGGGTGCGCTCTCACTTCTGGGGACTTTTAGAACATCAGCCATAGCCCCCTTCTCCCTCCTTGGAGAAGCTGTATTATTACTACTTTTAAATAAAGCCTGCTTAATATGCTTGCCTTGGCATGCTTCTCTAGTGTTCAAACTTCAACATTAGAGGCAGCAGAACTCGTCACTGGTAAACGGTGTTATCGGATTTTTCTGAAAAAATAAAAAATAAAAACAAATCCATGAAATGAACAAAACAATAAACCAAACTAAAAACTCCATAGAAAGCATAACAAATGGACTAGAACACTTGAAAGACAGAACCTCAAACATTGAAGACAAAATATTTAGTCTTGAAAACAAAATTGACCAAACAGAGAAAATGGTGTGAAATCATGAATGGAAACTCCAGAAATTATGGAATATCATGAAAAGACCAAATTTAAGACTTATTGGGATTGAGGAAAGCACAGAGACACAAACCAAAGGAATGAATAATCTATTCAATAAAATATAAATATTTCCCAAATCTGAAGAATGAAATGAAAAATCAAGTACAAGAGGCTTACAGGAAACCAAATGTACAAATTACAACAGATCCACACCAAGGCACGCTACAATGAAAATAACTAACATACAAAATAAAGAGAGAATTTTAAAGGCTGTGAGAGAAAAGAACCAAATTACATTCAGGGGGAAACCAATACGGATATCAGCAGATTCTCAACCAGACCCTAAAAGCTAGAAGGGCCTGGAAGAGAATTATGCAAACTCTGAATGAAAATGAATGTCAATCAAGAAGTTTCTACCCAGCAAAACTAACCCTCAGATTTGGCAACAAAATAAAATCTTTCCACAATAAACAAAAGGTAAAAGAATTTACAAATAGAAAGCCGGCACTACAGAATATTCTCAGGCAGAGAGAAAAGCACTCCTCCTGCCCACTGCTTATGGACTCTGCTGTCAACCACCACAGTTTCCTTTCAATGAGGACAACAAAGATTCCTCTAAGCACAGGAACTCATTGTAGAGTTTGACCCCAAGAAGGATTTAGGTGGTGCTTTGTGGGACTGCCAGAGATTTCAAAGCAAAAGCAGATTAGCATTTACTGTTTTTCATGGAGACATCCTCACTGAGGATGGGGATACTGATCTGGGAAAGACAATGAAATGAGACATTTTAAGTGTAAACTGAGGTTTATCTTAGCCACACTGGAATAGTGATAATGTCAATCATTATCCACAAAATAAACATGTCAATTCAGAATGGATTGCCAAAGTACGTGATTAAGAAAATATGAAAAGTTTTTGAAAGGACAATTTTAGCACTCTTAGAATAAGAAAATATTTTTAAAAAATACACAACCTTACAGATGACATATATTTTATTAAAATTAAAATTATTTTCTATAAAAGACATATACATGTACAAAGGGACAAGAGATAGAGACAGGAAGAGACTGAAAGAAACACCTAGTACAATACAGAGAAGCAACAAAATGATAGGAATCTAGACACATGAACATAATGTTGGATCTGGAATTCAGATTTTGCCATTCCCACAATGTTTCAATACTGGTGGTCTGTATTTTAACAGATGGGGATGAACTGGAGGTGGGCAATTAAGGTCTTCTTAGTCTCTTCTGAGATTGGTGCTTTGCTCTGTGCCTGCACAGTGATGTTCTAAATTTCACCATATATGTAAGTGGTCTTGAATGTTCTGGGTCTTAAATGACTGATAACAGAGTGGAGAAGAGGAGGGAAAAAAAGAGCTAAAAACAGAGATATAGTGGCCCTTTGAATTGCAGCGATGAAAATAGTTAATAGTTAATAGTTAATGCTTGAGGAGGGTGTGACCTTGACAGCCTGCCTCTGTGTCAGTGTTCTCAAGGCTAACAGGGCCAGCAGCAATGAGAGCACAGGTCCCTAGCTGACACCCAGGGTTCCCATGGCCACCTGATGTGTGCAAGGTGCGGGCAGCTGTTGCAGGAGCCCATAGACATGGCTGATGCCCTGGGGCGGGGTGGGTGGATGCTGCTGTGCCAAGATCTGAAAAGGTCTGTAGTTCATTCCAGCTTCCACTCATGCTGTGACCTGGAGTTTCAAGCCTTCAGTGTTCTCCAGATGGTTCCTGGAGAACCATTACATAACACAGCTCTGACAGTGCCGCTGGTGTCTGTGGGGAGACAGAGTCCTGGTGCTTCCTACCCATAGTCTCTCTAGGATCCTGTCCCACTGAAGACTTTAGACACCAGGACTAGCCTTGATTGTGTGGTGAGCAGAGTGATAAGACTGAGTGAGTCACGAGAGGAGGAAAGAGCAGGAGACTGGACATGAATCAGCTCAGAAGGAAGGGGTGTTAGCCTGGGTGAGGCAGTGACAGGTGAGAACATTTTCAGAAAACATTGAAATTTGTTGTTTGCTTTATAAAAAGACTCAAATCACTATCACTGAGTGGAACAAATTAAATATGAGTGGACTGATGATGTCTTGAAAGAAAAAAGAAAAAAAGGACACGTCAAAGTTTTATGGTAGAAAGGTGTGTTAACCAGAGGAAATGGTACAACCAAAGGGGACACATCAGAGTTCTGTTGTTCAACAGGAGCACTGGGCCACACTCTGAGTTCCAGTTCTGGCAGAGCCCTTCCACTTGCAGGTCAGTAGGAGGTCCCTCACACACACAGACCCCATGCTATCCCTGGTGGGGCTCCTGAAGCCCAAGAAGCTCCTGGAGCCCCACTGGTGCCACCCTTCTCTCTCCCTACCACAGGCCATTCATAGTAGAATTGGGACATTGTATTTTCATGCATCAAGGAAGTCCAAGAGTGCCGACAGGAAGGGAAGAGGAATTCCAACAGCATGTCGATATTTTCAGGAAACAGGCTGAAGAAGATGCCACTCTGATGGGGCTGTTCTATCCCCGGCAGCATTGGGGATGGGGCAGGTGCCTACAACAGATGATCCAGAGCTTGGCAGGTGTGTGCTGGCAGGTGTCTCTGGAGTAAAGACCACAGTGTCTCACAATATCAGGGCCACATGTGGACAGCACCGTCACAGCCGGCATGGAGGCATGGAGTTCCTTGGAGGTGGAGGCCCAGCAGTCAGGAGGTGGAGAGAGGCTGGAGTGCAGGTGGAGGGCTGCTCCTCAGGGAGTGCAGAGGCTCACGAGCTGCAGAGGGAGATGCTGTGGAGTGTGGGGTGCCCACTGACCACCAGTATTGCAGACAAAGTAGACTGGGAGGGTCAGGAAAGGTTGCCAGCAGCCTTGGATGCTCAACCAAGGACACCTCACTTGTGACACATGTGACCTTAGAGTCAGTGCTGCAGGGGAAACAGGTGTGCACATAGCAGTGGTGGGCAGACCTGGTGACCCAGGGTTCCCAGATGAGGAGGACCCTCCTATGTCCTCTAGGCATCTGCATCACAGTCTACCCGCCTTCCTTGACAGAGGAGGATGTCCAGGGAAGAACAAACTGCACCTCACTCTTGTCCCCTTAGTGTCTAGTGTTGTTCTAGTGGTAAACCACCTCATATATATATACATATGTAATATGTATATATATATATGTAATAAGTGCAAGTGCAGGCTTAAGGAAGCTTTTGTGAATACATAGGTCAGAAAATGTGTTGAATGAAAATACAATGTAGTTACAGATGCTCTGGTAGAAACTGAGACAGAAACTCCATGCCTTACTGAGGGCTAAATGTAGTTGATATAAGAAATGACTACAACACAGATTACATGGCTTGTGTTTCCTCATTCCTTCACAAATATGGGAAACTGGTTTTGGAAATTGTCAGAAGGCTGTTGTTGGAAATATTAAAAACCCTTCAGAGGCATCCCTAATACCAATTCATTGTCCTGGCTTAACTGTAATTAGAAGATTCATCATATCTTCATTTCGTACTTGCCTTCCTAAGTCCAAGACATACAGGTATTGGTTTTGATTCAAAAGAGCAAAATTGGGAAAGAAAACTCACTAGAGTTGTGGTCAACCAAGTATCTGGTATTTCAGCTGAATGGATCTGAGCACGTCGTGCCCACAGTCAGCACTGGACTCATACCGATAAAGGACCCAGGGTAATGGCTTCAGTAGAAACCTGGTTCTGGATGGTCAGCAAGTCAGTCCTGATCCTGCTGGTGGCCACCATCACAGAGGGGATGGTCACCTTTCTCACTCGGCCTTGGCACCCAGGGAGAATATATGTTAGTAGATATTTACAGTTTTTATGAAAAAAATTTTAGTTGAACTTAGTCCATAACACCAGGAAGAGCCATACTATGTAATATGTTCCTGTAAAGTGCATATGAAAAGGTAAATTTCACAACACCTTATTTATCCTTGGAAAATTCTAAGAGGATTTCATGGTATTTTCGTGTTGTGATTTAAAAAAAAAAAGCATTTTGCTTTTCTTCATAAATAATAAAACCAGGAGTACCTGGTGGGGTGAAATTCCTACCAACGTTTGGTAAACTCCTTGGAAATGTATCCTAGAATTACGTAGGTGTAAACACATGACCCACAAGGGCACCACTGCATACATCTGCAGCAGAGATACACATTAAGCATCATCACAACAAGCAGTGCAGAACTTACCTGCCTGAGCTGATCCTGATGCTCCCCCCACTAAGACACTCCCATGTGCTCACCTGTCTCTAGTGCAGGACCAAGTACCTGTGGCTGGGTGCTCTGTCAGGTAAAGGAATTAACTTAGCTCACTCTTCTTCAGATGCAAGAGTACAGTGACAGCATCTGCTTAGCCTGGTGAGGCCTCACAGCAGATGGAGTCACAGTGGTGGAGCAGGTGCGGAGAGACCACAGGGCAGGACAGGGAGTGAGGGACGGTGGAGACACCTGCACTTGCTGTGGAACTCCCATTCTCATGGGAGCTGATATATTCTGGGAGAACAGCATTTGTCCCTTCCAGGGTGACTGCCCCAGGACCTCACACCCTTCTCCTTGACTCCACTTCTCAAAGGTTCCAACACCAAATACAACACTCCAGAGATGAAGTTTTCCACTCATAAACCTTTATGGAGAATCAAAAATCATACCCAAACCAGATCATGAGTACATCAAGAGAGGAATGCTAAAATTAGCTATATGAAATTCCTGCAGTTGAATTCTATCACCAGTAACACATGGAAATACAAATTTTAAAATTTAGAGAATTTTCTAAATCAAATATAAAAGAGTACATATAAAAGAGGTGAGTGTCATCTTATAAACCAAGGACACTGCTTTTTCACAAAGCAGCTGAATGCAAGGTGTATGGTTGGTTGGTATAGCTTTGCTGAGTAACACATGCCTGACTTGTCCATAAGAATATATATGTAAATATATATGTATAAATTCACTAGTAACAGAATATCTTATTGCCAGTGTTTTATGTTGTCAATGTAGACAGTGTTTTAAGTAAGATTATACAGTGAATAGCTTTTGAAAAATGGAATGTGCACTATGAAAACAACACAACAGCCAATAAAGGAAATTCAGTATAACCTGTGTCATAGAGGACATTAGTACATCACTGCTTCCCATTATGTTCAATGTTAAGTGAAATGTACAGGTCTAATTTCACTGGCTAAAGACAAATCTTGTTTGACAAAGTTCACTTTAGTATTTCCCTCAAGGGACATAGCTGAGACAAAAATAAAAGTAGATAAATAAAAAATAGAGTCCATGTCTTTTAACAATTTAAGCAGAATATCACAAAAATTTAAAAGAAAGTAGATTTTACACTTAAGTGCTTACCATTGATTAGTATGTTTAAATCAGAAATTTAAATTTCTTACATATAATTTTTCAAAAATATTGCTTGATAACTATAAACATAATCCAAACTGTATGCATGCCCACATGTTCATGTGCACAAACACACATATACATGTGCAAACATGTAAATACAAGGTCTATGTGTAAACCATCACTCACAAGTAATATCACTGTGCATAACTGTTCTTACAATTTTTTGGTTAAGAACAAAAATAATAATTGTGCAAAAGCATACGATTAACATGTTCCCCAAGACATCATGCATTCTTCTATTCTGTATCATGGTAAATAGAACTCGGATACACTGGAGTCTCAGCTCATGAGCAGAAGGAAACACCCATCAAGAATAACAACTGTGTTCCACAAGAACCAGACCAGGTTGTTCAGAATACCCACACAAACATGAAAGTTGCAGGAAAGTGTGTAAAAAGAGACAAGGTGCTCACCAGTAGAAGGATGTTTTTTATGGCTCTGGACTCAAGGGAGGACCTGGGGGAGCTGGTCTTATGACAAGCATTCTGTGCTTGTGCCTGTGCAGGATGAGCACCACGGAGCTGCTGACCCAGAGCATGAGTCCCACACACAGGGCATCAGGTAAGGAGAGCAATGCTACACACAGTGAGTCTGTGGTTGTATCACGATGAACACTAGAACAGAATCCAAAGTCATTTTGGTTGGTGATGGTTTCATTCCTTGGTTGCAATATTGCACATAAAATTTATAACACTTACAAGGGGGTACACTATCCACCTGAGGAATATGGAGGAGACGAGGCACTGGGGAGCCTTCATTTTTAGCTCTGCCCATCTCAAGTTCCAAGAACTAATCTTAATGGCACGAACGATGCTCAGGAGGCAGGTGCTGCAAATGGACACACCCCTGCCCACCCTGTGAAGATAGGAAATCAGCTTGCATCCAAAATCACTAAGGAAACCTGTCACTCCAAAAGATGCCACTGTCTGGGGAACACCTCTACACAAAAGAGTTAACAAGTTGGCTACTATCAAGTGCCAAAGAATCAAGTCTGTGGCCTTACCCTGCACCCAGTGACATAAAGAACCAGGTAATGGAGGAGAAGAGAGGAATTGCCCAGAGCTCCAACCACAGTCTGTGACAGGAAGATGATTCCAATAGTCAACTCACTGGCTGCCATCCTGCCAGTTCCTGGCTGTCCCAGCCAGAGGATCCTGTAGGGGAACAGGAGGCCTGGGCTGCATGTGTCCTGTCAACCCAAACTTAGCATTCCTTCCTCTCCAGAGTTCCCACTTTGAAAACTTACTTAGGGTTTTATTTTCATTAACAGATCTTAATAAGGCTTGTATGAATAGTTAAGACATGAAGTGTGTCTAAATCCCTACTGTGAGGGAAGCACATGGTGATTCTTGAATCTTCATGACTTCAGACAGGTGCTGAGATGTCTTTGCATGGTGACCAGGAGAACTTGTGCACACAGAGCTGAAGTCTCTGTTCAGATTCATACCTTCTTATGTGCCAAGGGGGGTCTTGAAACTAGCTGAGTGTTTACAGAGAGGGTATGTGAATCACCAGCCCTCCCTAAAGTTAGTGAGCAGGGTTTTTCTATCAATCCAGCTCACATTATCTGCTTTTCTACATTCCTATTATCTTCTAAACTATTTCTATTTTATAACTTTATTTAAAAAATTAAATTTAACCCCTTTTATAGAATAAATGATCCCGAATCACCAAAGCTTTTGGTTAATTTGCAGAGTTCTGAAAGAGGATGATTCTGACAAGGTCACCTCCTTCTCATGACTTTTATGGAGGAGAAGGGTTTTGCAGATCCCCATGTACCATCTCCGCTGACTTGGCCTCATTGATTTCTGGCCTTGCTCTTTCTTTTTGTCTTGCTACTGCTCAGATTCATTACAAAGGTACTGATGTGCTGGATTATGTTTTCATTTAGTCACATGCATTTCGAGACTTCCCCTTTAACCCTTAAATAATTTAGAATTCTATTGTTTTATAGTCAAATACTTAAAGATTTTTATTGTTTAATTTCATTTTACTGCATATGGATTTCCAGTTTTGCCAGCACCATTTGTTGAACAGGCTATCTTTTCTCCATTGCATGTTTTTGGCTCCTTTGTCTAGTATGAGGTGATGAGGTGACGGTATTTATGTGATTTTGTTTTTGTGTCTTCTATTCTGTACCATTGGTCTGCCTGTCTATTTTGGTGCCAATACCTTGCTGTTTTTGTTACTATTGCTCTGAAGTATAGTTTAATGTCTGGTGTTGTGATATCTCCTGTATCAATTTTTCTTTTATTTTTTTTTAGTCCCTCCTTCCTCCATTCTTGCCCCCCTCCCACCTCCCATTATTTGTCATCATCTGCTTATCAGTGAGATCATTCGTCTTTTGGATTTTTGAGATTGGCTTATCTCACTTAACATGATATTTTCCAATTCCATCCATTTGCCTGCAAATGCCATAATTTTATTATTCTTTATAGCTGAGTAATAGTCCATTGTATATATATACACCACAGTTTCTTTATCCATTCATCAATTGAAGAGCATCTAGGTTGGTTCCACAGTCTGGCTATTGTGAATTGAGCAGCTATGAACATTGATGTGGCTGTATCTCTGTAGTATGCTGATTTTAAGTCCTTTGGGTATAGGCTGAGGAGTGGGATAGCTGGGTCAAGTGGTAGGTCTATTCTGATTTTTCTAGGGAATCTCCAAACTGCTTTCCAGAGGGGCTGCACTAATTTGCAGCCCCACCAGAAATGTATGAGTGTACCTTTTTCCCCACATCCTCTCCAACACCTATTGTTGCTTGTATTCTTGATAATCGCCATTCTAATTGGGGTGAGATGGAATCTTAGGGTAGCTTTGATTTGCATTTCTCTTATTACTAAAGATGGTGAACATTTTTTCATATATTTGTTGATTGCTTGTAGATCTTCTTCTGTAAAGTGTCTGTTCATATCCTTAGTCCATTTGTTGATTGGATTATTTGTATTCTTTGTGTAGAGGTTTTTGAGTTCTTTATAGATTCTGGAAATTAGTGCTCTATCTCAAGTATGAGTGGTAAAGATATTCTCCCACTCTGTAGGCTCTCTTTTCGCATTGCTGATAGTTTCCTTTGCTGAGAGAAAGCTATTTAGTTTGAATCAATCCCAGTTATTGTCTCTTGCTTTTATTTCTTGTGCTATGGGAGTCCTGTTAAGGAAGTCTGATCCTAAGCCAACAAGTTGAAGATTTGGACTACTTTTTCTTCTATAAGATGTGGGGGTCTCTGGTCTGATTTCAAGATACTTGTTCCATTGTGAGTTGATTTTTGTGTAGAGTGAGAGATAGGGGTTTAGTTTCATTCTGTTGCATGTGGATTTCCAGTTTCCCAGCACCATTTGTTGAAGAGGCTATCTTTTCTCCATTGCATATTTTTGGCCTCTTTGTCTAGTATTAGAAAATTGTATTTATTTCGGTTTGTGTCCATGTCCTCTATTCTGTACCATTGATCTACCTGTCTATTTTGATGCCAATACCATGCTGTTTTTGTTACTATTGCTTTGTAGTGTAGTTGAAGTTCCAGTGTTGCAATAGCCCCTGTTTCATTCTTCCTGCTAAGGATTGCTTTAGCTATTCTGGGTTTCTTATTCTTCCAGTTGAATTTAATGATTTCTTGCTCTATTTCTGTAAGGTACATCATTGGGATTTTAATTGGAATTGCATTGAATCTGTATAGCACTTTTGGTAGTATGGCCATTTTGACAATATTAATTCTGCCTATCCAAGAATATGGGAGATTTTTCCATCTTCTAAGGTCTGCCTTAATTTCTTTCTTCAATGTTTTGTAGTTTTCATTGTAGAGATCTTTTACCTCTTTGGTTAGATTGATTCCCAAGTTTTTTATTTATTTATTTATTTTTTGAGGCTCTTGCAAATGGGGTTGATTTCCTCATTTCTCTTTCAGCTGTTTCCTCACTTGTGTATAAAAATGCTTTAGATTTATGCATGTTGAAATTATAGCCTGCTATTTTGCTGAATTCATTGATGAGGTCTAGAAGTTTTCTGGAGGAGGTTTTGGATCCTCTAAATATAGAATCATGTCATCTGCAAATAGTGACAGCTTAAGTTCCTCTTTTCCTATTCGTATCCCTTTAATTTCTTTAGTCTGCCTAATTGCTCTGGCTAGAGTTTCGAGGAAAATGTTGAATACAAGTGGTGAAAGAGGACATCCCTGTCTTGTTCCCATTTTTAAAGCGAATGGTTCCAGTTTTTCTCCATTAAGAATGATGTTGGCCATGGGCTTAGCATAAATAGAGTTTACATTGTTGAGGTATGTTCCTAGTATCCCTATTTTTTCTAGTGTTTTGAGAATGAAGGGTGTTGTATTATGTCGAATGCTTTTTCTGTGTCAATTGAAATAACCATATGATTCTTATCCTTAAGTCTATTGACATGATATGTTACATTTTTTGATTTATGAATGATGAACCATCCTTGCATTCCAGGGATGAACCCCACTTGATTGTGGTGCACAATTTCTTAATGTTTTTGGATATGGTTTGCCAATATTTTGTTAAGGATCTTTGCATCTATATTCATCAAGTATATTGGTCTAAAATTTTCTTTCCTTGATATGTCTTTTCCTGGTTTGGGTATGATGGTGATATTTGCTTCATAGGATGAGTTAGGTAGGGTACCCTCCTTTTCTATTTCCTGGAATACTTTGAGAAGTATTGGAATGAGTTCTTCTTTGAAGGTCTTGTAGAACTCAGCTGAGAATCTGTCTGGTCCTGGGCTTTTCTTGGATGGTAGATTTTTATTAGCTTCTTCTATTTCATTGCTTGATATTGATCTGTTTAAATTATGTATGTCCTCCTGGTTCAGTTTGGGAGGATCATATGTCTCTAGAAATTTGTCAATGTCTTCAGTAGTTTCTATTTTGTTGGAATATAGATTTTCAGTGTAGCTTCTCTTTATGTTCTGTATCTCAGTGGTGTCTGTCGTGATATTTCCTTTTGCATCATGTATTTTAGTAATTTGAGTCATCTTTCTCCTTCTCTTTGTTAGTGTGGCTAAGGGTTTGTCTATTTTGTTTACTTTGTCAAAGAACCAACTTTTTGTTTTGTCAATTTTCTGAATAGTTTCCTTTGTTTCAATGAAATTGAAATTGAAATCAATTTCATTGATTTCAGCTCTGATTTTAATTATTTCCTGTCTTCTACTACTTTTGCTGTTATTCTGTTGTTCTTTTTCTAGGGCTTTGAGCTGTAATGTTAGGTCATTTAGTTGTTGACTTTTCATTCTTTTCTGGAATGTGCTCCATGCAATGAATTTTCCTCTTAGTACTGCTTTCATAGTGTCCCAGAGATTTTGATATGTTGTATCATCATTCTCATTGACCTCTAAGAATGAGTTCAAATATCATCTTCAGTAAAGGAAACAGGTTTGCAATAAGGTCTGCAGTTTCTAATGGAGACAAAGAGGATGCAGAGGGATGTAGAATGTGGCTGTTAATGGGATAAGAAAAGAATATACAGAAGTTCTAGAAAATAGAAAGGGTGAGAGTGTAATCAAAAGAAATCAGTTGTTAGCATGCAAAAAGGAGAAAGAGACTCTGAGGGAACAGGTAAACAAGAGGAAAAGTGAGGAAGAAAAGTAAAGAAATAAAAGCTTAAATTTTTTAAATTTAAGAAAAAAGAAAATCTACTGTATAACAGTCATATACTAATGAAACCTCCCAGTGTTCAGTAGCCTGATGTATGAGAGGTACCTGACAATGAGCTTCAAGCCTCCAGCAGGCGTCGCAAGATGGGATTTTCCCCACCCGAAGATCAGAGCTACAGCTTCCAGGATTATCCAAGATGGCTGCTCTGACTTCCAAATGTGTTGGTAAATGGGGAGCTGCAGCTCAGGGGTGGACGTGGTCAGCTGGAGGTCCTGGAGACAGGATGCAGTTGGTCCTGCAGTGGTCCTGGAGGTCGGGTGTGTTTGGTGTGGTTGTGGTATCCTGGAGGCCAGGTGCAGTCAGTTGGTCTGGGGTCCCGGTGATAGTGCACGGTCAGTTGGTCTGGGGGTCCTGGCAGCAGGGAGCAGTCAAGTGATGTGAGGGCCCCAGAGGCAGGGAGTCATCGGTTGGGTTGAGGTATCTGGAGATGGGGCTCCATCAGTCCAGTCAGGGGTCCTACGGGGCCTGGCTGTTGTCTCAAAATGGTGGCAGCCACGTGTAATCAAACCTGCAGGTACTGTAACAGTGAACTTCCAGGCAGCAGCAGGCAGCGGGTTCTCCACTGGCGGTAGGTGATCAGTTTGCTGACTGTTGTGGGACGATTGGGAGGTGAATCTCATGCATTGGGTGATGGATAGGTGTAAGGCAGGCAATGGACAGGTGAGAGGCAGGCAAATGGTGGATGATAGACTCTGAGAAAAAGATATCCTCTGCTTGAAACCAGAATTATGGAGCGACAAGGAATGTAGCCTCCTTCTAGTCCACCATCTTGGATCGCCTGTTTCACTTTTTCTATTCAGGATTTTTTGGCTATTTGAGGTCTCTTGTTCTTCCAGATGAAGTTCATAATTGCTTTCTCTTTTTCTATGAGGAATGTCATTGGTATTTTAATTGGAATTGCATTGAATCTGTATAGTGCCTTTGGTAGAATGGTCATTTTGACAATGTTAATTCTGCCTATCCAAGAACATGGGAGATCTTTCCATATTCTAAGGTTTTCTTCAATTTCTTTCATTAATGTTCTGTAGTTGTCATTGTAGAGGTCTTTCACCTCTTTTGTTAGATTAATTACCACGTATTTTTTTTTTCAGGCTACTGTGAATGGTGTGGTTTTTCTAATTTCTCTTTCAGAGGATTCATCACTTATGAAAAGAAATGCATTAGATTTACATGTATTAATTTTTTATCCTGCTACTTTGCTGAATTTATTTATTAGTTTTAGAAGTTTTCTAGTGGAGTTTTTTGGATCTTCTAAATATAGGATCATGTCATCAGCAAATAGTGACAGCTTTAGTTTTTATTTTCCTATTTGTATCCATTTAATTTCTTTGGTCTGTCTAATTGCTTTGGCAAGTTTTTCAAGGACGATGTTGAGTAGAAGTGGTGAAAGAGGGCATCCCTGTCTTGTTCCAGTTTTTAGAGAAAATGCTTTCAGTTTTTCTCCATTAAGAATGATGTTGTCTGTGTGTTTAACATAGATAGCCTTTACAATGTTGAAGTATGTTCCTACTATTCCTATTTTTAGTGTTTTAAGCATGAAGAGGTGCTGTATTTTATCAAATTCTTTCTCAGTATCAATTGAAATAATCATGTGATTCTTAACTTTAAGTCTTTTGATGTGGTGAATTACGTTTATTGATTTCCAGATGTTGAACCAACCTTGTATCTCTGTGATAAACCCCAGTTGATCATGGTGCACTATCTTTTAAATATACTTTGCATGCGAATTGCCAGTATTTTGTTAAGGATTCTTGCATCTATGTTCATCAGGGACAAAATGGATCAAGGACATAGGAATTAGACCAGAGATCCTGCACCTAATAGAAGACAACGTAAGCCTGAATCTTCATCATGTTGGCTTAGGATCAGACTTCCTCAATAAGACTTCCAAAGCACAAGAAAGCAAAGCAATAATCAATAAATGGGACGGACTCAAATTAAAAAACTTTTTCTCAGCAAAGGATACAATCAAGAATGTGAAGGGAGAGCCTGCAGAGTGGGAAAAAATCTATTCCACACACACTTTAGGTAGAGCACTTATCTCCAAAATTTATAAAGAACTTACAAAACTTTACAACAAAAATACAAAGAACCCAATCAATAAATGGGCCAAGGAAATGAACAGACACTTTACAGAAGAAGTCACACAGGTTAATAAATATATGAAAAAGTGCTCAACATCTCTAGTAATTAGAGAAATGAAAATTAAAACAACATTAAGATTTCATCTTATTGCAATTAGAATGGCTTTTATCAAGAACTCAAACAATAATAGATGTTGGCGTGGATGTGGGGGAAAAGGCACGCTTTTACCTTACTGGTGGAGTTGCAAATTGGTGCACCCACTCTGGAAAGCAGTGTAGAGAATCCTCAGAAAACTTGAATGGACCTGTCTTTTGACCCAGTTAGCCCACTCCTCGGTTTATACCCAAAGTACCTAAAATCAGCAAACTACATTAACACAGCCACATCAATGTTTATAGTAGCTCAATTCACAATAGCTAGATTGTGGAACCATCCCAGATGCCCTTCAACAGATGAATGGATAAAGAAACTGTGGTATATATACACAATGGAATACTATTTAGCCATAAAGAATAATTTTATAGCATTCGCAAATGTGGATGGAATTGGAGAATATCATGCTAAGTGAAATAAGCCAAGCCCAAAAAACCAAAGGCCAAATGTTTTCCCTGATAAGTGGAGAATGCTATATAATGGGGGTGGGAGTGGGGAATGAGAGAATAATGGGGAAACTTTAGAATATGTAGAAGGAAATGAGAGGGAGGGGGTATGAGAAATAGTGGAATGAGACATTACCTTATGTATATGTATGATTACACAAATGGTATGAATCTGCATTGTGTACAACCATAGAAACAAAATTATGTGTATAATGAATCAAAATGCAGTCTGTAAAAAATTAAAAGCTAAATAAAAATATTTTTTAAAGAGTTTTATTGTTGATTTTCTATTACTGATTCCCATCTTGGTTCCACTGTCTTCCAGGAACTTACTTTGTATCTCAGTGTCTGCAGATTTATGTTATGTCTCAGGATATGAATGGTCTGTCTCTGTGAATGCTTCATAGACATTTGTAAAGAATGTAGACTTTGCTGCTGTTGAGTCTAGTGTTGTTTAAATGTGAGTTAGATCTTGCTGGATGGGGTGCTGTTCAGATATTCTATGTCTTTGCCGATTTTCTGTCTAGTAGTTCTTTCAGTTGCTAAGAGTGGAATGTTGTCATCCCCAGTATTTGTGGCTCTGGGGATGGGATCCAAATATTTGTGGATCTAAAATATTTGTCTACACATCCACACAGCTACATACACCTAACTTACCACAATCTGTTAACAGTGTTTTATCCTTTAAAGTGTAGAATACTTATTTACACATATCCACTTTAAAAATACAATTACTTGATATTCCCTGTTCATTCATTGTTATGATTTTTGCTCCAATGACTAAAATTATTTAAGAAACCCACAAACTAGGTTTGGTGGGGTGTACCTGTAATCACAGCTATTTGTGAGGCCGAGGTTGGAAGATCACAAGTTCAAGGACAGCCTTCAGCAACTTAGTGAGACACCATCTAAAAAAAAAATTAGGAAGGTGTTGGTGATGTAGCTCAGTGGCAGACCACTTGCCTAGCATGTGCAAGGCCCCAGGTTCCACCCAGAACAGCAAAGAAAAACAAAACCATGAGGGAGAGATGGTCTATTATATTTACCTGTTATCCCTCAACAGCATTTGGTTTTGCTCAGTTTTTACCAATTTCATCGTTTTTCCTTCCTTCCTTCCTTCCTGAAGTTCCCAGCCTCTATCTTATCTTGAAAATGTCCTCCAGCCATTCTTCAAGGCTGGATCTTTACTTTTCTTTGAGAGCACCTTTATTACCCCTTTGGTTTTGGAGGATACTTTTGCCACATGTAGAATTCGTGGTTCTTTTTTCAGAACTTCTATCACACCCCTTCCATTTGGCCTCCTTGGTTCTTCATGAAAATTTTCTGTCATTCAAATTGTTCATTTGAATTGTAGAGAAGTGTTGTTTCATTCTGGATATTTCCATATTTTTCTCTATTATCTTCAGAAGTTCAACTGTGTGTTTTAATGTGAATTTCCTTGTTTTTTTTTTTTTTTTTTTTGTTCGGGATTCTCTAAGTTTTTGAATGTGCTATTTTGTATTTCTATTGTTTTATTTGTTTGTTTCTGTCAAAATTGGGGGAATTTCTGTCATTATCACTTCCAGTATTTTTTTTATCTCCATTCTTGTTCCCCTCCTAAGAATCTACTGTATAGAATAGAGCCTGCAGTTAATAATAAAGTGTTGCATACTTGAAATTTTATGAAAAAAAATTAAATGATCCTCCACACATCCCCACAGGTATCATTTTGATGTGATAGGCTGATTAAGTGGATTGTGGTGATCACTGTACAACATACACTTCCATGCAGTCCTCAGGTAGCTCAACAGTTTTATTTGCCAATGAAACCTCAGATCCTAAAACCCCACAGATCCTAAAACCAGGACAGTGCTGATTGCTTCCTGGTGGTTGTCCCTAGGGATGTGTCCTGAAATGCACACTCTGCTCCTCTTTTACTAGGCCTGCAGAAGGGCCAGCCATGTGCTGGAGAAGCCTGCACTCACTCTCCTCTGGGGAGTGCTCAGGGAGGGAAGTGGGGCAGTGGAGCATCTGGAGCACCTTGGGTGGAGTGGGGTTGATCCATGGCCCAGGGACCCTACGAGGGGCTCAGAGCTTCTTGTTGCTGCTCACAGCTCTCCTTCCCACTCACTTCACCCGAGCCTCAGTGTTGTAGGTGGGATAGGAGGAGGAGGACTCTTGGGCAGTGGGCCACTCTGCTAGGATCATCAACTGCTTAAACCATACACATTTACTGTTCCCATTGAAAAATGGAGTGCACGTAAGTCCTCATTTATAACTGAGATGTGCTCCAATGGGGCAGATGAATACATATAAAGTGGAAATAGAATTTCTTGACCATGAAGTTTGGCTTTTTTCCTCTAATTATATGGTAAAAGATCTCCATTGTACATCTGGACTCCTGTAAAGACTTTTCTCCTACTGAGGGTGGTTGTCAAAATTAAAGCCTCTCTAGGAGATCAAAATAGAAATCTCCTATTCTGCCATCTTTGCTGAGGTCACTCCACCTAAAGAGTTATATATAAAAATGTCAAAACCAAACCAAACAAAAAACACACAAAACCTCCTTCCACCCTGTTGGTGGTAGGATTTTAACATATTGAGGTATAAAATTTTTTCAAGATTAAATACTAACTGGGAAGAAGGCACAGGCTCTGATTCAATTGAGAGCACTTTAGAAAAGGAAACAACTAGAAAGTCACCAAAAATGAATTGTTCTTTTCCACTTATGAGGAATATCTGAGGTTATTTCTGGCACTCTAAGAGACAAAGAACTTATCTTTCTTCACACTTCTCCAGAACCAAAGATCTTCTGTGAGAAGGATCAAAACAAAATGAAAAGGTACTATCAGAGCTGAAGTCTGGTGAAGTAGAGTGACTGCAGTCCTTGTTGCTCTGTAAGTCAGGATTCGAGCAGAGGAAATACTGTTTCTCAGTGAGTCACTGCCCACTGACCCACTGCTGTTTACCCCATAAGTCCACTGCCATCACCCACACTCTTCCAGCATTCCACCTGCCTTTTCAGTGCGGATCACTCACAAACTGCTGCCTGTCATCAACTATTTGCCTGTTTGTGCACCTTCTGCCTGCTCATCACCCGTCATTTACCTACCCATCACCCATCACCCAATATCCATCCACCAATCATCCACTGTTGGCCCAAAGACCACCTGTGGACTGGCAGCAGACTGCTGTTGACCACTGTTGATTGGAAATCCATTGTCCCAGTACCGACAGGTTTGGTGTCACTTGGCTGCCGCCATTTTGTGACACTAGCCAGGGACAGCAGGTTTGCTGCTGTGGCTACTGTCATCTCAGGGTGACACCACCTTGGTCTGGGGGGCTCAGGCCAGTGCCTGGAGATACATTGGGGTACCTGCTGGTCTGCTTGCACTTAGGTCTTTCTGCTTGGTGTGGTAGTGGTTGACATCTGGCTGCGTGTTTGAAGGGTCAATTCTTTGTGTGAGCACATCCTTGGTGGTCTCTCTGAAACCTGAAAGGGCATTGTTATCTTGGTACTGCAGCAAGAGAGGGCCTGGGGAAGTAAAGCCCGGTCTATCAGAGTGCAGTTGGGTTTGTGTGGGCCAGTCTGGATCTGGCCATCCTGTTGAAAGCCGGAGACTAGAGGCCGTTCCCTGGAGGGAGCAGAGGTTGAAGAAAATGGAGAAAACTGGACTCTCTCCAGCTCAGTGGGGCTTGAAGTGTGCAGGAATGGAAGGGGCCAGCTACAATGGGTGGAAAGACTGTAAGAGGGTGTGAGGGCGTCTTGTTACTGGATTAACCACCCAACCAGTCCAGCACTCACTGAACTGCAGTAACACTAAACTTTAGACAACTCCACCTGTCCTGTTGGCAGAGAAGGGGAGGTGAGAAACTTTTTTTAATGTGTGATTTTAAAAAATTTTTATTTATTTATTTATTTTAAAATTTTTTACATACTGCATTTTGATTCATTGTACACTAATCTGCATTGTGAGAAAAATTTTGAAAGCCAAGAGAAGCAATCACTCAATTTTCCATTGACACGTTCCTCATTTTTTTTTTCATTTTGCCCTCCCTCTTACACCTTTACCATCTTTGAATATTAATATTTTTCATGCATCCCTTTACTGAGGAGTGGGATGTCTCAATAGTATATGACAGCTTTGTTGTATATTCCTAAATTTTTACATTAAAAAAATCTATCTATATATATTTTTCTCTCACTTTCCTCTCTCCCTAGATTCTTTATCTCACTTCTCTAATACTAACAGCCAACCTCTATTAATTCCTCCCTCACTATTACTATAAATTTTTACTTCTATCTTCTCTCCCTCCATATACATCACACCTTACACTACTTCTGTTCCCTCATTGTCCATCATTTGAAATGCTAAACCCTTGTAGCAAACTTACTGTTTATTTCGTATACAGTAATCAAACGCTTTATTTCTGTGTATTGTGACAAAACTTTAAATGCCTTAATAGAAACACTTTGGTTTAATGTGCTATGTCATTTGCATTAGGTGCTGTTAATCTTGGTCTCCCCCTTAAAGGTGAGGTACTGGAAGTCTTCAAGGACACTAAAAGAATATATGGTAGAATCTGAACTGCCTCAAGTGCATACTGCTAGATGAGAAGATATATAAACAACATGAGAAAACAAGGACAAGGGAATGAAGGACCACAAAAAAACCAAGATATTCAAACAATAGAATCCATAAACAACACAGTAGAAGAAGTGTCAGAGAAAGAGTGTAGAAAATACATAGTTAGATTGACCTTCAAAATAAAGGATGGTATTGGAAAGAAAATACAGGAAGTGAAAGATCACTTCAATAAAGAGGAAGAGATTATAAAAAGGAATCAAGCAGAAATCCTCAAAATGATGGAAGCAAATAAACAAAATTGAAAATTCACTGGAAAGTCACCAACAAACTAGAGCACTTGGAAAACAGTACCTCAGAAAATGAAAGCAAAATAGATATTCTTGAAAATAAGTCAACTGCACAGAGAACATGGTAAGAAACCATGAAAGAACCTTCCAAGAAATATGAGATAACATGAAAAGACCAAATTTACGATGTATCAGGATAGACAAAAGCATGGAGATACAAATGAAAGGAATGCATGATCTTTTCAGCGACATAATTTCAGAAAATTCCCAAATCTAAAGAATGAAATGGAAAATGAACTAGAAGAGACTTACAGACCCCAAATGTACAAAATTACAGCAGACCCACACCAAGGCACATTATAATGAGAATAACTAACATACAGAATAAGAATAGAATTTTAAAGACTGTGAGAGAAAAAAAAATTAAATTACATAGAGTGGGAAACCAACAGGGATATGAGTTGATTTCTCAACCCAGACACTCAATGCCAAGAGGTCCTGGAATAACATATATGTAAGTCTGAAAGAAAATGGATGCCAACAACAAATTTTATATCCAGCAAAATTAAGCTTCAGATTTGAAGATGAAATAAAAATTTTGCATGAGAAACAAAAGTTGAAAGAATACACAATTAGAAAGCCTGCACTATAGAACATTCTCAGCACACTATTTCATGATGAAAAATGAAAAACAGCAAAGGAAAGAACTACACTAGGGAGAGAACAATCAAAAGAGAAACTGAATCAAATTGAAAACCAGAAATAAAACAAAAGGACTGGGGAATACAAATCATATCCCAATAATAACACTGAATGTCAATGGCCTAAACTCATTATTCAAAAGACAGACTGGCAGACTGGATTTTTAAAACAGACCCAACAATATGCTCTCTTCAAGAGACTCAATTCTTAGGAAAAGATATCCACAGACTGAAGTGAAAGGTTGGGAAAAAACACATCACTCACATGGACCACATAAATAAGCAGGGTTTTCCATGCTTATATCAGACCAAGTTGACTTGAAGTCAGTTAGTCAGAATAGATAAAGATGGACATTTCAAACTGCTTAAGGGAACCATAAATCAGGAAGACATAACCATCATTAATATTTATGCCTTGAATAATTGTGCATCCATGTACATCAAACATATATTTCTCAATTTCAGGAACCAAATAGAGCACAGCACAATAATTCTGGGTGACTTTAACACACCTCTCTCACCACTGGAGAGATTTTCCAAACAAAAACTAAACAAAGAAACTACAGAATTTAAAAATACAATCAATGATTTAGACTCAATAGACATATATAGAATAGTTCATCCATCATTGATCAAATGCACTTACTTCTCAGCAGTACATGCGTCCTTCTCTAAATTATACCATATGTTGTGCCACAAAGAAACTCTAAGCAAATACAAAAAGTAGAAATACTACTCTGCATTATGTCAGATCATAATGGTGTGAAACTAGAAATCAATGATAAAATAAAAACTAGAAGCTACCCCCCAACATCTGGAAACAAAACGGTATGCTATTGAATGATGAATGGATAAAAGAAGAAATTAAGGAGGAAATAAAAAAAAATACTTGAGGTAAGTGAGAACACCAATACAACATATCTAAATTTCTGAGAAACTGTGAAGGTAGTGCTAAGAGGTAAGTTCATTGCATTCAGCTCATACATTAAAAGAATAGAAAGTTAACAAAAAATGACCTAACATCTACAACTCAAAGTCCTAGAAAAAGAACAAATCAATACTACAAGCAGCAGGATACAGAGAATAATTAAAATCAGAGCTGAAATCAATGAAATTGAAACAAAAGAAACAATTCAAAAAATTGACAAAACAAAAAGTTGGTTCTTTGAAAAAAATAAATAAAATTGATTAACTGTTAGTCACACTAACAAAGAGAAATAGAAAACAATTTACTAAAATTCATAATGTAAAAAGTAATATCACAGGGGATACTACTGAAATACAGAAGATAATTAGAAACTATTTTAAAAAGTTATACTCAAATAAAATAGAAAAAACTTGAACACTGACAAATTTCTATAGAAATATGATCTACACAAACTGATGCAAGATGACATACAAAATTTAAGCAAATCAATTTTAAGCAATGAAATAGAGGATGCCATAAAAATCATGTCAATCAAGAAAAGCCCAGGACCAGACAAATTCTTGGCCAATTTCTAGAAGATATTCAAAGTAGAATTAACACCAATACTCCTCAAATTATTCCATGATATAGAAAAGTAAGGAAGCCTTCCCAACTCATTGATGCTAGTATCACCCATTATGTCAAAATCAGACAAAAACACATCAAGGAAAGAAAACTTCAAACCAATATACTTCAAGAACATAGATGCAAAAATTCTCAATAAAATTTTGGCAAATTTCATACACAAACATATTAAAAAGACAGCGCACTACAATCAAGTGGGTTTCACCCCTGGAATGCACGGTTGGTTCAACATAAGAAATCAATAAATGTAATACATTATATCAAAAGACTTAAAGACAAAAATCATATGATTACCTCAAGATGCAGAAGAAACATTTGACAAAATACAGTTCCTCTTCAAGTTCAAAACACCAGGAAAACTAGAGATAGCAGGAACATACCTCAACATTGTGAAAGCTGTCTATGCTAAGCCCATGGCCAACATAATTCTAAATTGAGAAAAATTGAAAGAATTTCCTGTAAGAACTGGAACAAGACAAGGATGCATTTTTACCACTTCTATTCAGCATTGTCTTTGAAACTGTTGCCAGAGAAATGAGTTAGATGAGAGAAATTAAAGGAAAACCAATAGGAAAGAAGAACTCAAACTATCACTCTTTGCCAACAACATGATTGTATATTTGGAAGATCCAAAAAACTTCACCATAAAACTTCTAGAACTTATAACTGAATTCAGTAAGGTGGTAGGATATAAAATCAATACCCACAAATCAAATGCATTCGTATACATAAGTGACAAATTCACTGCAAGAGAAATTAGGAACACTATCCCATTAACAATAGCTTCAACAAAAATAAAGTACTTGGGAATTGATCTAACAAAAGAGGTGAAAGACCTCTACAATGAAAACTACAGAACACTACAGAAAGAAATTGAGGAAAATCATAGAAGATGGAAAGATCTCCCATGCTCTTGATTATGCAGAATTAATATTGTCAAAATGGCCATACTACCAAAAGTGTTATACAGATTCCTATTAAAATCCCAATGACATTCTTCATAGAATTAGAAAAAGGAATCATGATATTCACTTGGAAAAATAAGAGACCCAGAACAGCCAAGGCAATATTTAGCAAAAAGAGTGAAGCAGAAGATATCACATTACTAGACCTTAAACTACACTACAAAACCATAGTAACAAAAATGACATGATATTGGCATGAAAAAAGACATGGTACAAAATAGAAGATATATAGACAAACCCAAATAAATATGATTATCTCGTACTAGACACAGGGGCCCAAAATACACATCGGAGAAACGATATCCTATTGAAGAAATGGTGCTGGGTAAACTGGAAATTCATATGTAAGCACATGAAATTAAACCTCAATCACACTGCACAAAAATTAACTCAAAGTGGATCAAAGGCTTAGGCACTAGAACAGAGACCTTGTGCCTAATAGAACTAAAAGTAGGCCCAAATCTTCACCATGTTGGCACAGGGCCTGACTTCTTAACAAGACTCTTAAAGTGCAAGAAGAAAATTAAGAATCAATAAGTAGAACATTTTTTCATATATCTGTTGATTGCTTGTAGATCTTCTGTGAAGTGTCTGCTCATTTCCTTAGACATTTGTTGATTGGCTTATTTGTATTCTTGGTGTAGAGTTTTTTGGGTTCTTTATATATTCTGAAATTAGTGCTCTATCTGAACTATGAGTGGCAAAGATTTTCTCCCACTCTCTAGGTTCTCTCTTCACATTGTTGATAGTTTCCTTTTCTGAGAGAAAACTTTTTAGTTTGAATCTATCCCAGTTATTGATTCTTGCTTTTATTTCTTATGCTATGGGAGTCCTGTTAAGGACGTCTGATCCTAAGCTAACATGTTGAAGATTTGGACCTTCTTTTTTTCTATAAGATGTAGGGTCTCTGGTCTGATTCTGAGGTCCTTGATCTATTTTGAGTTGAGTTTTGTGCAGGGTGAGAGATAGGGGTTTAGTTTCATTCTGCTGCATACGGACTTCCAGTTTTCCCAGCACCATTTGTTGAAGAAGCTATCTTTTCTCCATTGCATATTTTTGACACCTTTGACTAGTATGAGAAAATTATATTTATTTGATTTGTGTCCATGTCCTCTATTCTGTACCATTGATCTACCTGTCTATTTTGGTACTAATACCATGCTGTTTTTGTTACTATTGCCTTGTAATAGAGTTGAAGATCTGGTATTGTGATACCCCCTGCTTCGCTCTTTCTACTGAGGATTGCTTTAGCTATTCTGGGTTTTTTATTCTTCCAGATGAATTTCATAATTGCCAGCTCTATTTCTGTAAGGTACATCATTGAGATTTTAATTGGAATTGCATTGAATCTAGCATTTTATGTAGTATGGCCATTTTGACAATATTAGTTCTGCCTATCCAAGAACATGGGAGATCTTCCCTTCTTCTAAGGTTTTCTTTAATTTCTTTCTTTAGTGTTCTGTAGTTCCCGTTGTAGAGGTCTTTTGCCTCTTTTGTTAGATTGATTCCCAAATATTTTAATTTTTTTTCAAGGCTATTGTGAATGGGGGAGTTTTCCTAACTTCTCTTTCTGAAGATTCATCACTTATGTATAAAAATGCATTGGATTTATGAGCATTGATCTTTTAATCTGCCTCTTTACTAACTTCTCTTATGAGTTTTAAAAGCTTTCTGGTGCAATTTCCAGGTTCCTCTAAATATATAATCATGTCATCATCAAATAGGGATAGTTTGAGTTCTTTTTTTCCTTTTCATATCCCTTTAATTTATTTGGTCTGTCTAATTGCTCTGGCTAGAGTTTCAAGGACAATGTTGAATAGAAGTGGTGAAAGAGGGCATCCCTGCCTTGTTCCAGTTTTTATGGGGAATGCTTTCAGTTTTTCACCATTTAGAATGTTGTTGGCCATTGGCTTAGCACAGATGTCTTTTACAATGTTAAGGAATGTTCCCACTATCCCTATTTTTTCTAGTGATGAGCATGAAGGGATGCTGTATTTTATCAAATGCTTTTTCCACATCTATCGAAATAATCATGTGATTCTTGACTTTAAGTCTGTTGATATGGTGAATTACATTTATTGATTTCCAGATGTTGAACCAACCTTGATCCCTGGGATAAAGTCCAATTGATCATGGTGCACTATCTTTTGAATATGATTTTGTATGCGATTTGCTAAAATTTTGTTGAGAATTTTGGCGTTGATGTTCATTAAGGATATTGGTCTGAAAATTTCTTTCCTCGATGTGTCTCTGTCTGGTTAAGGTATCAGGGTGATATTGGCTTCATAGAATGAGTTTGGGAGAGTTCCCTCCTCTTCTATTTCATGGAATACTTTGAGGAGAATTGGAATGAGTTCTTCTTTAAAGGTTTCATAGAACTCTGCTGATAACCCATCTGATCCCAGACTTTTCTTCGTTGGTAGGCTTTTGATGACCTCTTCTATTTCATTACTTGAAATTAATCTATTTAAATTGTGTATGTCCTCCTGGTTCAGTTTAGGTAATTCATATGTCTCTAGAAACCTTTGATGTCTTTGAGATCTTCTATTTTATTGGACTATAGATTTTCAAAATAGCTCATAATTATGTTTTGCATTTCAATTGTGTCTTTTGTGATATTTCCTTGTTCATTCCGAATTTTAGTTAATTTGTGTTTTCTCTCTCCTTCTCTTTGTTAGTGTGGTTAAGGGTTTATCAATTTTGTTTATTTTTTCAAAGAACCAATATTTTTTTGTTTATATTTTTTTAAAGATAGCATTTTGATTCATTGTACACAAATGTGGTACATCATTTCGTTCCTATGGTTGTACACAATTAGATTCATACCATTCATGTCATCATACATGTACACTGGGTAATGATGTGTCTCTCATTCCACCATTTTTCATACCCCCTCCCTCTCATTTCCTTTTTTTTTTTTTCTTTCTTTTGTGGTACTGAGGATTGAAATCAGGGCCTTGTGCTTGCAAAGCCAGCACTCTACCAGCTGAGCTGACTTCCCAGCCCTTCTCATTTCCTTTTACATATTCTAAAATTTCCCCATTATTCTCTCATCCCCCACCCTCACCCCCATTATATATCATTCTCTAATTACCAGGGAAAACATTCTCCTTTGATTTTTTTGGACGTGGCTTATTTCACTTAGCATGATATTCTCCAATTCATGCATTTATTTGCAAATGATATAATATTATTATTCTTTATGGATCAATAGTATTCCACTTATTTTTCACTTTTTTGAGTTTTTCTTTTGTCTCATTTTCATTGATTTCAGCTCTGATTTTAACTATTTCCTGTCTTCTACTACTTTCGTTGTTGCTCTGTTCTTTTTTTAGGACTTTGAACTGTAGTGTTAAGTCACTTATTTGTTGATTTTTTCTTCTTTTATTGAATGCACACCATGAAATAAATTTTCCTTTTGGTACTGCGTTCATAATGTCCCACAGATTTTGATATGATGTATGTTTGTTCTCGTTTACCTCAAAGAATTTTTTTATTTCCCTGATGTCTTCTGTTATCCATTCATCATTCAATAGCTTATTATTTAATCTCCAAGTGTTGGAGTAGTTTCTGTTTTCTATTCTGTCATTTATTTCTAATTTCAATCCATTATGATCTGATAGAGTACAAGGTAGTGTCTCTATCTTCTTGTATTTGCAAACATTAGCATTGTGGCATAATATATGGTCAATTTTAGAGAAGGACCCATGTGCTGCTGAGAAGAAAGTGTATTCGCTCTTGGTTGGATGGTATATTCTATATATGTCTGTTAAGTCTAAATGATTGACTGTGTTATTGAGATCTATGTTTTTTTGTTCAAGTTTCGTTTGGAAGATTTGTCCAGGGGTGAGAGAGGTGTGTTAAAGTCACCTAGTATTATTGTGTTGTGATCTATTTGATTCCTGGAATTGAGAAGGATTTTTTTGACATACATGGATGAGACACTGTTTGGGGCATAGACGTTAATGATAGTTATATCTTGCTGATTTATGGTTCCCTTAAGCAGTGTGAAATATCCTTCTTTATTTCTTCTGACTAAATTTGGCATGAAGTCCACATTATCTGATATGAGGATGAGTACTCTGACTTTTTTGCTGAGTCCATGTGCATGATATATTTTTTCCCATCTTTTCACCTTTAGTCTGTGGGTATCTGTTTCTATGAGATGAGTCTCTTGCAGGCAGCTTATTGTTGGAAATTTCTTTTCAATCCAATCTGCCAGTCTATGTTTTTTGATTGATGAGTTCAGGCCATTAACACTCAGGGTTATTATTGAGATATAATTTGTATTCCTGGTCATTTGGCTCATTTTTATTTTTTGACATGGCTTGGTTTCTCCTTTATTTGGCTATTCCTTTAGTGTAGTTCCTCCATTTGCTGATTTACATCGTTGTTTTTTAATCTCTTCCTCATGAAATATTTTGCTGAAAATGTTCTGTAATGCTGGCTTTCTTTTTTGAATCAAAATATCAGTGTTTATTATATCATTATGTTACATTATCTTCATAAGACTAATTAGAGCTTGCCTTTGGGATGTGAGACTGAGAAAAAACTTTACTTGCTCCTCTTTTTTTTATTTTTAAATTTTTTTAATTTAATTTAGTTTAATTTAATTTAATTTTTTTATTGTAAACAAATGGGATACATGTTGTTTCTCTGTTTGTACATGGCGTAAAGGCATACCATTTGTGTAATCATAAATTTACATAGAGTAATGTTGTTTGATTCATTCTGTTATTTTTTCCCTTCCCCCCACCCCTCTCACCCCTCTTTTCCCTCTATACAGTGCTTCCTTCCTCCATACTTGCCCCCCTCCCTAACCCTAACTCTAACCTTAACACTAACCCTGCCCTCTCCCCATTATGTGCCATCATCCACTTATTAGCGATATCATTCATCCTTTGGCTTTTTGAGATTGGCTTATCTCACTTAGCATGATATTCTCCAATTTCATCCATTTGCCTGCAAATGCCATAATTTTATCATTCTTTATGGCTGAGTAATATTCCATTGTATATATATATATACCACAGTTTCTTTATCCACTCATCAATTGAAGGGCATCTAGGTTGGCTCCACAGTCTGGCGATTATGAATTGAGCAGCTATGAACAGTGATGTGGCTGTATCTCTGTAGTATGCTGATTTTAAGTCCTTTGGGTATAGGCCAAGGAGTGGGATAGCTGGGTCAAATGGTGGGTCCATTCCAAGTTTTCTAAGGAATCTCCACACTGCTTTCCAGAGTGGCTGCACTAACTTGCAACCCCTCCAGCAATGTATGAGTGTACCTTTCTCCCCACATCCTCGTCAACACCTGTTGTTGCTCGTATTCTGGATAATTGCCATTCTATTTGGGGTCAGATGAAATCTTAGAGTGGTTTTGATTTTCATTTCTCTTATTACTAGAGATGTTGAACATTTTTCCATATTTTGCTGATTGCTTGTAGATCTTCTTCTGTGAAGTGTCTATTCATTTCCTTAGCCCATTTGTTGACTGGATTATTTGAATTCTTGGAGTAGAGTTTTTTGAGTTCTTTATAGATTCTAGAGATTAGTGCTCTATCTGAAGTATGATTGGCAAAGATATTCTCCCACTCTGTAGGCTCTTTCTTCGCATTGCTGATAGTTTCCTTTGCTGAGAGATAGCTTTTTAGTTTGAATGTATCCCACTTATTGATTCTTGTTCTTATTTCTTGTGCTATGGGAGTCCTGTTAAAGGAAGTCTGGTCCTAAGCTGACATGCTGAAGATCTGGACCTACTTCTTCTTCTATAATCTGCAGGGTCTCTGGTCTGATTCCGAGGTCCTTAATCCATTTGAGTTTAGTTTCGTGCATGGTGAGAGATAGGGGTTTAATTTCATTCTGTAGCATATGGATTTCCAATTCTCCCAGGACCATTTGTTGAAGAAGCTATGTTTTCTCCATTGCATATTTTTGGCACCTTTGTCTAGTATGAGAAAATTGTATTTATTTGGGTTTGTGTCCGTGTCCACTATTCTGTACCATTGATCTACCTGTCTATTTTGGTACCAATACCATGCCATTTTTGTTACTATTGCTTTGTAGTAGAGTTGAAGATCTGGTATTGCAATACCCCCTGTTTCACTCTTCTTGCTAAGGGTTGCTTTAGCTATTCTGGTTTCTTATTCTTCCAGATGAATTTCATAATTGCTTGGTCTATTTCTGTAAGTTATGTCATTGGGATTTTAATTGGAATTGCATTGAATTTGTATAGCACTTTAGGTAGTATGGCCATTTTGACAATATTAATTCTTCCTATCCATGAACATGGAAGATCTTTCCATCTTCTAAGGTGTTTTTTAATTTCTTTCTTTAGTGTTGTATAGTTCTCATTGTAGAGGTCTTTCACCTCTTTTGTGAGATTGATTCCCAAGTATTTTATTTTTTTTGAGGCTATTGTGAATGGGGTAGTTTTCCTAATTTCTCTTTCTGATATTCATCACTTATGTATAAAGATGCATTGGATTTATGGGCATTGATCTTGTAACCTGCTACTTTACCAAATTCACTTATGAGTTCTAAGAGTTTTCTGGTGGAATTTCCAGGTTCCTCTAAATATATAATCATGTCATCAGCGAACAGGGATAGTTTGAGTTCTTCTTTTCCAATTCATATCCCTTTAATTTCTTTGATTTGTCTAATTGCTCTGGCTAGAGTCTCAAGAACCATGTTGAATAGAAGTGGTGAAAGAGGGCATCCCTGCCTTGTTCCAGTTTTTAGGGGGAATGCTATCAGTTTTTCACCATTTAGAATGATATTAGCCATGGGCTTAGCATAAATGGACTTTACAATGTTAAGGAATGTTCCCACTATCCCTATTTTTTCTAGTGTTTTGAGCATGAAGGGGTGCTATATTTTATCAAATGCTTTTTCTGCATCTATTGAAATAATCATGTGATTCTTGACTTTAAGTCTATTGATATGGTGAATTACATTTATTGATTTCCTGATGTTGAACCAACCTTGCATCCCTGGGATGAAACCCACTTGATCCTGGTGCACTATCTTTTTAATATGATTTTGTATGCGATTTGCTAAAATTTTTTTGAGAATTTTTGCGTCGATGTTCATTAAGGATATTGGTCTGAAATTTTCTTTCCTTGATGAGTCTCTGTCTGGTTTAGGTATCAGTGTGATACTGGCATCATAGAATGAGTTTGGGAGGGTTCCCTTTTCTTCTATTTTATGGAATACTTTGAGAAGTATTGGAATGAGCTCTTCTTTAAAGGTTTTGTAGAACTCGGCTGAGAACCCATCTGGTCCCGGACTTTTCTTTGTTGGTAGGCTTTTGATAACTTCTTCTATTTCAGTACTTGAAATTGGTCTATTTAAATTGTGTATGTCCTCCTCGTTCAGTTTAGGCAATTCATATGTCTCCAGAAACCTGTTAATGTCTTCCAGGTTTTCTGTTTTGTTGGAGTATAGATTTTCAAAATAGCTTCTAATTATGTTTTGTATTTCAAGCCTGTCTGTTGTGATATTTCCTTGTTCATTCCGATTTTTAGTGATTTGGGTTTTCTCTCATCTTCTCTTTGTTAGTGTGGCTAAAGGTTTATCAATTTTGTTTATTTTTTCGAAGAATCAACTATTTATTTTGTCAATTTTTTGTATTGTTTCTTTTGTTTCAATTTTGTTGATTTCAGTTCTGAGTTTAACTATTTCCTGTCTTCTACTACTTTTGTTGTTGGTCTGTTCTTCTTTTTCTAGGGCTTTGAGCTGTAGTGTTAGGTCGTTCATTTGTTGAGTTTTACTTCTTTTATTAAATGCGCTCCATGAAATAAATTTCCCTCTAAGTACTGCTTTCAGAGTGTCCCAGAGATTTTGATATGATGTTTCTTTGTTCTCATTTACCTCTAAGAATATTTTAATTTCCTTCCTAATATCTTCTGTTATCCATTCATTATATAATAGCATATTGTTTAATCTCCAGCTGTTGGAATAGTTTCTGTGTTTTACTCTTTTATTTATTTCTAACTTCAATCCATTATGATCTGATAGAATACATGGTAGTGTCTCTATCTTCTTGTATTTGCTAACATTAGCTTTGTGGCATAATATATGGTCTATTTTAGAGAAGGATCTATGTGCTGCTGAGAAAAAAGTGTATTCGCTCTTCGTTGGATGGTATATTCTATAAATGTCCGTTAAGTCTTAATTATTGATTGTGTTATTGAGATCTATGGTTTCTTTGTTCAATTTTTTTTCTGGAAGATATGTCCAGTGATGAGAGAGGCATGTTAAAGTCACCTAGTATTATCGTGTTATGGTCTATTTGGTTTCTGAAATTGAGAAGGATTTGTTTGACATACATGGATGAGACAGTGTTTGGGGCATAGACGTTTATGATACTTATATCTTGCTGATTTATGCTTCCCTTAAGCAGTATGAAATGACCTTCTTTATCCCTCCTGACTAACTTTGCCTTGAAGTCCACATTATCTGAAGTGAGGATGGATACTCCAGCTTTTTTGCTGAGTCCATGTGCATGGTATGTTTTCCCCATCCTTTCATCTCTAGTCTATGGGTATCTTTTTCTATAAGGTGAGTCTCTTGAAGGCAACATATTGTTGGATCTTTCTTTTTAATCCAATCTGCCAGTCTATGTCTTTTGATTGATGAATTCAGGCCATTAACATTCAGGGTTATTATTGAGATATGATTTGGTTTCCCAGTCATATGGTTCATTTTTTAAATTTTATTTATTTATTTGTTTGACACAACTTCGTTCCTCCTCTTTTTGACAATTCCTTTAGGATAATTCCTCCCTTTGCTGATTTGCTTCTTTATTTTTCATCTCTTCCTCATGGACTATTTTGCTGAGAATGTTCTGTAATGCTGGCTTTCTTTTTGTAAATTCTTTTAGCTTTTGTTTATCATGGAAGGATTTTATTTCATCATCAAATTTGAAGGTAAGTTTTGCTTGGTATAAGATTCTTGGTTGGCATCCATTTTCTTTCAGGGCTTGAAAATATTGTTCCAGGCCCTTCTAGCTTTTAGTGTCTGGATTGAAAAATCTGCTGCTATCTGTATTGGTTTCCCCCTGAATGTAATTTGGTTCTTTTCTCTCACAGCCTTTAAAATTCTGTGTGTATTTTTTATGTTAGGTATTTTCCTTAAAATGTGCCTTGGTGAGGGTTTGTTGTCATTTTGTGTATTTGGAGTCCTATAAGCCTCTTGAACTTGATTTTCCACTTCATTCTTCAGATTTTGGAAATTTTCTGATATTATTTCCTTGAATAGATTGTTCATTCCTTTGGTTTCTTTCTCTAGGCCTTCCTCAATCCCAATTAATCTGAAATTTGGCCTTTTCATGATATCCCATAGTTCTTGTAGATTCTGTTCATGGGTTCTTACCATCTTCTCTGTTTGTTCAACTTTGTTTTCAAGGTTAAATATTTTGTCTTCAGTGTCTGAGGTTCTGTCTTCCACTTGTTCTATCCTACTGGATATGCTTTCTATGGAGTTCTTAATTTGGTTTATTGTTTTCTTCATGTCAAGGATTTCTGTTTGTTTTTTTTTTCAATATCTCTAACTCTTTATTGAAATGATCTTTTGCTTCCTGTATTTCCTCTTTTAACTGTCGATTGGGGTCATCATTCAATGCCTGCATTTGCTCTTTCATCTCATCATTCAGTGCGTGCATTTGCTCTTTCTTCTCATCGTTTGCTTCCCTGATCATTTTAATTATGTACATTCTGAACTCCTTTTCTGTCATTTCTTCTGCCATGCTGTCATTGGGTTTTATTGATGTAACATCTAGATTTCTTTGCAGCATTTTCTTTCCTTGTTTTCTCATATTGTTCGGGTATCAGTGGACCGCTGAGATAGTGCAGATTTCCTCTATTGTCTTACAATGTCCCTGAAGATTTCTATATACATCCCGTTAGCCTTTAGTAGGCTGAAGTCTTTGAGGAAGTTGATAATGTGGTGCTCCACAAGGAAGCTGCCTCTCTAGGAGTGGTGGCCTTCAGGTGGGGTATATTCCTTGCTAGTGGGTAGAGGTGCCTCCACTTGTTGACCAGTGGTCATCCAAAGGGGAACTAGGCTGCGGGCTGAGGCAAGGCCTGTTTGGGCCTGTGTCTGTGGTTTTACCGTCCTTGTGGGGAAACCTCACCCGGTAGGGAAGACTCACCCGGTGGGGAGGTCTCGCTGGTCATTTCCCCTCCTAGAGGTTCCCCTTAATTTACAACTACCGCCTGGGCTGGGGGGCCTTCCTCTGCAAAGTTCCCAGGGGTCTGGCCCTACCTCCTGGGCCTGGGAGCCTCACCCTTCGCAGATGAATCTCCTTAGGCTGCCCCTCCTCAGAGAATCTGCCCACAGTCCCGGAACCTTCGCTCTGCCCCTAAGCGTGTCTCTGTGTGGCTCTTCCACCCAGAAGCCTCCTAGATCCTGGGACCCTGCTCTGCACCAAATCGCCTGGCTATGCGGCCCCTCCTCTGAGCAGCCACCTGGAGTCCCGTACAATTGCTCTGAGTCCCAGAGACCCCCCACACGCCTGTTCCTACAGACAGCCACCCAGTATTCTGGTGCAGTCACTAGGAGTCCAAGCAACTCACTGTGTGCCTCCTCCTCCCACCAACCACCCGTAGCCCTGGGCAATCAATCACTCTGAGTCGAGGTGACCCTCCCCTTTCCTCCTCCTCCTCCAGGTAACCCCCCGGGTGTTCAGGAGCGGTCGCTCTAGTGGCTCTGAATCCACGTGATCAGCTGCACGCATCCTCTGGGCAACCGCCCGGAGCTCTGGTGTGGCCACTCGAGACCAAGCGACCCACCGTGCTTCTCCTCCAGGCAGCCCCCCTGTGTTCAGGAGCGGTCGCTTTAAGTCCAAACAACTCACCACTCACCTGCTCCTCTGAGCAGCCGCCTGGAGCTCTAATGCAGTCACTGTGAGTCCAAACGACCTGCCGCGCTCCTCCTCCTCCTTCTCCTCCTCCTCTTCAGGGCAGGTCCTGGTGTTCGGAAGTGGTCTGAGTCCAAACAGCTCACCACGCAGCCCCTCCTCTGGCAACCGCCTGTAGCTCTGGTGCAGTCACTCCAAATCCAAGCAGCCACGCTCCTCCTCTTCCTCGTCCTCAGGGCAGGCCCCGGTGTTCAGAAGCAGTCGCTCTTAGTCCAAACAGCTCGCCGCGCAGCTTCTCCTCTGGCAACTGCCTGTAGCTCTGGCACCCGCCTGTAGCTCTGGTGCAGTCACTCCGAATCCAAGCGCCCATGCTCCTCCTCCTCCTCCTCAGGGCAGGCCCCGGTGTTCTGAGTCCACACAGCTCTCCTCGCCGCTCCTCCCCTGGGCAGCCACCGGAGCCCCAGTGGTTGCTTCGATTCCCAGCGCTGTGCTGAGCGGCCTCCTCTATGATGCTCCCAGTTGTCCGAGTTCACTGTTCCAGCGGGGGAGGGGCGTCTCGCCGGCAGCTCTTATTCACAAAGTTCCCTGCGTTCTGGGACTACCGTCCCATCCGGGACATCTCCCCAACGGGAGAGACTCACCCGGCTGCTTTGAGTTGGTCCGAAGTCTCTCAATATCTCCTCTTTTGAATCCTGAGTCCTGGAGCAACATGAAATGCAGCCACCCTCTAGGTCGCCATCTTGAAAACCTGGCTTTCTTTTTTGTAATTTCTTTTTTTTATTTTTATTTTTTTATTGTAAACAAATGGGATACATGTTGTTTCTCTGTTTGTACATGGCGTAAAGGCATACCATTTGTGTAATCATAAATTTACATAGAGTAATGTTGTTTGATTCATTCTGTTATTTTTTCCCTTCCCCCACCCCTCCAACCCCTCTTTTCCCTCTATACAGTCCTTTCTTCCTCCATTCTTGCCCCCCTCCCTAACCCTAACTCTAACCCTAACACTAACCCTTCCCTCCCTCCATTATGTGTCCTCATCCACTTATTAGCGATATCATTCTACCTTTGGTTTTTTGAGATTGGCTTATCTCACTTAGAATGATATTCTCCAAATTTTTTCAAGCATGAAAACAGCACATAGCCAATTCTTAAAACTTGAAGACATGAGGCAGGTATTGAAATGATTACATAATGACCAGGAAAACTTGGTCATGCAGAACTTAAACATCAGCCTAAATCCATGCTCTGATTAGGGGAATTGAGGGGAGTTGAGACTGACTGAGTGGTCACAGTAAGTTCTATGAACCTCGAGACCTCCTTAACAGTGGTGAGTGGGGTCTTTCAAAAAACCTAGATCTGTGTTTAGTTTCATTTTTCTAAATACCTATTGTCTTCTAAACTGATGTATTTTGAGCTTTCATTTTAACATGTTTCCCTTTGCTTGGAAAGAATTATTCTACAGATCAATGTTAATTATGAGACCAGTTAGACATTTTATTGATGCTGAAGCTCTGAGGGCACTATCATCCAGCATGTACCTGCCTCATGGTGGAGTCATGGGCAGCAACGAAGTACTGGCTCCACATGAGGACAGCTACCACAGGACTCACTTGGCTGTGTGTTAGGAACACAAGTGCAACAGCACCCATCTCAGGAATTGTATCTCCATGCCATGTCCTAAACTTTGTGATATCAAAACTGCAGAGGGGTACTGGAGTAATTCCTGATTTCAGAGGAAAAATTCTGAAATGTCTTCATCAATACCTGAGTTCAGTAAAACTGTTAACAAGGAATCAATATTAGTGACAGATAATACAACAGATGTCAAATATACACAGTGGCATATGTACAGCGTGAAGTCTTGTGCATTCAAAACATTGAGATAGTAGATTTTTGGCCATCATTCAAATATTTGCATTCAACAGACCTTTTGTTTAGAGCAGTATTATGCTAATAGACAAGTTGAGAAGAAGGTGAAGAGGTTTACCAAGTATCAATACAAACATACCCTACTCCACAATGAATTTCCTAAACCAGGTGGTGTATATGATAAAATGAGGATATTTTTAAACAGATGAAACAAGATACATATTATATATATACAATTATATTATTAATTTTTTTCTTATACATTTATTATTACTTTAAGAGGAAAGAATCTCAAAAATTCAAAGAAAATGATGGTTTTAGGATTGACACATTGATTGTCTCCAGGAGCTGCACCATACCCAGAGTTAGAGAAAAGATTCTATCAAGAATCACCACTTAGATCACTTTCTACACAGTACTAGAAGGTATCTATTCCTGTCAATTCTTCCTACTCTACACAACGAGCTTGCAGATATTGTAGGTCCAGTTCTAGAAATCCAGAAAGTTTAGCATAGAATTCAGCATACTAATTTTAAGTGCACCTTGAAAGTTGGTGTAGTCTACTTCAGCAGCCATTGCCGGTAAGGATAACTTAACTCAACTAGAGCCCTCAGGGATGACTGTGTTATACGGAATCACATTTTCCTTCTCTGCCTGATTCTACTCCTTTGGAATTTTTCTGCTTCCAGTGTGACTCTGGCATTCAGTGGGGATCAAGAGAGAATTCTGTTTTCTGATGTGATCACTTATCCAGACCCTTGAACTGGGTCTTCCTTCACAGATGCTTCTCTCAGACTGACACTGCATTACTCACCAGGCTCTTTCTCTTTTCCATGATGGTGATCTCATTGCAGAAGCCTCTGTGTCCAGAACATGTGAAGGGACTGTGGATAGTTCCTGAGATATCATCTGAGTCTCTGTGACCTCCCCGCCCCTCACACCTGCCACTGTCACTGTGCCTGTAGCAGCAATGGGTGTGCAGGGAGAGCTGAGGACATTTCTGAAAACATTTTCTCGTGGTGACACTTTTCATTTCCAATTATAAGTTTCTGTTGTCATCTATGAAGAGGATCCTGGAGTGCTGGGAGATAGTTCTGCTTATTTATGATCCCTGGAGGCACACATTCACATTCAGGGGAAGAGTAAATTCTGTGGTCTGACAGCCCACAGGGACTGGCAGCCCCACTACTTTCCTTGTTTCCCGAATCTATTTTCCTAATATTCCTCATTTACCCAACTGGTACCCTCATTTTTCCTATAAGTAGAGAAAAGGAATGACACAAAGCACTTGGGAAGGATTTTAAAACAGACACAAAGGGAAGAATGTGCTAACAAGGCAGTCTGAATGTCAGTCCTCTGAACAAATACAAGTCCATTCATGTTCACTCATTCACATGACTCAATGCCAGTTGACATCAAAAATTTTCAGGGAAATATACGTTAACAATACTGATTCCATCAGTGACAGGAGGAATTCATACAAGAAATAGGGCATGCTGTAAAGAGTCCCTCACAAATGACAGTAGTAGCATCAGATGGTTTGAGAGACCAGATTGGCCACTTCTGTTACCACTAGATTCATTCCTGACATGAACACTAATTCCAGAGCACGAATTCATTGCCACAAAAATGGAGCCCTTTCCAATATTTCCAATTCCTCCAACTCTGAATATATACTATTTACAACAAAGAGTTTAAAAATTGCTGTGAGCTTTCGTATTCAGGACAACACTTATTGTGGGACAGTGCAGTGTTCAGGGCAGTGACTCTGCATGGGTGTGAGGAGAAGGCTTGAGAAAGAGGACACAGGAGAAGGACATGGGGACAGGAGAGTGCAGCAGTTTCTGGGAAGTTGAGAGTACAGCAGGGTAAGAGGAGGTAGAGGGGATGGTAAAGATGGTGAAATGCAGGAGTGGGCACATGGCTAGGCCTCAGTACACAGGGATTAAGTGTTAATGGATATTAAGGACACAGGGCCAATTTGGTTGTAGAGACATGGCTTGATGTTCTCATGGGATGAAGGAACTCTTGGAGATGTGGCCTGAGAGAAAGGGATAATGGTCAGCAGTCAGTAAAATTCATAGAAGATTTAATACCTGAGTTGCTAATAAATAGGGTTGAGAGAAAGACGTGGACATGAGTTGGCTTTTCTGTTCTGTATTTAAGTACAGACCATCATCAGAGTGGCTGGAAAGAAGACCATGTCTGAGGAGAGATCGTGTGTCTTGGACAGAGACAAATTAGACTCAGAGTGATGAAGGAGTTTTGAGGGTAGTGTGTTGAGAGAACCAAGGAGGCCAAGAGAACCATGAATAGCAAGAGAAGACTCAGAAAGACCACCTTAAAAAGTGGCTCTCTAGAGTTTAAGACTCAGTATGAGGAGACATTGCTCCATCCATGTGGCATAGCTGGAGGACCTGCAAAGACACCAGTGAAACCAAAGAATGTGTCTTGACTTACACCACACATAGATTAAAGACAGAATTGTGCACACAAAGAAAAATGGAGGAGGATGGGGATGACTGGGGTGGGTTTGGAATGAATTGGGTATTGAGAATACCTGGTCTGGGGTCAGGAATAAAGAACTTTGTTCTTATTTTCTGCTCCAGTGAAAAACCTCGTCTCTCCAAGTCTCAGGATTCAGTGTTGATTCTTAGAGCATTTACCATGTCACCCAACTTTCTGGTAAGTCATTGTTTCACTGTCTCCTTTCTGGTCTGTGGAAAGGTCAAGGGTCACTGCCTGATTCTGCCCTATCATCTTCCTCCTTTGCCTCTATTTCTACCTGTAACATTAACAACTCACAGAATATTTCCACCACACCAATAGACCTTAAAGCCTTTGGGTTTTGAAAACTTCCATCTTTACACAGTTTGGGTGCTCTGGCTAGGAGGTCAGTTCCCCTTCTTCACCAGTTGATTATGTTCTTATTCAAACTTCTCTGAACTCTTACACACTTTGCTGCTCAGCACCTGACCAAATTTCCTGTGGCCCAGGACCAGACAAGGGAGTGTCCATGAATTCCAGGGCCCATGGAGTTGTTCAAACCAGTCAGTTCACAGAGCACCCGGGAGCCCTGAAATCCCCACCCTGATTATCCTACTCAAGTTATCTCCATTTGTTGTTACCAGATCTCTAGGAAGAACTCTGCACTGCAGCTGTAAGTAGAGATGACTCTGCTGTTCTTTGATCCAGAGGTCAGTGGGTTGTGTCTTTCCATCATCACTGAATCAAATGGAACAGTCACCTCATCCCGTGTTCTTTAATCCCTGGTGAGCATTAGGTCTCCAGCACCTTTTCCTGCCCCTACTCATCTGTGATGTCACCCCATGGTCACCCTCCCCTTTTGTCCTCTGTTTCTGTGACCATTACTCTCTTCTCATCCCAGACCCAAATGCCTTACTCAGTTTCTTTGCCCATCCTTCCATATTGTGCCCTGGAACACCCAAATGCACTTGGGACACACATCACTTCTTACCCCCTGTACACCTCACCCTCTGCCATCTCTCCCTATTCCACTCTCTGCAACACCTGCACCTTGCACCTCAGGTAACCCCGTGACTTCCTCATCCCGCACTCCTTCTCATCTACACTCTATCACACAAGCTGAGTCATGACCTCACACTTCAAAGATTTCTCATCACACCACCCACACTGATAGCACTCATCAGTCTGAGTGAATGCTGTCTATGTAAAATGTTTTCCTGGTGTGAAGTGGAGGGATGGAAGGAATACAAAGGAAGGACATGACCGCACTCTGGCACTCAGACTTGCTGGTATGCACAACTTTATAAATGTGCACGCACACTGAGCTGCACTCACACCAGCTGCCATGTGAGTAACCATGTGAAAGTGAGTGGGTGTGTGACACTTGATCTGTGTTCACTTGTGAGTGTAGCAGGGCTCCACTTCATGATTTGAGCAAAGCCCTGCTGCTCTACCACTGGGGCACAACTTACAACTGATATCTTCCTCTTCCTCTTCTCCCTCTTCCCCTCCCTCACCATGGAGGAAGCAAGGTGAACCGTGTTTCATCCTAGGATATTCTGTTCTTCTGCTCATGGACAGAAACATGATGAAATCCAGACTCCAAGACTGGACCACTGGAGGATAAAGAAATTACTGTCCCTAAGGCCACACATGATATATGACTCCTTAAAGGACACAGATTGAGTGCAGCCTTTTATCTCCTCTTAAGCCCATGGCTTCCCTGACAGTGAGTCTCATGTTTTCTGCATCAGAAGCCTTCTGGGTTTTGCCTTTGCTAGCAAAGCAATAGAGCTTTTCTTGCTTCTGCTCAAAATCTTCCTGGATTCTTATTTTGTGAGACACAAAAGAGTAAGAAGTGTGACCTCAAGTGCACAGAACAACCAGAACTACCACAGAAAGAGAACAAAACTGCCAACCATGGCTGGTGAGACACAGTGGTTAGGGGTTTATGTAGCACTTGAGTGAATGCTACCCATTCAAACTTATGGTAATCAGAGTTTGAAAATGGACTAATGCTGTTGGTTTGAACATATGCAAATTAGACTTTGGAAAGGTACTAACACTATGGATAGAGCTGAATGCCATGGGGTTTGCCTTTCTTCCACTTTCTCCTGGTGCTCAGGGAGTGCAAATGTGAAGTCAATGAATTGATCATGTTGCAAGGGTTGCGGGTCTGGAGCTGCAATTTGACTGGAGGATGTGTCGACCCTAGACCACAGTGTACTGTGTGTGGCAGGTCAGCAGCTTTGGCTCACCTGGCTGTGGTCTCTGACGGCCTAGGCCCCTACTTATGCATGCACTCCAGCCCTTCTGGGCAGCTCTGCCCACCACTAATCTGCTGCTGCTTCGTGGTGGGGACAAGTGGATTGGCTGCATGTCTTGTATGCTGAGTCCTGTCAGTTCATCTTGTTCTGTATGTACACACATTCTCACAGTCTTGCCCAGGCAGGACTGTGACCCTTGGCTCCTGGGATGCTGGATGGCAGGTGGCCAGACACTTTTCTGCCCAAGGGAAGATGGAGCCAACAGTGCAGGGTTTGGAGAATGCGGGTGGTAGGAGAGTGGGAATCAGATAAAAGGTGATACAAACAGGTATAGTGGCCACACCTGCTCCCAACAACTTGGGAGACTTAAGCAGTAGGGTCAAGAGTTCAATGCCAGCTTCAGCAACTTAGGGAGACTCTGTCTTGAAATAAATTATAAGGAGTGTTCTGGGGTATGACTGGGTGGTGGACTTTCTTAGGTCCAATCCCCAGGTAACAGAGGGAGGAGTGCCTTTGAAAAGAGAGAGAAATCACTGAGCACAGAATGGGAGGTGGAACTGCAGCATGTGGACTCGAAGGTGGCCACTTCACGACCAGGTGTAGATACAGGGAATCTGAAGGATCTATAAACTCTGGGGAAAGTTTCAACTGCAGAGGTGGAGTTTTAAAACTTAAGCAAATAAATGGAAGAGGAGAAGATCACCTTTGGAGTACATGTGTATGAAAGGTAGAGTAAGACTACAGTCATTCTACATTCAGGGTTTGAAAACTAGGGAAAGTCCACTGGAGGCAACCAGGTTGCTTATCCTCACAGGGGGACTGGGCACACTGGTGACTGAAACGAGCAGCCCATGGGCATGTCAGACTTGTCCCTACTGCCCTATCACTGGGAGAGATCCTGGGTGAGGACCCTGTTCCTAAAACTTGTCTTCTTCCTCCTAGTACCACCTTCAAACCAGCTTTCTCCAAATGCAGTCTCACATTCACTGGAAACATCTTCTGGCCAACAGTGTGCCCACTGGCCTAGCTGTGACACCATCGTCTGTTCCCACAGAAAGAGGACCCTCAGGGAACATCACATGGGGCAGGGGTGCAGGGTGCAGTAACAGGACCTGCTGTCCTCTCTTCTTGCTGCTCATGGTCGGGCAGAGGCCTCCTACTTCAGCTTTCCTGAGCCCTCAACCCACCACTAGCACAGCACTATCCCACCATTCTGCACTGATGTCACTGGGCTTCAATGTCAAGGGTCTGAATGGACCGCTTCTTTCTGAATCATGGTCATGGCAACTGAACATCAACTTGACCTGACACAGCACAGGAGGATTCTTAACCTGAGAAGAAATAGGAAGCAAAAAAAATGAACAGGAAACCTATGATCTACAACTCCACCATCAATTAGAGCCATTCTGTCTGCCACAGTCAGCAGGGCACTCAAGGTTACACTGCTATGAAGATGTTCCTATATTTCCACAGGCAGCAGGACATCAGAGAACTTCCAGCCTGACCTCTTGTGCTCGCTCAGTCCACTTTACTAGGTACTCATCGAAGCTCTTTTTCTTTTTCTTTTATTTTCTGGTCCTAGGCAGGGAACCCAGAGGTGCTCTACCACTGAGCTCCACCCCCAGCCATTTTTATTTTATGGTTTTATTTTGAGACACTCTCACTCAGTTGCCCAGGTCGGTTGTCAGCTTGGGATCCCCCTTCTTCCACCTCCTGAGTAGATGGGATTCCCGGCCTGTGCCACCACATCTGGCTTCACCTAACTTCTAACTGCCCAGGCTCCTCTTGGTCTCATGGCTTTTCTTCCTCCTTGGGCATAATTCATCAGTAGAAAATTCTTTTTCTAGGCCTGGACTCTCCCTGAACAACTTGGGCACAATTGCAGGCAGCAGAGACTTGGCGTCTGTACTAGACGACATCAGGGAACATCAGTGTGGAGTCTGCACTGGGAACAAAAGGAGCTTACCTTATGAGAAGTAACAGATTTTAAAGAGTGAGAACATATTGGGAACTAGAAAACAGAGTCTTGAGAACCTCAAAGTGAGAAGAGGTTCAGTGCCAATGCATGCTGAGTGACAGGCCTCCATGAGCAGCACACTCAATGGGGCAGGAAGCACAGTGGTTATATTGGAGGGAGGACCCAGAGTTCTCTCTTTGGAGAAAGGTCTAGGGAAGGATGCATTAGCTCTCATGCAGCTGCCCACTACCATTTCTCTCCTCCTGCTCTGTCCACCCCGCTAAGCCCCAGGGCCTGTGCACCACCCTAACCCTGAGACCTCTGTAGCCGCACTCCCAACCACCCTCACCCTGTCACACTCAGTCCCACCTACACTCTCCAATTTTCTCATGACATAAAGTAACAAACATCAGAGTACTGTTTAAATGCTGTGCATGCAAAATATTGTCCTGGTGTCATATCATGAGGGGAAGCAAGATAAAGGGCAGCCATGACAACCCATAATCAGGCATCCACAGACATGGAGATGTGCACAGCTTCATAGATGGTAAAATTACTGTGAAATGCACACACAACAGGGGACTACGAGTGAATGAGTGAAAGTTAGTGGGGCTATCAGTGTTGTGATGGTGTCTGCATTTCTAGTGTGAATGAAGGTATGAGGTAACTAAGATCACGGGAAGGCATGTGTGTGTAAGCATTTGAGTGTGAACATGTGAGAGTGCAAACATGAGGGCACACATTTATTTGTGTGTGTGTGTGTATGTGTTTGGGAAGCATGTGATGGGCCATATGGTTCTGCACCTTGACTTGCACACAGAGTATGTACTGAATACTTAGGGAACCTCAAAGTGTTTTTGGTAGGTTGAGGGGGAATGAGTAATCAACTTAATACCAGGATGTGCCAATGATTGTAGTAAATCCATAGGATGGAGTCACTGTTTCTTTAAACCTGTCTCTGTCCCTCTGTGGTGGCTCTTCTGAGTGCTGGACATACTCACATGATCCCACTGCTGCCTGTGTCCCATCAATGCTGTAAGATATGTAGATTTCCGGGCAAACATGCTCAGTTTGCCATAAGGGAGTCTTCAGGAGAGATCAGGAGAGGGACTGAAGTGGAAAATCAGCTTTATCTATGTGAGCTCAGGACTTTAACTTTAGCCCTTGAAATATAATGCCTGAAGGGAGTGGCTACATTTGCCTGAAGCTTGGCCTCCAGACTCTCTAATGATGTAAACTCTACTGGGTTTGGAGTCATGTAGTAAATGCTTAAGCTCAGGAGGAGCTGAGGCTAATCCCAGACATGTGGACAGTGTGTCATGGACTTCAGCAGAAGCTCTGTGCACCCAGGCTTAGTTGAGCTTCCACGGTTGACAGTATCCATGAATATTGCCTAACATGGGGGGCAAGCAGTGCATCTATGACTCCACAGGGAGGATGATGGTAAGATACACACTGGGAGCCTCTCTTGGACTCGGCCTATCAGCTTCTTCCCTGGGCTGACTGTAACTCTATCTCCTTCTCGTGGTGAACCATAACCAGGGATCTAACTGGTTTCTGTGAGTTTCATGAGTTCCTCTAGGGAGTTATTGAATCTCAGGCTGATTTTGTTAATATCCAGACTTGCAAATGGGTCAGCAGTGATGGTGAACTTTTGTGACTAGTGTCCCTCAAACCTCTCAGGTGACACTGGATTCAGGATGGAGATACATTCTGCAGGAGCAATAGACTGAGTTTTGACCATTACCTTTTATAGTTTTTCATTAATTACTTGAGCAATGAATGGTCCTTATGTCTCAGTAGACATAAGCATAGGTAATTCTGTTGGACTGAGAAGGGAGCATTTGCTAACATGTTGCTTCATGAAAATACTGGCATTTATCACCATTACATTACATTCGCATGTAATGTTGGTGTTTTTACTTCTAAGGGGCTGTTAGAAAAAAGTTTCTGCTAGCTAGTTGCAGTGTTCTGTTTAAACTTCTACCACAGCAGCACAATACACAAAGTGTCATTTTCTTAGAATGTCCCCATGTCATCATTTCCAAATAAATTATTAATCAATCCCTTTATTTAAATAAATCCAATAACATCTAATATAAGTTTTGACACTATGTTCTTCTTTTTAATCTCACCTCATTAGGAATTTTTCTCAGATACTTTCTGTGATTGTATCTTTTTATTTGCTGAATGATATAAAAGTATACCGCTCAAGGATGTGAAAAGTAACAATGAACAGGATTTTTGTTGATTTTTTCTTTCATAATGAATTAATTAAATTGTCAACAATTTGAGAAGGTTAGCAAGTAGGGTATTCACAACCATACCATTCTTTTAAAAAGTTTGGAATAGAAGGTGTTTGTTAAATATAAACAAACAACAGTCCAAGGAACTCACCCATTGTTGGTGGGACTGAAAATTGGTGCAACCACTCTGGAAAGCAGTATGAGATTCCTCCAAGACACATGGAATGGAACTACCATTTGATCCAGTTATCCTACTCCTCAGTATATATACAAACAATTTCTAATCAGCATATTATAGCATTGTAGCCACATCAATCTTTGTAGCAGCACAATTCACAATAGTTAAGCTATGGAACTCACCTAAGGGCTCTTCAATAGATGAATGGACAAAGAAAATGTGATACATATACACAATGGAGTATTTCTCAGCCATAAGGAACAATGATTTTAAGACATTTGCCAGGAAATGGATGGATCTGGAGACTATCATGCTAAGTGAAATATACCAATCCCCAATACCACATTTGAATGTTTTCTCTGATACATGGACGCTAACCCATGGTAAGGGATGTGCAAAAAATTAAAGAATATATAGAAGTTGAGAGGTGTAGACAAAAATGAATAAAGGAAAGGGGGGATGGGAAAAGGAAGGACAGTGGAATGAATCTGACATAACTTTCCTATGTACATTTAGGAATATACCACAGTGAATCTCACCATCATGCACATCCACAAGAAATTACTTTAAAAAATTCACTGTGGGGAAATAACAGAAAGATCAGTAGAGAAAAAGGAGAAGGGTGTGGTTGGGAGAGAAAGGGAAGAAGAGTTCCTGGGGACTGAATTAGAACAAGATATATTCCATGCTTTTATAATTATGTCAAAATGGATTCTATTGTCCTGCATACCTCAAAAAGAAAACAGTCCATGAATATACATCAAAATAGATCATTAAAAAATATAACACAGCTGGAAAGGGCTATATGGCATTATTATGGGCATGCCGCAAGGGGAAGCATCTACCCAATTTCAGCAAATGTCAGAAGGCAGCTTTTTGCTGAGCACTTGAACCCCACAGTCAAACCTCCACCCACAGCCATGTCCTAATGAGAAAGGGGGAAGACAGCTCATCTGGAAATCTTCACATTCCAACCATGCACCTGAACACCTAACAGGAGCCTGCACATTTAATGTGGGCTAAACAGGGATGTTCTTGGCATAGAGGCCCTAAGGTCTATTAGTCACGGCCAGTGATGGGCTCACTAGTTACTTTTAAGGTTTTGGTTCCACCCTTACTGAACTGTCTGCATATCTGATCCCAGAGCTGCCTGTTACTGCTGCTTAGAATCAAAAGGCCAGCCTGCTCTGGTTCCTTGGTTTTAGAGGAAAATGATGATTAGATTCCTCATTCCATCCTTTCTCTAAAGAAATTACATTTTTTGTGCTTTCTAAAAACACCTGAAACCAGGGATGCTAGGTCGGAAAATACAAAGGTGGAGGTTTCCCAAACAGACTGAGAATTTACAGACATTTTAGAGGAAGATATATTGCAAAAAGCAGGAATCTGGATTTCTCCTCTGAAGGGCTGAACTAAGGACTTTGAGGCACTTCAGCATAAGAAAATCAGGGGAATGAGTTGTCCAATCTCAGCTGAGGCAATAAATAGAGTGAAGACTCAGGCCCTGTTGCTTAAGGGATGAGGATTTCTCGATGTCCCTCTTCCTGATACTGGTCCAGTTCTGTTGTATCTCCTCCACACCATATAAAATACCAGGACAGGCCCTGATCTTCTGCACCATGACATCACCCACAGGCTGGTTCTCACAGACCCTCAGGGCAGTAGTCTGCTTCCAAGGGAGGTGCTTGGTTACATAGTTCTCATAGTGATGCAGGTTCACCTTCCTGGTCTTCATTGTGGCCAGAAACTGGGCCCAGCTGCTCATGGGAAATTTCAATCAGTTACTGGCAATAGAGGCAGGATAGTCACTCTCCACCAGGGAGGGCTTGAATGCAGCTAGAAGGGTGACCTAGGGGTCCAGATCATCCTACCCAAAGGGCCATTGAGACTGGCTTCAGGGAGTCAGTCCACTCCAGGAACTCCTTGTATTACATCCTCTTCCATAGGATTTAAGGTTGGAGTCGACCCTGCAGATTGCACACATGTATACTGGATGTCTCAACTCAGCTGTGCCAGCTGCTGTTTATGCTCAGCTGATGTCTTCTCCAGCTCTGCCATTCCAAGGACTGCTGCTACACCAAAGAGTGCAGGTGCTTCATGTAGTCATGGTTTGGCAGTTCGTCTCTGGGCATCTAAAAGTTGTACTGATTCCTACATGACTCCATAAAAATAGTGGATAAAAATCTTAATGCACATCCTCCCTGGGAGCAGGTTACCATATGTCCCAGACCGCATCACTGAAATCCAAGTCCTTCCCAGAGCTGGGGGCAGGTTTTCTGTTCAAAAGACACCAACCCCCGATGCCTCCACTCAGTGCCCCTTAGCAGAGGATCCAAGTAACCCATCTTTTGTCTACTCTTCAACTTAGTGTTCCTTCCTTGTGAGAAGCTCCATTGCAAGGGATGGTTGTGAGGACAGCATCAGATGTCACAATCAGGAGCACTTGCCCAGGCTGCTGCTGCACTGTACACACCCTGCCTGGTGATGAAGCCACAGTGTCCACAGGATAGGCCTGGCCCCAGGTCCAACCCTCTCCCCAAAGTGAAGGAGATGGAGAATGAGGGGGAAAGAACTAGAATTAGCAAGATTTGGTGTAAAGAGCTCAGGGAAGTTGGAAGCCCAGTGTAACAATCACACCCTCTTAACTCACTCATAGGTCACACCTGAATATTTCCTGCACCTTCCATATGAGACCCTGACAACCTCCAGGGATCATGAAAAGCAGTCTCTACCCAACTTTTCAAAACTTATTTTGAAATTACTAGCAAGAAACTCATAATTGCCTTAGTAATTAGCAAGTCTGAAGAAAGTTTTTTAGCAGTTCCCTGAGCTCCCCAGGCCTGCACTGTCATTGCCTCTAGAGGTGAAATGATGATCGAAGCCTTAAGGGAACGTGAGGTCACAGAAGTCTGGACCTTTATCTCAGGGTGAGCAGCTCCCTCCCTCCATGATGGCTGTCAAGATCTCACACTGAGCCCAGAACCTTGCACACAAGAATCACGATGAGTATTTTCTATTTCAGTATTCTATTTTAGCAGAGTCAATAAGGAAAGCAAGTCTGAGGATGTGCTCACGTCTGCAGAGGGATGTGGGGTAGAAACGAATTCAGTGGACAGATAAGAAAAGAAAAGGAATACCTTCTTCACTATGAGTTCAGTAGTAAAATGAGAAGTGTCCCTGACCTAATGCCAATTACTCGTGTTTCCTAATGTTATTTAATAAAATACACACTGAGAATGTTTATAGGTGGATAATACCATAGGTTGTGAATTTTGATTTGGAAGAGGCTTTAGGACTGAAATCAGTCACTAATCTCCCCTTTATATTACTTCGGAAAACTATAGAATATGTTTTGAACTCCCACTATGGTTGTGAATTCCTTCATGACTGCAGAAAAGATGACTCTGGAATGGTAAGGATCACCTCACCTGTGCAGAAAACACCTGGAACTGTTTCTGGATTTAAAAGAAAAGTCATTTTCCAACACTACATTACAATGTAGTGCAGACAGGAATCCTGTGTCCTGTGAATCCCTTTGCTGTGATGGCTGTGGCAAGACTTCTCTCCATGATGGACACACAGAGATGTTAACATAACAATGAGATCTGGACAGTGGTTGTTTGTAGCAAATGAATGTGTGGCATTTCCTCTGGTTTAATAATACTCCAACATTAATCACAAACTCATCACATTTTTCTATTTTAATTCATTTACTGCAGCAGATTTCATATCCTCCACCTTCTGCTGACATATCTCTTATATTGAAATGTCTTCCAAAAATCCTGCTAAATTATTAACAATTTCACTAATGTAGCTATCAGGGCATAGAAGCTTTTAGCCTGAAATTACAGTTAACTTTATTTCTGTTCTAAATTTCTTTATTAGATATGATTTCATGTTTAATTGTTTAGGAAAAAAGTACTGTTTTTTAATGATTCATTTACATTTGTTCCTGGAATGGCAATGTGAGAAATAGAAAGTCCAGTGGTCCATTTTCAGAAAACAGTATTTACTTTTAAAAGTAAAGTGACTTGGGATGTAAGGAAGAAAGTAGGCAAGAGAGCAAAGTGAAAAGTCAGAAGCAGGTAACACAGGACTATAAAGTCTCACAGCCTTTTGGCAGAGAGGAGAGAAGGAAATCTCCCCGCATCTGCCCAATAGATCTAAAGTATTTGTGTTCCAAAAGGCAATTAATCTAAGGGACTTTCCTGCCATAAGAGAACCAAGGAAGTGGGGACAACTAAAGGCATATTTCTTTAAGTAACTCCATGGAAGACTATACAACATAGGTGACTTTGCAGGAAGATGGTGCACCGCATTGCTCTCCACCAATGAAGAACCAGGGAGGTATCTCACACTCTCTGGGATAAAATGCTGGTTGAACCCAATCTGGGAGTCCAACACCACCAGGCACCTGGTCTTGCAAGACCTTAATTGAAGTACAGCTTTGCTGTTTGCTGTTCCTTGTGTCTCTTAGTCCATTCTTTGGCCTGGGAAAACTGAGTGTGTTTCTCAGAACAACAAATGAATATTTCTGTTATTTAGAGTGGATTTTCCTCCATTCATTCATTTTAAATTTAAGAAGTGCATGACTTCCTAGCATCTGTTCTGATTCCTCAGGAACAGGTTTTGCTCCTCATTTTGTTTTTAATATTTTTATTACTCCATCATAGTTACACATAACACTAGGACTCATTTTGACATAATTATGCAAGCATGGCATATGATTCTCTCCAAGACATTCCCCGCTACTTCTCTTTCCCTCTCTCCCTCCTTCTCCCTAGTCCCTAATGGAACTAGAATTTGGGTCAGTCTTGTAGTTTTTAAATATCACATGGACACAGGACAATGAATCAAGGACTGAATGAGCATTCATCAGTTTGGAATTGCTAGCATAGAGTTTTAGATCTGATACGTAAATGGATACTACCAGTTTTACCAAATGTTTGTACCAATTTTAACACCCATTGCAAGTTTACAAGATTCTCAGCCTATCTTCTTCCTACCAATCAGTATATCCTACAATTTTACTTTAAATTCTGGTTCGCATGTGCTTATGATGGGAAGTGGTTTAAATAAATACATGGAATTCCCTTAACAATGTTTGCGATTCATTGAATGGTGTCTTCATTCTTGAAACACCTGTTGGAATGTTTTGCCTATTTTTTATCCTATTGTGTATTCTGTAAGATTTATTAGCACTGGATACATCAAATTCACTCACTCTGTGTATGACATCTGAGGAGAGATAATTCTCAATTCAATTTACTCCAACTTGTTATTTCAACCACATATTTATTTGATACTTGTGCTGTTTAATACACATTTTCTCATTTAAGACCACAGGAATATTCTTTTTGTTTTATAAAAATTCCCCTCCTGACATTTAAAGTTTAGATCAGAAATCCATTTCTTATTTGTTGATCTGATTTTTTGTATGGTGTGAATGGCCATTGAAGTTCTTTTTCCAATGTGACTAGCAAATATCAGTTCACTCTCTAATGATAAATGCTAAATTCTTTCTATGAATTTGCTCCCACTTTTCATTGTTCCTCCCAGGGTAGCTTCACCTGATCATCAAGGCTTATTTTCCATTAAAGTATACAGTTAATTATGACCAGTAACATGTGCATCTTGAGGTTTTTGAAATCCTGTAGGTGCATGCAATGAAAGTTACTTTTGGTGTCAATTATTATTTTAAGATGGGGATCTCACTAAGTTGCTCAGGTTGGCTTCAAACTCCTGGGATCAAGTGGCTCTCCTGCCTCAGCCACACAGGAAGCAGGTGAATACAGGTGCTCACAACTGTTTGTGAACAGCTCGTGTTAATGAATCACTTTGCTCAGAGGAATGAGTGTTGACCTGATGTAAAGGACAATGTGCTGAATGAACAAATGGCCTCCAGGAATGTGGCAGTTGGTCTGATGTTCTTATCACAGGTTGCTGTTGGAATTCTGGGAAATATCTCTCTGCTTTATCATTTAGTGCTTTCCTGCAAGGAGTACACTTTGAGGTCCACAGATGTGATTCTCAGGCACCTGATATTAGCCAACGCCTTGGTCATTCTCTCTAAAGGAATTCCCCAGACAATTGCAGCTTTTGAGATAAAATATTTCTTCAATGACCTTGGATGCAAACTTATTTTGTACATTCAGCGAGTGGGCAGGAGTGTGTCCATTGGCATCACCTGCCTCTTGAGCATCTACCAGAACATCACAATCAGCCCCATGGACTCATGTTGGAAGGATCTCAAAGAAAAAGCTCCGAAGTACATTGGCTTCTCGATTTCCCTTTGCTGGATCCTGTACCTGGTGGTGAATTCCATTTCTCCTCTCTATGTGCTGGGCAAATGGAGTAGTGAAAACACAACAGAGAAAAGAGATTGTGGGTTCTGTTCTTATGTTGGTCATGACAAAATCATAGACTCACTATACACAGCATTGTTTGTGTTTCCAGAAGTCATCTTCTCTCTGCTTATCATCTGGTCCAGTGGCTCCATGGTTCTCACTCTGCAAAGGCACAAGCAGCAGGTTCAGCACATTCACAGCCTTAAAGAATCCCCCAAATTCTGCCCTGTGTTCAGAGCCACCCAGAGAATTCTTGCCTTGGTGGGCACTTCTGTGACTTTCCACACTATCTCATCCCTGTTAAATGCTCATATTGCTCTGTTTCCCAACCCCACAGAGTGGTTGGTGAACACCAATAAGCTAATATCAGTGTGTTTTCCCACTCTCAGCCCCTTTCTCCTCATGAGCCATGAGCCAACTGTATCCACTCTATCCAGGCTCTGCTCTGTGTGTATCAAAAGTATGAGGCGCTGCTGGGTGCTGTAGCACACGCATGAATTCCCAGCTATTCAGGAAGCTGAGACAGGAGAATCCCAGTTTCAAGGCCAGCCTCAAGGACTTAGCAAGACCCTGTCTCAAAAAATGAAAAAGAAAAAGGCCTGGGGATGAAGCTCAGTGGTACCCTGTTGTAAAGTATCTGAGTTCAGTCATCAGTATAAAAACATAAGTAAAAAGTGTCCTCAATATATCATTAGTACATAAAATGCATGTTTGTGCACAATATTCAAGGGTTTCATAGTTCTTCATATGGAAAACAGTACTATAGAATGAGACTAGTCATTTTCTGAGAGGAACCCATTGCCCTGTAGGGGTAGAAAGGATTAGAAGAGGGCACTGGGCTGCTCAGCTGGATGAATGTGGGCTCTACATGGGCATCACAAAGGGAAGGAGAGAAGCTTGTCCTGTATGTGGTGAACTTACTTCATGTTGCTGCAGAAAAATAGTGTGGCCTAGTTCGAGCCCTTCCTGTGCAGCACCCACCTGGCCACTCCACACACGCAGACTGCAGTTGTTGGAGAAAGGGAAGCTCCTGTGAGCACAGTGCTCCTGCTGCCAGCCGTGCCACAGGAAGGAAGTGCCTCATTTCTCATCTAGTAATTGTACCTCTTCTGCTGGGATGTGTGTGAGGTTTGCAGCATAATCTTACACATTCACAGTTTGTCAAATATCCACCACTGGCTGCAATTCAGAACAAGTAGATGAGCACATCTCTTCCCTACACTCTTAAAAAGTAGCACTTAAAACCCTCTAGCTCAGAGTAAATGTGTGTATGTTATCCAGGTTTTGTTCCCAGGAGAGCCACTTCGTCTATAAAGAGTGAAGTTTCTGTTACAGGTAGGGACATGGGAAGTGTCACATGTGGAGAACTGCAAAGGGGATGGAAGATACACAATCTTTTCTGGGTAACAACATGTGGAGGGACATTGGGGACAAACAATGATGATAAGGGGACACTAATTTCTTTTCCCCATACAGTGCTAGAAAATGTGTCCCTGTCCATTACCTACATCATATCTTCTGAGGACACATAAATCAGTGATGTTTCCATGTGAAAGTAGACTATTTTATGAATGTTTGAAGGTGCTTGAGTTTTAAGGCTTTTCTTATTTGAGGAAAAGTCTCATTTTATGTGGAAGATGACTTGAGCACAAAGGGGATTCTGATAGAGTAAACCCCTCAGGTATTATCACAAATTCCTAGGGAAATGTCACAGGTAGAGACTGTGAAAGTGATGTGGTAAATGCTGGGTTTTCAAGGTGTGAAACTAGACCCAGCCAGTAGCTGGGTTATGTGGGGAATGCATAGACATTTCCTAACAAAGAACTTTCATGTGATGCAAATGGAGATGAAACAAATGGAGGCCCAGGGATGAGCAGAGGGATGGAGATGTCCCTGGACTGTTTGCATCTGCTACACTGGGCTCGGTGAGTGTGATGGAGAGGGCCTCCTGATGCAGGGGACACATCACAAGACCACACTAATGGCATTGTTCCCTACATATGCTATGGTTTTCCTATACACATATACACACCTATGATGAAGTTTTGCTTATTAATAAGGCACATTATGGTATTCACAATAACTATAATAAAATAATTCCAATGTTCTACTATAAGAAGTTATGTGAAATTGTTTAGTGTCTCTAGGATTTTAAACTTACCTGAGGTTGACGGCAGGTAACTGAACCTGTGATGGGGTTACCCACTATAACCCTCCCAGCAACTTTCCCTTCTCCATGAGTAAGTTAAGGTCACACTCACTGTTGCTGAAAGCTTACTCCTTGTCCTGATGCAAGCCCAGTAATGAGGACAATTTTTGAGAAAAAGAAAAGAAGGTTTATTGCTTTGCTAGCAAAGGAGAAACACAGGGATCTCCTGCCCCAAAGGCTGACTCTGCCTATCAGCAGGAACAGAGGCCTGTTATACAGGTGATTCAGAAAAAATGAGATCATGGGAGAGAGATGAGGAAGGAGAAGATCATGGAAAATAAGATCAGGGAGGAGAAGGTTAGGGAAAAGAAGATCAGGGAAGAGAAGATCAGGGAGAAGACTGGGAAAAAATCATGTAAGTTTCAAAGTCACAAGGGATACAGTCAAAGCATCAATTGAATCTCTGTTACAAGTCCTCACTGTCAATTTCCAGCTTTCATTTCTGTGGAAAGTGGGTGATGACATCTTCAAGCTACTTGTTGTTGAAAGGGGGCACAGTTGGGGCAAGTAATCCAAAGTCCTTGTTCTCTGTCAGGTGAGGTATGGACAGTTAAGGGCTTTTAGCCCCAGTGTAGTACACAGATCCACAGTGGCTGATGACAGGTGACTGGACAAGCCATCCATAGGCAGAAATCATGCTCAGACAACCATAAAGACAGCAAAACATTACTATTTTGTAAACAAGTAGCACAAAAACAGTATTAAAGGCCATTTCTGAAAAACATGAGGACAGTAACTCATAATCCTATCAGTGAAAAACACATCAAGTCCATGTTAGGAAGATTTCTAGGCCTATGAAATCTGACTCAAATCAGATTTGCAACCCTTGTGATCATTATTATTAGTCACTCTTACACCAGAACCCTTCATTTATAGACTACAGATTTACTTACTTTAAGTAAGGCTGACACAAGTGTACACCTTAAGTTAATTTAAAAAATGCATTGTTTTTCCATTTAAATGTTTACATAGGACTGTGCTTTTAGGTTATACTCCCCTGCCAGGTGTTTAATACCAAGTTGGTCAAAACTGACCATGTTCCTACCTACACTTAAGAGGCAGCTGAGATTCCTTAAAGATCACCTTGTGGACATGTATAAAGCTTTCTGGCTCCTTTAACTCTCCTCTACCAGTGGTTCCACTTGCCAAGATGGGTTTGGGTCTGGTTGACCATATGTGGCTTGTCTTGGAAGCATCAGGGGCATTTCCAATCACCCTCATCTTTGCAGAATGTGCACTGGTTGGCTTCCTATTCCTAGGGACCTCTTGATCTCAATGATCAGCATTTTGGGTGACTCACCAGAGTAGGGCTAAGAGAAGTGTCCCATCATTCTCTGCATGTTAGTTGACCTTAGAGGGCAAGGACCAAAATGTTGGTTGCTTTTGCCTTTTCCCTGTTACTTCTTTGATTTTGGTCTCCAAGTTTTTGGTTTTAAATACTCCAGCAAACCAGTTTCACCAGTCTTAAAAAGTGAGTAACAAGCTATAACTTTACAGATGCCTCTGTCATTCAAATGGGGATAGCATTAGCACTGGAAGTCAGCATTATATACTATACTATCTGTCCTTTAGGTGATGGTTATCTCCAATTAACCAAAGTTAGTATATTTCTCTTTCTCTTTTTCTTTCCTTCTTTTTTTTTTTTTTTTTTGTGGTACTGGGGATCGAACCCAGGGCCTTGTGCTTGCAAGGCAAGCACTCTACCAACTGAGCTATCTCCCCAGCCCTTCTTTTTCATTTTAGGGCAGTACCTCTGTAAAACACTAAGAGACAACAGTTATAAAGTTTACAAGGAAAATACAAAATGAAATTAACAGAACTAAAAAACATACTGTTTGGGTATTAGCTATGAACAAAGAAAAATGAATTTTATGAACTTGAACCTTTACTGAGTTATATATTATATTCTTTGTTTGAGATCACAGTAGTATTTACAACAAAATCAATCTTTTGAACACAACTTAAATGAGCTAACATCTATCTTATTTTGGAGCCATTCTAACATGAAGGAGAGTGGGAGGCAGAGCTTTATCTCAGGTAAGGTGGGATCCTTCCCAGTTAGCAATACAGCAGTGTACCTGAATCATGAATTAAAGACAAGTTAAGAGAAATTTTAACTTTTTTATGAAAAAAGTGGCAGAATGCTTTCATATTTTACAATATCTTCTTTAGACTCTTCTAAAAACCTTCCAAAAATACATTTAATTTCCAATTTCAGTGTGAAGAGTAACACAAAATTGTATATATACCTTATTAATAGATCACTTTTTCTATCTACAAAGAGTCAACTACACAAATAAATACCAAACAAATTAGTTATTTCCATAAAAATTCAAGACTTTTGCCACACCTAATTTTAATGTGGAGAACACCAAGTTGACAATGTTCTCTCTGACGCTTTCCATATAACTAAGTTTAACATTTAAAGTACAATTTAGAATCCAGAGTATACAGTAACAATAATCACAGGTCTGCATGTGCTAAAAAAAAATCAAAGGATAGCCTTAAATCTCTTATACATGTAGGAAACATTGTTAATGATCAGAAATTGACTAGGTCAAAGCAAACAGAGTTAAGACAGATCTTCAAATGGCAGTGTGGCCCTTCCATGTCAGACACAATGTGTACAAGAGAGCCCTTATTGGTCATCTTGCATGTAAACTTACATAAACTTTCATTTTGTAAACTTTTACAGAACTTATAGACAAGGCTTTGATAGAGTTCTCAGATGCATACATATACCTCACCACATTTATTTAGAATATAAACTATATTGTTATAACCTAAATAACAGTTGTTTGTTTAAACAGTTACAAAGTAATAATTTATGGCTTTAAAACAGGAACAAACTCTAATTCCTTTAAGACATTTTCCCCAAATAATAAAACCAAATACAAGAAAATCATCTCAATAAGAGCAGACCAATGTTTCAGACTTTGCTTCATATAAGTACAGTAAAGTTCAAATAACTTTAACTTACTGTGCTAATTGTAGCCTATTTAATCACAAACACAAACATTTTGAGATTTGTCTTCCACCAATCTTCTGTGACTTACTTAAACATTCACAACTTCTTTACATCCTTAGTTTTGTCCTATTTCATCTTGGACTTTATACCAAGAATATTACTTTACCAGAAAAAATACTTTGTCATCCAGAGATATTTCTTTTACCTTCCAATTTTCCATATTAAAATATATTTCCATACCTATAAACTTTTTATCTTTCCTAGCTTTAGACCCTTTAATAAATTCATATTCTGAAACAGTCCTTATGAATGTATCTGTGCCTTTAATTTACACAACAAATTTTAATCTAGGAGAGGGTTGGACAATCTAGCATATACAAAAAAATCTGCATTAATCTTTTTTCTCTCAGTTTGCATTCAAGGGGTTGGAGCATAGGGTATTTTTGATCCTGACCTGTTTTTGATATTACCACAATGCTATTGACTTTGAGTTCCCCACTGTCAATTGTATCCAGAGGCTCCTTTGGGGCCTTTTTCTTATACTAGGCATTTTGATATGCAATGGAGGAAGCCGTTTCCTTCCTTGTCTTTAGGATTCCTTGAAGATCCCTTTGCAGAGGCTGTCTTCCAAACACAGGTTGACCTCAGTTTCTGTCTTTTTCATTTCTGGGTGCAGTTATTTATTCTTCAAGTCTCTGCAGGCATTTATTTTGATGGGATACTAGTATAGCAAGTATTGCTTTGCTTCAGTGATGAATATCACATGGTTAAATGGGGGTCTCCTGTCAAATTTTAAAAGGTGAAACTATTCCTCTTCCCAGGTCATAATCTGAGAGTGCTGGAACCTACTACCATATTCTTTGTGGCCAGCAGCCTCCACCTCCTACCCAGGGGCAAAAATGGGTTGAAAGGCAGGGCAGAGACCAGATTATTTTTGGTCATTTTTCTCCCATCCATTCAGCATTTCTGGAACTGTTTCCCCTCAGTTTAGGGCTGATGTCCTTGACCAGACCTAAAGTTTGATGATCTGCCACCTCCTGGGTCCAGGTTGAGAAACAGCGCTGGGAGTGCCAGCACTGTATTTAAAAGACCTAAATATTTTAACCCTTTCTTCTGGTGTCCTGCTATCCTTACACACCAGAGGCAGTGCCTTTTGACACCTTCAACTTAGTTCCTGAATGTTCAGGCCCCTTATCATGCAACTGCCTAAATTCCTGTACATACAGAATCTCTTTCATATACTTTACCCCTGAAAGACCAACTTCAACGTCAAAATTGTATAATAATCCAGAAAAACCATTTGAAGGCCAGATTTTGTTACAGTAAACCCTTTTCACTTATACAGGTTTACCTCTATATATATCCCAGGAAGCCAAGATCTCTTTGCTCAATAGACTATCAGTTAAGATCAATGCATCATGGCACATGTCTTAAAGGGCCAGTAACATGACAATAAACAAACAAGAGAGGATCAAAGTTCAGATTGTGTTACAGTAAACCCTCTTCCTCTTGGCCAGGCTTACATCTATTGCTGGCCCAATCATTCAAGATCTCTGCTCAAAGACTACTGGTAAGATCAATGTAGCATGACCCATGTCTTAAAGGGGCAGTGGAAGTCAAAAAGAACAAAGAAAGAATCACCAAAACCAGGGCTGACAGACAGGAACCTTTAAAACAGAGAGATCTGCATGTACAAATTTCTTCCACTTACTTTACCTTTGACAGATCAACTATAATTGCAAGATTGCACAAACAGAAACACAGAGAGAGAGAGAAAGAGAGAGAAAGAGAGAGAGAGAAAGAGAGAGAGAGAAAGACAGAGAGAGAGAGAGAGAGAGAGAGAGAGAGAGAGAGAGAGAGAGAAAGAGAGAGAGAGAGAGCAAGAGATGGGAACCTTTAAATTGACCAGCCAAGATCTTTTCCAAAGACTACCTATAGAATCAATGCAGTACTATCCATGTCTTAAAAGGGGTAGTAACAGATACAAACAAAACAAATAACCAGGGGGAATTCCCAAGCTTAAGGCCAACAAATAGATAAGAACTTAGAACAGATCAGAAGGGTACATGTCCCTAGGTTCTAGAGACCCACTTAACTGTGACTTCTATGCCACTGGTGCCCCAGATGTCCCAGAAAGAGGGACTAGATGTTCCCACAAAGAGGAACTAGGTGTGTGGAATCAAGGATCTCTGTGTGCACACCGGGAAACTTACCAAATGTCCAAGGGTGTTGTGACTTTCCTGAATTCAATTTCCTTTATCCCAAAGTTGGGCAAGTGATGGAGCAACTTGTGCAGTTTAGGGAGCGCAGACAGGAGTTCCCCAAAAGCAAAAGGGCTTCAGCAGCTGCTGGGCATGTCCCTCAGTCCCTCCTTTTACTCACAGAAATATCTTTTCTAGTTGGTCATAGGCAGACTCACACTGTCTCCCAATTTCTCCAATGGTTTGCTCTCAACAAACTCACCAGCCACTGTCGTATATCCTCAGCATGGAAGTGGGGATCCTTCAGAGTGCCAGACCCACCCAAGAATGCTGGAGCAGGGGTTGCTCTCAGGTTCCATTTGGGGAGCTAATTTTTTTGCCAAAAGCTCAGTCCTTGTCCCTGATGCCAATTCAATAAAGAGGACAGTTTTGAGAAAAAGGAAAAAGAGAGTTTATCACTTTGCTAGAAAAAGAGAACACAGGGGCTCCTGTCCCAATAGCTGTGATTCTGCCCATCAGCAGGAACAGGTAGTTTTATACAAGTGATTCAGAGAAAATGAGATTACAGAGGAGAGATCAGGAAGGAGAAGACCAGGCAAAATAAGACCAGGAAGGAGAAGACCAGGCAAAATAAGATCAGGAAGGAGAAGGTTAGGGAAAAGATCAGAGAAGATCAGGGAAAAGTTTAGGGAAAAGATCAGGGAGCAGAAGATCAAGTAGGAGAAGATTAGGGAAAAGAAGTTCAGGGAGGAAAAGGTCAAGGTCAGAGAGGAGAAAGTTGGGAAAAAGAAAAAAAAGTAAGTTTCAAAGACACAAGGGATACAGTCAAAGCATCAAGTGAACCCCTGTTACACCCCGCCCCCAGAGTCTTCTGACATCTACATTGCCTTAATCCCACCCCCACCTCCCATCTCCAAGTCTTCCCTGAATGTCACCATTTTGCAACCACCACATAATGAAAATCAGCTCCTTACAGGCACTGTAGGAATGATGAATGACTCTGCAAGACCTTAAAGGCCACACCCCCAGAGAATTCTCACTCTGGAAACTGCCTACTGGCTTTCTGTGAGGTATCCATGAGCAAAGGGCATGGCGAGGGGGTGGTGGGTAGTGGTCAGAGGCAGACTGCAGTTCATGGAGGAGCTGAGGTGCCTGAAGGTTGAGCTCTGTTGTTATTGAAAACTAGGTCCTCATTTCCAAGACCAATTCAATAACTAGGACAGGGTTTGGAGAGAAAGGACAAAGATGTTTCATTGCCTTGCTAGCAAAGAAGAAGCACAGAGGACTCCTGTCCCAGAGGCTGTGATTCTGCCCATCAGGGAGAAAAGTGGATTTTAAAGAGAAGGGATTCATTCCAGGTATTCCCTGTGGGGGGTGTGATTCACTTGTTAATTTGGTAGGTAGCCATTCCTTAGATCTTCTGGAGCCATCCCTGAAGTCTGAATTACTTCATTCCTGTCACAGGTGTGTGATCTAAAACAGACAACCTGGCCTAGGGTGGGAAAGTCAACCCTGGTATCCTGAGGTTAGGGAGAGGTAGAGGAAAAAGAGGAAAATAAAACATGTCCATTGTAGGGTAAGCCTCAGTGGCAGGGCAGCGAGGGCTATATTCAAAGCATGAGGTCGACCACTGCTACATTATGGCATTTGATGGTGTTGGACCCAGAGGACCCAGGGAATGGACTGACATTGGGAATGAATGATAGGGGAGGGAAAGGAAGACACAGATTCTGGAATTGGCAGGAGGGACTGAAGGTAAGGAAGGTCAGACTGTGGTCCTTGGAATAGGGGAAAAAAGTGCTTTTGTTGTTTTTTCAAAAGGTCACAGAATGTGTCAATAATATAGACTACAAAGACTGGGTGAAAGTGAGGAATGATGGAGATTTAGTGGATTTGTGAAGGTCACAGCAAAGGAGGGGTGTAGGCTATAGCAGGACACATTAGGGAAATGAACCTCCAGGATCTCCTGAGCCCATTTACACCCAGACCCTGACTCTAATGCACACACCACACCCTCACTGTGCGGCAACCTCTGCTTTAGCTGAGCATCAGTTGCCCTGATTACACCTGCAGTGACCCAGGGACAGAGAAGGAGCTGCAAGTTGCTCAGCAGTCTGTGCAGATACCAGAAGATGCTATGGGTTTTCAGGATGCTCCAGGCCAGTACCTGGCTGGAAATAGCCGTGTTTAAAAAGGTGCCCTATCTGGGTCTCATCTCCTATCTTGGCCTCAGTGTAAGATTTTCTGGAGGGGGTGCTGGGGAGATAGCTCAGTCAGTAGAGTGCTTGCCTTGTAAGCACAAGGCTCTGGGTTCGATCCCCAGCACCCAAAAAAAAAAAAAAAAAAAAAAAAAAAAGAAAGATTTCCTGGCTACTCCTTCCAAGGCCAGATCTTCCAGAGGACCATATAAGGACCAGGATCCCTGCTCACCACAGGTCATTCAGGGACCGTGATTCAGATGAAATGCACAATGGGAACCACCTTTCTTGAATCACCTTCAGGGATGAACCTGGAAGGCAAAATCATTGGAGCAGATTCACTGTCCACTTGTGCTGTAATTTAAGTTAGGGTCACTGGTGGACAGCAACCAATGCAGTGCTTTACAGGTGCAGTGAAGCTGGAGATGACATCCTTCTCGCCAGGCATCATGGCTGTGACCATAATTCTACAGGATGGAGGAGGTGGAGTGCTGTACAATGCTCTTAGTCATCTATTCATACCCTAGTGAGGTTTTTCCATATTACTTGGTTCCTGTTCTGAAAGATAGTGCTTATCAAATGGTGAATGCACCTTGCATTTCAAGGTAACATTCACTTGGTTTTGAAGTATTATATACCTTTACATTAGCAACTCAATTTATAAAAAAAATCTATATTTACAGAATGATCACAAATACAGTACAGTGTTCTAATACACCCCTTCTCCCAGCAGAGTCTCCATAACTATAACATCTTGAATATATACATTCTATATTACAGCTATCAAACTGTATGTAGCTTATTCTTAGTTAAAGTCCGTTGTTTACTTTGGAGTTCACTCTTTGTTTTACCTGCATATGGAGTTTAAAAATGCATAGTGTTATGGACCCATTTTACTACAGCACACAGAAGTTTCAGCACTCTAAAAATACCTGTGCTTTACCTATCCATCCCTTCCCTTCTCCAATCCTCTATAACCACTGATCTTTTTGTAATCTATCTAAAATTGAGTTATATGTATTCTTATAGGGATTTATTGAGCCCACGGTGATTTTTGAAACCTCAAGACTGATGGATAGCTCAGAAGTGATTTGTGTCCAGTGTTCCTCAAACATCTCAACTGGTCTAAAACCTTCACAGAAGAAAATGTGATGGACTAGATCAACTTTACAAGAGTCAAAGGATTGATTTTTGACCCTCCTATTTTACATTTCTTCCTAATAGCAGTCAATGATTACTCCTTAAAATTTTCTGTGCAAACATAAGTCCAATAATTGTGGAAACCACTGCTTTGGATTGACAATGTAGCATTTACTTATGTGATACTTAATAAAAATGACAGTATTTGCTATTGATCCATCTAATTAATGCTTGTGCATTTATTGGTGAGAGATTGTCATAGACATCGATCTTCTAGTGATAATATTCTCTTTAGACTTCTTATCAAAGCTAGAGGATTATCCATAAAGTATTTTTCTAGTAATATAGCCACATCATCCATCATTTCCTAATTAATTCACATTCAATTATTCATATGGGTGCAGGGGTTTCTAATGTGAATTGTGATGTTATGTTCATCCTTTTACTCTTACTTCACTAGACAGCTTTCTCAAATGCTTTCTCTCATTCTGTTGTTTCAAAGTACCTTTGAATAAGAGAGCTTAAGTATCTGAATATTAGCCACAGGATTTGGGGAAGAAGAACTCAGGGAAACTTGGAGTTCAGTAAGACACACAAACCTCTGCAAGGTTCTCATGGAAGAGGATGGGATTGGCAGTAATGGGTTTATGTTTGAATTGGGACTTGAGGATGCCTAAGAGTTGGAGCTTGGATGTTTGGTTTTGTGGAACATAGAGTCCATGGGTGTAGACTAAAGTATTTGAATTGGGAGGGAATATAGGTCAAGAGAAAGGAGGGCAGGAATGATTGATGTGTTATGGTAATGAAAGTTCAGACATGTACTGAGGGTCCTAGAATAGACATCACAGAAGAATGACTTTTAGAACATAGGACACATATGTGCATGTAGAAACACATGGCCAGGTTAGGTCACAGTTTACCTGGATGCCATGGAATGCAGAAGGCCCCAAACAGAGTTGTTGGTAGTAAGACTATCTCCAGAAATCTGTCTTTTCCTCCCACATGTCTGACACTAATCAGATGTCTATAACTCATGCAGGTGGCTGGCCATCTGCAGAATCTCACATTTGTCACTGGTCATTGGTCTTTGCAGAAGATACTAGAGATAGCTTCAAGTTACAGGAATGTCCATCAGTAAAACCTGTCTGGGCTGGGGTCTCTGCCTCATGCTGATGTTCCTCCTCAGCATGAGATCTAACTAATCCCCAGTCCTGCATCTAGGGTGGGCTCCCCTGAACCTCAGCATATATACACACTCTTCACAAAGCATCCCATGTTTGAGAATGACCATGGTCTGAGATAATAGATGTTCACAGTTGACTTCAGTGTTTGCAGGTGTCCCTCTTCCTTTGGTCTTCCTGAGTTAAACTCAATGAAACAAACCACCCACATCCTTTGTAGAAACTTCTGTATTGCGAGGTATGAATTGGGACATATCTTCACCTGGGATTTTGCAAATACTTTTATTATGATGGAGTCTCCTCCCTTGGGCCAGTGGACCCCAATCCTGCATCTCTCAGTGCTCTCTTAATTTCAGGCTTCTTGGGTCTCTTCTCCCATTCTTTGGGTCTTAATTCTTATTCTGCACCTTTGGTCTGGTATTAGTCCATTTGGATTACTACAATAATATACCATGGACTCATTGAAGAGTTGAACCTACCTTATGAACAACAGAAACTTATTTCTCATAGATTTTGGGGCTGAGAAATCTGAGATCAAGATACTTGAAAATGCAGTGTCTGGGTGAGTGTCCACTTTCTCTTTCATACATATTGCATTCCAGCTGTGTTCTCACCTGGAAGAGAAAACACAGAAGTTCCCTTGAGCCTGTTGTTTAAAGGGCACTAATCCCCTTCAAGATGGCATTGGCCTCAGAACCTGATCACTTCTTAGGGTTTTCTTCGGAAATCCTACATGTTGTTCAGGTCATGTGTTACCGTGTGGGAAATTTCCAGGCCAATGGCAGAATTAAAAAGTTCTGCACCCAAAATCAACTATTCCTCTTGTCATTCCTCTCAGGTCACAACTAAGTGCACAGAACCCAAAGATAAAATTCTTCATTCATAATTCTCATGGGTGGACAGATCATGGAAGAAGAGGAATCCGGGTTCTCAGGGTGCCCCTATGAGCCTCCCCCAAAGACTTTGCATTTCGAGGGAACAAGTCCAGGATGTAGTACTTTCAGATTATTTAACATCCTCTGGGAGGTTTAAGGGGAACCTTGGATACACCAGGGTCAAACCAAAAGACCCATAACTTTCAGTGATCCATCCATTCCACCTTTGTTCCTGCATTGATGCTGAAAAATTGGAATGAGGGACTGGAAATCCAATCTCATTGCAGTTTCATAAGAAAAATGGCCCACATACATTACAATATATAAAATATTATATATTTTGGCTTTCAGTTTCAAGTTAACTTAGGTCTTTTTCCTTTGGTGTTATTCATTTTTAACATAAATAAAATTGTTTCCTTTATTCCATCAATAAACATTTGTGACTTCAATTGTTTACTCATTCAATAGTCTACTAAGGAAGGGATCAGAATCTTGCCTCCTGCAACATGAAGTTCTAGGGCTTCCTAAGGCCATAGCTTCCTCTTTCTAATGTGAATAGAGATTTCCCTAGTCTCTGCATTGCTTTTCAGGTCAGCACCAGAAGTCTTGGTGTAGAAGGCGTATGATAAATGAGTATTGCAGTTGACTCTATTCTGTGAGGATCCTGCCCTCTCCTAATGCTCTCTCCAAGTCATGGATATACTGGTTTTTTCCCTTGCGCCATCCATTACACAAATGGATTGTGAACTCTGGATAACCTCAGACCTCCCCCTTTCCTGTCATGCTCAAATTGTTCTCAAGAAATGATGAACTGATATATCCTCAGAGATTCCATCTCAATGTGTGTTTTATTCCAACAAAACTCAGTAAAATGGAGCAAAGGAACAGCGAAGCAAGGCCATATTTATGGCTGGTTCTTGAGTTCTCTTACTTGACTTATTCCTTTGACTTTTTTTTGTTGAAATATTGATATAAGTAAATTAATCTCTTTTTGGCAGAAACAGAAGAAGCCCCACTTGGTGGATAGAAAGTGAAATGTGTGCTACTTGTCGCTTAGTTTGAGTTCATCTCTGCACCACTTAATATCTTAGAAGAAAGGGAGAGCTCTCCTTATCTGCAGTAGCTGGGTCTCAGCCAGGCTTCTGTGAGAGAGCAGGTTCTCAAAAATTTCAAGCTGCATTTCAGAGGACTTTAATAGCCTAAAAGGATTCTTAAGGTTAGGAAAAAATGGGAACAGGAAAGCTGTGCTCACAGGCCCTATCATACTGCCTTGTCTGATACTACCACTTGCCCTGGCAGCAGATGATCTCTGGTTCTTCATCACATCATTACCTATATTTATATTTTTACACACCATTTAGAATATCTCCTTTTCTATACTATATCCTATCTAAGTATCACTTACCTTTCTTCATTCACAGAAAATTTGACTCTATACCAATAGCACAATCTGGAAAATATGAAATTTTCCCAGGTAATTACATTTTTAGAATGTTGCATATATTAACAGATGACCTCCCTTCAAAGTTTGTCTTTGTCTCATATCAACACAGATGTAGAACTCAGTCCCTGCCCATTTTTTTTTTCACAAAAGTCCATGTATATAAGTAAAGTTTCAGTGTGCCTCATTTAAGACAAGAACTACATAGAGCCAGAAACTCTGCCTCAGGCAGTAGATGGAGACAAAGCATGTATATCAACTCTAACTTTTTTTTGGAAAATTGCATTTTTACTAGGACCAATCTGATTTTGTCCTTGAAGTCACCATTTGTAGTTGACAAGAAATGTGTAGGAAAATTGCAAACCTTGTTAGTGGTGGAACTACAGTTGACACACCTTAACATGTGAATATCAGATTAGAGTTATAGGGATCAGAATACTCTTTAGACAAGAGCTCAGTAGAACGTTCTAACTGACTTTCAATACAGTGTATTATGCTGGGGTTAGAGTTGAGTGGTAGAGCACTTACTTGCCTAGCAAGTACAAGGCCCTAGATTCCATCCCCAGTGCCAGAAACACACAAACAAGCAGGGCACCTACGTGTGTCTGGCTGCTCATAAGTCAACATCCTTAGGGCATCTCTGGGTGAATGATGTTTGCCTTTGGTGGAGGCTCCAAAATGTGAAGCCATAAATCCATGTTTTCTTCAATGTGTGAAACATGAAAAATTATAAATTTAAGTAGAGTTAACACATTACTCAGAATGCATCAGACAGAAGCTTCTGACTTGTCAACATAGCATCATCTATACGGTGAGAATTTGGGACTTAGAAGGAACAGACCCTCACACAAAATACTGACTTGCCCCTCATGGTCAATGCAAGAAGTTTATGTCACTTTTTAATACAGAAGTCATATTATTTTACTCTCTGAACCTCACTGAGACAAGATTGAGACAATATATGACTTGAAATTCATTCTTTGGTTATTCCTAATATAAAACTTTCAGTTATGTCATAAAAGCACATGCAAAATTGGCAGCAATGAAGGTGTGGCTATTGAAGAGATTACTGAGAGAAGTTAAGTATTTTCAACAGAGATAATGGGTAAATTACTTGAGGGCATCTCAGGGATTAGTGGACCAACCCACCAGAGGTTCAGGGTTGTGAAAAAGAAAACTTCTTTGAGAAGAGACCACCGGGACAGCATTCCCACACAAGGATTCTTAGGAAGTCATCTTCACAGGATTTGATTCACCATGATCACCTGTCCAGGAATTCAGAGGCTGTTGCAGCCACAGTCCAATGGCGCTCAGCTACTGCTTGACCTGTTGGAAAAGTCTGATGTCATCCATGTGGAGAAGGCATGGCAGGAATGCAGGATGATTGAATTAGGACTCATAGAGACTTCCAATGAGATTCAAAAGGAAGACATGGGAGGACAGGCAAAGTGTAGCAGGGTTGGAACCCTTGTGGTAGCCCCTGAGAGGGCAACACATGATATTGTAAAGGTAAAGCTGAAGCTGGAATTCCTAGATTTAGAGATATGAGTAATGTGCCAAAACTTCTGAGAAAAGCTGCTAGCCATGGAAAGAGCCACACTAAGTGAGGTCACATGGTCTGCAAGTGGCAAGCGATTAAGGACAGAGCTACACAAGCCTTTGGAGATAAAATTTCACTGCCGTCTGCCTCAGATACATAGGAATTGTTTGCCAGCTGTGTTTTTGTCTCATCCCTTCTTTTTATTACAATTCCTCTCTTTGAAATGTAAAAGTTTACTATGTGCCATTATATTCAATGTATGTGACTTCCTTTTGGTTTTCAGAGGGGTTCATAGCCATGAGTTAGTGCTGAAACTTTTGTTTATGGGCACCGTTTTAGGTGGGCTAAATGCATTTTACCTTGTGACATGGACATGAATTTATGATGGTCAATGGTGGAATGTTATGGATTGGATATGAGGTGTTGCCCCATATCTCCTGTGTTTAATAGCTGCAGATGCACTGAGGGACCTATAGCACTGCAGGCACCTGTCCCATGGTGAGTGACAAGCAATGAGGCAGGACTGACTCCACATCAGGACAGCTGCCCATGACTCACTTGGTTGTGTGTTAGGAACATAAATACACAACTATCACAGAAATTGTGTCATATTACCAAGCCATGTCCTTAGTCTTGGGACATAAATTATCAATATGTGATAATAGAATATACAGTAGAAACAAAATATTCACTGGTTTCAGAAGACATATTTATGCATGAGTTAATTAAAACCAAAGTTACAAAAATTTCTTCTAGAAATCAAGATAGGTGAATGATATCACAATATGAACCCCCATGGTAACTGGCTTATGAGAACATGAAAGCATGATCATTTAAAAGTTGAAATACTAGAATTTCTGCAGTCATTTGAATGCATATGTTTAACCAAATTTATTGTTTGGGGAAATTTTATGTTCACAGGAACTTGAACAGGAATGAAGAGATTTCCTCTGACCCCTGCACACTCAGCCTGCTCCACTCTCAGATTTCTGAACCACCTGGTGCATCTGCAGCAATCAGAATATTATTGATAATAAAAAATATGATACACATTTGACAGGTGTGTTTGGGAAACTGTAATAATCATGTCCACTTTTCCGTACTTGTTCCTTTCCACGTCAGAGAGAAAAAGCCTCATTTTCTTAGATCTCTGATGCTTTGGTCCAATTTTTGTCTCCATTGGATGCACCATCCTGAGAGTCAGAGAAAACTTTCTGCTCAAGCGATCACCACCAGTGCACTCTACATAGGACTAGAGGATTCCTGTGAACTCCCCCTACTCCGTACCACAGGCAGAGAGAAACTATAGGTCCAGCACGGTGCCAGCATCTGCTCAGCCTGGTGAGGGCCTCACAATGGTGGAGCAGGTGCAGGAGATTCCACAGCGGAGGACAGGGAGCTAGAGTGAGCAGAGACACCTGCACTCACTGTAAACAACCTGTTCTCCTGGGAGATCAGCATGTGTCCCTTCAAGGGTGATTGCCCCAGGACCCAAGCCCCTTCTCCTTGCCTCCACTTCTCAGTTTCAACTTACTTCCAACACATCACACTGGGGCAAAGCTTCCAACACATGGAATGTGTGAAAAAACATAAACCCTAACCAAACCAGAGCCTCTGTTCACAGGAGAGAAACACTAGAATTAAGTGTTTGATATTTCTGCACTAGAATTCTGTCACCAACAACAGGGGGAAAAAGGTATTTTAAACTTTTGGTTTTGATTTGCATTTCTCTTATTACTAGAGATGTTGAACATTTTTCCCTATGTTTGTTGATTGCTTGTAGATCTTCTTCTGTGAAGTGTCTATTCATTTCCTTAGCCCATTTGTCGATTGGATTATTTGTATTCTTGGTGTAAAGTTTTTTGAGTTCTTTATAGATTCTGGAGATTAGTGCTCTATCTGAAGTATAATGAGCAAAGATTTTCTCCCACTCTGTAGGCTCTTTCTTCACATTGCTGATAGCTTCCTTTGCTGAGAGAAAGCTTTTTAGTTTGAATCTATCCCAGTTATTGATTCTTGCTTTTATTTCTTGTGTTATGGGAGTCCTGTTGAGGAAGTCTGGTCCTTAGCCAACATGTTCAAGATCTGGACCTACTTTTTCTTCTATAATCTACCGGGTCTCTGGTCTGATTCCGAGGTTCTTAATCCATTTTGAGTTTAGTTTCGTGCATGGTGAGAGATATGGGTTTAGTTTCATTCTGTTGCATATGGATTTCCAATTCTCCCAGGACCATTTGTTGAAGAGGCTATCTTTTCTCCATTGCATATTTTTGGTCCCTTTGTCTAATATGAGAAAATTGTATTTATTTGGGTTTGTGTCCATGTCCTCTATTCTGAACCATTGATCTACCTTTCTATTTTGGTACCAATACCATGCTGTTTTTGTTACTATTGCTTTGTAGTAGAGTTGAAGATCTGGTAATTGTGATACCCCCTGTTTCACTCTTCCTGCTAAGGATTGCTTTAGCTATTCTGGGTTTCTTATTCTTCCAGATGAATTTCATAATTGCTTGCTCTATTTCTGTAAGGTACATCATTGGGATTTTAATTGGAATTGAGAAATGCAAATCAAAACTATCCTAAGATTCCATCTCACCCCAATTAGAATGGCAATTATCAAGAATACAAGCAACAACAGGTGTTAGTGAGGATGTGGGGAGAAAGGTACACTCATACATTGCTGGTGGGGCTGCAAATTAGTGTAGTCACTCTGGAAAGCAGTGTGGAGATTCCTTAGAAAACCTGGAATGGAACCACCATTTGACCCAGTTATCCCACTCCTTGGCCTATACCCAAAGGACTTAAAATCAGCATACTACAGAGGTACAGTCACATCAATGTTCATAGCTGCTCAATTCACAATAGCCAGATTGTGGAACCAACCTAGATGTCCTTCAAGTGATGAATGGATAAAGAAACCGTGGTATATATATATATATATATATATATATATATATATATATATATATATACACAATGGAATATTACTCAGCCATAAAGAATGATGAAATTATGGCATTTGCAGGCAAATGGATGAAATTGGAGAATATCATGCTAAGTGAGATAAGCCAATCTCAAAAAAACCAAAGGATGAATGATATAGCTAATAAGTGGATGATGACACATAATAGGGAGAGGGAGGGGTTAGTGTTAACGTTAGAGTTAGGGTTAGGGAGGGGGGCAAGAATGGAGGAAGGAAGGACTGTATAGAGGGAAAAGAGGGGTGGGAGAGGTGGGGGGAAGGGGAAAAAAACAGAATGAATCAAACAACATTACTCTATGTAAATTTATGATTACACAAATGGTATGCCTTTACTCCATGTTCAAACAGAGAAACAGCATGTATCCCATTTGTTTACAATTAAAAAAACTTTTAGAAGTTTCAAAGTCAAAAATACAAGAGTCCATATTGAATTTTTTCATTCATATAAAGTAGAAAAGAGGTGAATGTGAGCTAGCAGAATGTCACCTGCTGATCCCTCTTGGTGATACTTATGTGAGAGGAAACAGACACCTTGGAGAATGAGGATGCTGTTTGTCCACAGAGGAACTCCTTCCACAGGAGTATGTTCAGTTTGTGCATGGTAATTTGACAAGGCACGCCCATCTTATACATGAAACTGCTTTTTTATTTTTAATTAATATTTTTATGTTTTAAAATTTATTCTAGTTAGTTACACATGACAGTAGAATGCATTTAGACACATTGTACACAAATGGAGCACAACTTCTCTTTCCTCTGAACATGGTGTAGAGTCACACCAATAGTGTAATTATACATGCACATAGGATAACAATGTCCATCTCATCTCACTGTCCTTCCCAACCCCACTCTCCCTTCTCTGCCCTCTGCACAATTCAAAGTGCCTCCATCCCACCCACCCCACCATAATGGATCACCATCCACTTCTTAAAGAAAACATTTTGCCTTCAAATTTTGGGGTTTGACTTATTTCATTATCATGAGAGTCGCCAGTCCCATCCATTTACCTGCACATACCACAGTTTCATTTTCCTTAAAGCTGAGTAATATTCCATTGTGTATATGTTACACATTTTCTTTATCCACTCATCTGTTGAAGGGCATCTAAGTTGTTTCCATAGTTTAGCTATTGTGAACTGAGCTGCTATGAACATTAATGTGGCTGCATCACTGTACTACACTGATTTTAAGTCCTTCGGGTATAAACCGAGGAGTGGGATAGCTGGGTCAAATGGTGGTTCCATTCCGAGTTTTCTGAGGACTCTCCATAATGCTTTCCAGAGTGGCTGCCCCAATTTGCATTCCCACCAGCAACGTATCAGTGTACGTTTTTCCCCACATTCTTGCGAACAATTATTGTTGCTTGTATTCTTGATAGTTGCCATTCTGACTGGAGTGAGATGGAATCTTAGTTTTGATTAACATTTCTGTAACTGCTAGAGATGATGAATATTTTTTCTGGTTTGCTGATCACTTGTATTTCTTCTTCTGTGAGGTGTCTGCTCAGTTCCTCAGCCTGTTTATTGATTGGGTTAATTGGCTTTTCCGTGTTAAAATAAGACTATTTTAATGATACATATCAGTGATTTAAAATAAAATATATAATAGTTTAAAGTGTCATATATCCTCAGGTGGTCTATTTATCTAACACGGTACATTCTTATCAGCTTTGGAGTACATGAAAAGTAAAATTTTGAAAATTACACAGCAGAAAAACAAAAAACAAACACTAATATAGATCATAAGTAGACCATTGCTTCCCATTTTGCTCAATATTATTTGAGATACACAGGTCTAATTTTACTTTCTGAAGACAAATATTGCTTGTCAATGCTCACATTGATATTTCCATCAACAGACAAAGCTGAGACATAAACATAAAGTAGATAAATGAAAAACACTTTCCACATGTTTAAATAAGCTGATCAATCAAAATAGCAGGAAAACATATCAAATCTATGCTTATGGGTTTTGGCAACATGTGGTTTTATATTTAAATCTGAAATTTAATTAAATTACAGCTAATTTTCCAGAAATGTTGCTTGATGGTTAATAACCAATTCCAATGATACGAATGCACACAAGCACACATGCACACACACACATACTTATCTTCTACAAATATATGTGTCTAAATCACCATTCTCATGGGACATGAGTAATATGTGTGTTACTGTTTTTAACAAGTGTGTGGATAAGAAGAAACATACAACCAAGAATTGTGCAGAAGCTTACAATTTACATATTTCTCATGATATCAGGAGTTTTCCCATTCCTTATCCATGTTAGGCAGAGCCTGGATGCATTAGTGTCCCTGCTCACGAGCAGGAAGGGGCTGACAACTGGGAAACACCCAGCAACTACAGCAGCTGTGCTCACCAGGAACCTGTTGGGATGGTAAACAACAGCCAAAAAAATTTGAAAGATGCAGGAAAGTGAGTAAAATGACACAAAGGTGCTCACCAGGAGGAGGATGGTTTTGGTGGCTCTGGACTCAGAGGAGGACCTGGAAGAGCAGGTCTTGTGCACATGCTGCATTCTCTGCTTGTGCCTGTGCAGGATGAGCACCATGAAGATGCTGGACCAGAGCATGAGCCCCACACACACAGCATCAGGGAATGAGAGCAATGCTGCAAACAGTGAGTCTGTGGTTGTATCATGACGAACACCTGAGCTGTACCCAAAATCTTTCAGGCTGGTAAAATTTGTACTACTCCTCTTTCCACTCACATACAAAGGAAAAACAGCATTTACAAGGAGGCACAGGATCCAGCTCAAGTACACAAAAGAGTCAATGTACTTGGAAGCTTTCACTTTAAGCTCTGCCCACTTGGAGTTGCCAGAACTTATCTTAATAGCCTGAAAGATGCTCAGGAGGCAGGTGCTGCAAATGGACACACCTCTGCCTACCCTGTGAAGAGTGAGAAGTAGTTTGCATCCGATATCACTGAGAAAATACTTCACACTGAAAGCTGCCACTGTCTGGGGAATTCCTGTACACAGGAGAGTTAACAAGTTGGCCACAATCAAGTGCTGAAGAATCAAGTCTGTGTGTCTTACCCTGCACCCAGTGAAATAAAGGACCAGGTAATGGAGGAGAAGAGAGGAATTGCCCAGAACTCCTAACACAGTCTGTGACATTAAGATGATTCCTAAAGCCACCTCACTGGCTGCCATCCTTTCAGTTCCCTGCTGTCCCAAGCAGAGGGTTTTGCAGGGAAACAGGAGTCTGGGGTTGCATGTCCTGTCAAGAAAATTCAAATATTGCCCACTCTCCAGAGTTCCAACTCAGAACATCTGCTTTATGTTTCCATTTCACTAGCCAGGTGTAATGAGATCAGGGTGATAGTTGGAAGCATGAGTGTGGACTTTCCTGCTGTGCAGGCAGCACATGGTGTCTTCAATCTTCACAATTTGAGGCAGGTGCTGAGATGATTGAATAATGACAAGAAGAACGTGGGCATGCAGAGTTAAGTATTTGCCAAAATTCACAACACTTGAGGCTGAGGGGTCTTGAAACTGGCTAAGAGGTAACAGACTGTAGTGTGAACCAGCAAACTTCCCTGAAGCCATCAAGGGCAGTTTTCAAACAATAAAATTCTGTATTTACTTTTGTCTTTCCATACTACTATTACCTTCTAAGCTGGTGGCATTTATGCATTTTTATTGTAACAAGTTCCCATGAATGGGAACGACACATTTGTAGACTGATATTTATTATGAAGGGACATTTAGATGTTTCAGTGAATGCAGATGAAGTGAGGGAACTAGAACACACAGGCACCTGACCCATGATGTGCAATAAGGCCACCCTGCTCCACATCAGGACCATGACCACGTGGCCCCACTGTGGTGTCAGGAACACCTGACAAGTACACTGGCACCTACCACAGCACTGGACCCAGAACCACAAGCCATGCCAGGAGCTTTAGTGCATGTAACAAGAACATGCAAACAGAGAGGAGAAATAGAAAACCTTACTGATTGCAGACGTTACACTCCTGAGTTAATTAAAACCTGACTAAAGTGGGATTATTCTAAGGAAGCAAGATTGCTGAATGATATTCCAAGAAATCTGGTGCAGTCTGGCATATGTGAAGCATGATCTTGTGCTTTAAAAATTTCAATTACCAGATTTTTGCCTTTTGTTCAAATTCATATATTTACAGACTTCATTTAAGCAAATTCAGAATCACAGAGAAACTGAGCAGAAGGTGAACAGACCTCCTATCTGCTCCCTGCACACTCATCACCTCCTCCACTGTCAAATTCCTAGAGCTGATAGTACATATGCTACAATTGGGAATATCTAGAGAGAGGTGAAAACAAGCTGATGACATGTCTGACAGTGGAGTTGGAAACCTGTGATATTTATCATCAATTTTCTGTACATGTTCCTTCTCACATCAAGAGGGAAAGAGACTCACCATCATCACAGACCATCATCTCCCTAATTGTTCAGCCCAGAGTTGGTGCCAACTTCCTGCTGGAACAACAGCCATCCAGATACACTGCCTGCCCAGGACTAGGGGACCTGTCAGCTCCTCCTCCTCTTCTCCACAGGTGTGGAGAGGACACAGCTCCAACTCCAGCACCCTGATGACTTGGGGCAGAATTCTTCTAATGGAGGCTGGGCAGCAAACTGATTTGAAGACTCAAACACTTTAAACATCACACTTCATTTTCACCTGTAAGACACCAGAGTGGCTGCTGTCAGTGAGGATCACATTACCTTCAATTAGGAGCATCAGGGACTAGGGATGCAGCTGGAACTCCACTCATTTTCATTGTCTGAACACTCCCTTGTCCTGTGGAATTGTTCTATTTTTTGGGTGGCTCTGGAAATCTACTGGGTTCAAACTCAAATCCCTTGTTCTGAGATGATCACTTACCCAGATTCTTGAGGTGGGTCTTCCCTCCCAGACTTTGCTCCCAGACTGACATTGGATTATACACTGGGCTCTTTATGTGACCAGGATGAAAACCTTGAGCAGAGACCACTCTGACCAGGATGTGTGCTGCAGGGAGCAGTCAGCTCCTGAGATATGGGTCTGTGACTCTGTGACCTCACCTCCCCTGGGACCTGCAATTATCACTGTGCCTGTAGCAGCAATGGGCTGCAGGCTTGGAGAGCTGAGGGCACTTCTGAGAACTTTATCCCCAGGTGACCCTTACCAAAAACATGTAAACATTCTCTATAATATCTCTGAAGGGAATCCTGCAGGGTTTGGAGAGGCCCTTACTTACCTTTGGTCGCTGGAGGCAGACAGGGTCTCCGAGGGAGTAGAAAAGACTGAGTGCTGTTAGGTGCAGAATGGGCAGAGAGCTATGCTTGTCCCACTGTGTTCCTTGCTCCCCTGAGAGGATTTCTCCCTCAAATGCAGTAAATTACTCTTGGTTGTTTCCTTTACTGGCACCACAATTTAAGTCATTATCAGGGAGATGGAAAGAGACTGAGTACCTGGATGGATTTTTAAACTGATACAAGTTAAAGAAAAAATGTGATGTTAATAATTCACCTTGAAAGTTAAAGCACCCATCTGCACAAATGCAAGTTAGTTAATTTGGACTCATTTCCAGGATTCATTGACAACTCATATCAAAATTTTATGGATCAGTACATTCTACCAATACCAATCTCCACTATTGACAGATGGCAGAAACAGAACAATACCTGTACAGGAAACAGAATATTCTAAATGAGTCCATGGCAAACAACAGCAGCAGATAATATTGTTGGAGCAGCCAAAGCTACCACTTGTGTAACCACCACACTTTCCAGAGCTATTCCCAGTGATTTGATAGCTTCAAGAGGTGATGGCAGAAAAGAAGCCTTTTCTTTTTCTTCTTCCTTTTTGTAATCCCTCTAAACCCATATTTCAACATTCACAGTAAACTGCCCTAACAGATGCGTGAGAATTACCTTGGTGTCACGACCAAGGCTGGGAAAGCTGAGCACTCTGGAGAGTGACCCTGCAGAGGAGTCAGGGAGCACTGCTAAGAGGGAGCACAATTGGGGAGGAGAGCACGGGGACCAGATGGTGCTGCAGTTTCAGGGATTCTGGGGGGAAACCAGGGCAAAATAGAGCAGGTAGAGGAAAAGACAAACGCTCATAAAGTATCCAGAAACAGTTAATGTGCATGGCTGGATTTGGGAACACAGGGAACAAAGAGCTAGGGACATGAGGGACAAGCTCATACCAGGAGCAGAGACATGCATGCATGGTTACACAGGAAGGGCTCCTAGGAATGGGGAGTGTGTGGGAACCAAGGTAACGGTCACTGCTTGTTGAGTCATAGACGATTAATGTGTCTGAGCCATCAATGCATACCTGTCATGGGAAGTTGTGAGTCCACATGGGGTGGGATTTCCTGGTTGCTAGTAGTGATCCAAAGGAGACCCAGAGTGTCATAAAAGGAAGGTAAGGCTGGAGAGAGCTAATGGCCTTGTTGATGACAAATTAAGAACAGGGCAATGAGGGAGCTAGTGGAGATACTGGGTGGAGAGAGCAAAGGAGGACATGACTCCTCAAAAGTAGCAAGAAAATCTCAGGAAAACCAAGTTAATGGTACCTGCTTCTAGATTTCAGGACTATCTAGGAGGCTATAGTTATTAAAACATGGTTGAGCTTCAGGACATGCAAAAACACTAGTGGAAACAAAGAAGCTTCTTGAATTGGGACACACATAAAATAAATTAAACAGAGAGGCCTCAGCTAGGAGATTGTGGAGGATAATGGAATGGACCATCATTGATTTGTGGTATGAATTGGGAGTTGAGGACACCTGAGAGTTGAACCTTGGACATTCATTAGTGTGGGGCACAGAGGTCAGGGGAGGGAACAAGACATTGAAATGGGAGTGGGTACAGCATAGAGAAGGAGGGCACTGGTGAAGGGTTTTTGAGGCAATGGCAGAAGAGATGTCCTGAAGCTCCTGTTACAGGAATCACAGCAGAATGACTGTGAGGTCACAGGACACAGGTGTGTGTGGGCCTGACGTGGGTGTCAATGGATTCATGGAGGAGGGAGATTGGTGGAGCTTCAGTGTGTGGCTCCAGCTCACAGGGAGGGAAACTGAGGCTGTCTTTGTGATCTTTGGAAAATGCATACAGCCTCTCCCACCTGCCCTGCTCTATTGAAGTATGATTGACAAATGTGTATTCTTTAAAGGTGTGCAAATGCAGACTTGACATATGTGCACGTTGTACACTGGCTGCCACACTGGAGTTAATTGACTTATCTGTGACTTCACAGAGTTACCTTAGTTTGTGTGTGTGGTGAGGACACTTGAGATGTCATAAAAATTTCGAGGACACAACACTGTCTTGCTAATGCTGTCTCCATGCTGTGCAGGGCAACCCCAGAGTCCGTTCATGGTGTAATGGAATTTGGTGCACTTTGACCAACCCCCATGTCCCTCACTGCCCACCTCTTTACAACCCTCATTCCATTCTGTTACTGTAGAGTTGACTACCGTAGATTCCACATGAGTGAGATGCAGGTTTTCTGTCTGATTTGTCACCTCCTGCACTGTTCTCCAGGTTCACTCTTGTACTCAGGGTGGCAGTACTTCCCTGTCTAGGAGGCTCCATAACAGCTCCCTTACATAAAGTGACCCCACAGTTTCCATACCCACACATCCCAGGTAGTCACCAAGCTGCTTGCCTGTCCTGCCTGTTGCCACCCGCAGCAACAAATCCATGGGAATTTGTCGGAGGTGGACTGGGAATGAACTACTTCTATTATCTTTTTCTGGGCTGCTTTTTTTGCTTGCTTGCTTGTTCACTAGTTTATAGAGGAAGAGAGGCTTGCTTGCTTTTTAGAGGTGCTATGCTTTCAGAGATGCTACACTTTCAGAGATCCACTGCTTCTTAGAGGTCTGCTGCTTCTTCTTAGAGGTGCATTCTAGAGGTGCATCCAGAGGTGTGTTCTAGAGGTGTGTCTTAGTGGTGCATCCTACATCCTATCAGAGGTGCTGCTTATCAGAGGTGCTTCCTATAGGTACATTCTTTAGTTCTTCTCTCAGGTGAACAGAATGTCTTATATACAGTAAGGCAGCTAATCAGCTTAGGATTAAGTAGCACGATTGGAGCACGTGCCATGGTACCAATCAGGAATGAGGAACATCTGTTGATCATGCCATGTTAACACTAATTATGTGCCACCTCTTGGCCCAATGCCAGCTGCCATCCTAGAGCCACTTAAACATGTCTCTACACCTGCCCACTGTGAACATGGCAGCTTCTCTTTGAGACAATGGATTATGTTCCTTTAGATGAACTCCCAGAAGTGAGGTTGTTTCACTTTCAATTTTCAGAGGGACTTCTTACTGATTTCCATGCTGGCTCTCCCAGTTCACAGAGTGTCCTACAGGGCAGGAGATGCTCTGGTCTTCATACATTTCCCACTGCTTGCTTTCTCATCTTTTGAAATAACAGTTGTGAGGTGATTCCTCTGCATGACTTTGTACATTTCCCTGGTGATTTGTGATTCTGAGCATACTTTCATGGACCTGCTGGCCAATGGTGTATCTTCTTTAAAAAATTGCCCACCCACATACATTGTATAATATCTGAAAAATAAGTTTTACTGTGTGTTATGGAAGACAACATGATATTTCAAGGTACACGGTGAAATGGGTACTAGGATGAACAAGTTAAACTATCCATCATCTCTTTCAGCATTGCCCATATTTTCCACTTTGACAAGAACAGTTATAATGTATTCATTTGGAAAAAATGCTAACCAGAATACACTGCTGTTAATGATAGTCTTCACTTGCATTGGAACTTCAGAATTGTTTATCCTACATATTTGCTATTTTATGTCATTTTGCCCATATTGTCTCAGGATGGATGAACTTTCATGAGTCACATCCTCTGAGAGGCCGAATTCTATCTCTATCAATTGCTGTCCATGGAAGTTCACTTTTCCAACTCGGCAAGACCATCCTATCAGCACCAAAACTGCAAAAAACAAGAATGTATAAGAAGCATAAAGAGTCCCATAATTCACTGCTGGTATACAGACTAACAGCAAAAAACTGAATTGAAGGCCACACTGCTCCACAGTTTGTAAAATCATGAGGTGGCACACGACCTGCTTTCCTTTCTCCATAGAGTCTCACCATTTCCTGTCTCCCACATCTGAGCCTGATCACTGATCTGTGCTGCTACAGGAGCCCAGGGAGGCTGAGGCTGACAGGAGAGCAGGGAGAACCTGCAGGGAAGAAAACCTCTGGCTCATAGAGGAGGCATTGTGGAGGTTGGCACTCCTGTCCCTGTGCTTTCCCCAAGTGGATGGAGTCCAAAGGTCAGAAGAGTCACCATGGGATCCTCTTGGGTGTGAAGTCAACACATACTGCCATGTACAGCACATAAAGAAGAAAAGTAGATTAATCGATTTTTACAGGATCCAAAAGTGGGAATTGGAGGAGTCTAAGCATCTTGGAGCTTTGTTCTGGTTTTGCGTAAGACCCTTCCGAGGGACTGCGTGAGTCTGTTGACAGTGGTTTGCAGGACCCTCAAGAGGCAGGTGGTGCTTATCAACACACCCCTGCTCACTCTCCAAACACACAATGGAAGCTTGCAGCCAACATCACTGGAGCCATGTTTCACCCCCAGGGCTCCCACTGCCTGGGGAAGTCCTCAGAAGGTGTGACTAGGAGCTGGTGAACACAGGTCCTGGGAGTCCACTGGGCAGACAGCCTGCTGCAAATGATAAGTAAAAGACAGTGGTAGAGAGAGACACTGCCTAGGATCCTGGCAGCAGGCTGAGAGAAAAGCAATCCTCCTGCCCTATGGGCCTATGGACTCTGCTGTCAACCACCATAGTTCCCTTTCAATATGGACAACAAAGATCCTCTAAGCACAGGGGCTCATTCTAGAGTATGACCCCAAGAAGGATTTAGGTGTTGCTTTATGGGGCTGCCAGAGATTTCAAAGCAAAAGCAGGTGTAGACAACATGTAGTATTTCATTGGGACGTCCTCACTGAGGATGGGGGTACTGACCTTGGAGAGAAAGGGTAAGACAGTGGGAAAGACAGTGAAATGAGACATTTTCATTTGACCTGAGGTTTATCTTAGCCACATTGGAATAGCGAAAACATCAATCATTATTCACACACACAAAAAAAGTCTATTCAGAATGGATTGCCAAAGTACATGATTAAGAAAATATGAAGGCAGTCACGAAGCGAGCTGGCGGGTGAGCCAGGCCGCCTACATCATGGATGTAGCTGGTGGGCACCCAACCCGCCTTGCAGAGGTGGGTGGCAGGTAGCCAAGCAGCCCAACCACCAAACCACAGACAGACGCCATCACTGAACAACCCTGCCTGAACACCACGCGAGATTTGTCGCCATCTCAGAGTTAGCCAGAGGCTTCTTTATAGGCTGGTGCAGGCATTTTGAATTACTCCTGAGGGCGTGGCCATCATCATTGGAAGGGCAACTCCCTTTCTGAGACACCTACAGGAGGCTAGAGGACCTTTGACAAGACCCAGGAGCCAAAAAGCGGAGGTATTGAGAGACCTGGGACCAACTCAGAACCACGGGGGAGTATACCACACATGAAGACCACCACCCGTAGAAGACCAGCTTCCTAGTGGAGCACCACATTATCAAGTTCCTCCAAGACTTCAGGCTACTGAAGACTAAAGAGGTGAGTTATTGGAAATCTACAGAGACAATATTAGTCAATAGAGAAAATCTGCAATATATCAGAGTATCACTATTAATGCGGTAGATACCTGAACAATATGAGAAAACAAGGGAAGAAAATGTCCCAAACAAATCTAGATGGTATAGCAATAAAATCCAATGACAGCATGGCAGAAGAAATGTCAGAAATGGACTTCAGAGTGTACATAATTAAAATGATCAGGGAAGCAAGCGAGGAGATGAAAGAGCAAATGCAGGCATTGAATGCTTACACCAATTGACAGTTAAAAGAGCAAATACAGGAAGCAAAAGTTCATTGCAATAAAGATTTAGAGATATTGAAAAAACACAAACAGAAATCCTCGAAAAGTATGAAACAATAAACCAAATTAAAAACTCCATACAAAGCATAACCAATAGGATAGAACACCTGGAAGAAAGAACCTCAGATATCAAGTCTCTTCTTTCTTGCTTCTTGGCTCTTCCTGCAGGCTCAGGCGCCTTCAGTCACTGCTTCTCTGTCTCCCCCTGCTTCTCCATCTCATTTACCCTGTTCTGTTTCTGCTTCCATTCCCCACCCCTGCCCACTTAATCCTACTTCCACAAGGTCCCACATATGCTGATGTGGAGGGAGTAACAAGTCCAACCATCAGTGGCATGTCGCAGTAAGTGGTATGGTATAGCAGCCACATTCCCCACAAGTACTGGGAGATAATGTTTCACAATTTTCTTGCCTCCAAACCTGAATTGATTACTAACCAGGAAAAAGGGTTACAATGCCCTAGGCATCAAGTTTCTGCTAGAACCTGTTAGCTTCTGTCAGATCTGGATCTCAGTCAAGGCTTATGTTGAAATGTACATAGAGGAAGCCAGAATGCTCAGTGGGAGACCAGTCTCAAACCCAAGGGAAAAAAAGTGTCCATTTTAAATTTCTCCTGGGCTGCAACACAACACTTTATTTCTCCCCTTTACCTCTTCTCTCTGCCCTTCTACTTCTTGCCCTTCTCGATCTCATTTTCTCATGCTATAATTAATGGCCATTATCATTGTTCTTTTTTTTAAATTCATTTTATTGTAAACAAATGGGATACATCTTGTTTCTCTGTTTGTATATGAAGTAGAGGCGTACCATTTGTGTAATCATACATTTACCTAGGTAATAGTTTTTGATTCAATCTGTTATTTTCCCCCCACCCCTCCCACCACTCTTATCCCTCTATAGAGTCTCTCCTTCCTCCATTCCTGCCCCCTTCCCACCCTCTATATGTATCATCATCTGCTTATCAGTGAGATCATTCATCCTTTGGTTTTTTGAGATTGGCTTATCTCACTTAGCATGAAATTCTCCAACTTCATCCATTTGCCTGCAAATGCCATGCTTTTATTATTCTTTATGACTGAGTAATATTCCATGATATATATATATATATATATATATATATATATATATATATATATATATACCAGTTTCTTTATCCATTCATCAATTGAGGGACATCTAGGTTGGTTCCACTGTCTGGCTATTGTGAATTGAGCAGCTGTGAACAAGGTTGTGGCTATATCTCTGTAGTAAGGTGATTTTAAGTCCTTTGGATATAGGCCAAGGAGTGGAATAGACGGGTCAAATGGTGGTTCCATTCCAACCTTTCAAGGAATCTCCACACTGCTTTCCAGAGTGGCTGCATTAATTTGCAGTCCCACCAGCAATGTATGAGTGTACATTTTTCCCCACATCCTAGCCAACACCTATCATTGCTTATATTCTTGATAATCACCATTTTAATTGGGGTTAGATGGAATCTTGGGGTCGTTTTGATTTGCATTTTTCTTATTACTAAAGATGTTGAACATTTTTTCATATATTTGTTGATTGCTTGTAGATCTTCTTCTGTGAAATGTCTGTTCATATCCTTGGCTGATTTGTTGATTGGGTTATTTGTATTCTTGGTGTAGAGATTTTTGAGTTCTTTAAATATTCTGAAATGAGTGCTCTAATTGAAGTATGAGTGGCAAAAATTTTCTTCAACTCACTAGGCTCTCTCTTTGCATTGCTGATAGTTTTCTTTCCTGAGAGAAAGCTATTTAGTTTGAATCTGTCCCACTTATTGATTCTTGCTTTTATTTCTTGTGCTATGGGAATCCTGTTAAGGAAGTCTGATCCTAAGCCAACAAGTTGAAGATTTGGACCTACTGTTTCTTCTATAAGATGCAGGCTCTCTAGTCTGATTTCAGAGCCCTTGATCCATTGTGAGTTGGTTTTTGTTCACGGTGAGAGATAGGGATTTAGTTTCATTCTGTTGCATCCGGATTTCTAATTTTCCCAGCACATTTGTTGAAGAAGCTATCTTTTCTCCATTGCATATTATTGGCACCTTTGACTAGTAGGAGAAAATTGTGTTTATTTGGGTTTGTGTCCGTGTCCTCTATTGTGTACCATTGTTCTACCTGTCTATTTTGGTGCCAATAACATCCCATTTTTGTTACTATTGCTTTGTAGTATATTTGAAGGTCGAGTATTGTGAGGACCCCTGCTTCACTCTTCCTGCTAAGGATTGCTTTAGCTCTTCTGGGTTTCTTATCCTCGCAGATGAATTTCATGACTTTTTGCTCTATTTCTGTCAGGTACATCATTGGGATTTTTATTGGAATTGCATTGAATCTGGATAGCACTTTCAGTAGTATGGCCATTTTGACAATATTACTTCTGCCTATCTAAGAACATGGGAGATATTTCCATCTTCTAAGGTTTTCTTTAATTTCATTCTTTAGTGTTCTGTAGTTCTCATAGTAGATATCTTTCACCTCTTTTGTTACATTGATTCCTAAATATTTTATTTTTTTTGAAGCTATTGTGAATGGGGTAGTTTTCCTAACTTCTCTTTCTGAAGATTCATCACTTATGTATAAAAATGCATTGGATTATGAGCATTAATCTTATATCCTGCTACTTTACTGAATGCACTTATGAGTTCTATAAGTTTTCTGGTGGAATTTTCTGGTTCCTCTAAATATATATTCATATCATCAGCAAATAGGGATAGTTTGTGTTCTTCTTTTCCTATTCATATCCCATTAATTTCCTTGGTCTGTCTAATTGTTCTGGCTAGAGTTTTGAGGACAATGTTGAATAGAAGTGGTGAAAGAGGGCATCCCTGCCTTGTTCCAGTTTTTAGGGGGAATGCTTTCAGTTTTTCACCATTTAGAATGATATTGGCCGTGGGCTTAGCATAGATGGCCTTTACAATGTTAATGAATCTTCCCACTATCCCTATTTTTTCTAGTGTTTTGAGCATGAAGGAGTGCTGTATTTTATCAAATGCTTTTTCTGCATCTATTGAAATAATCATGTGATCCTTGACTTTAAGTCTGCGGATATGGTGAATTACATTTATTGATTTCTGAATATTGAACCAACCTTGGATCCCTGGGATAAAACCCACTTGATCGTGGTGCACTATCATTTTAATATATTTTTGGATGCGATTTGCTAAAATTCTGTTGAGAATTTTTGCATCAATGTTCATTAAGAATATTGGTCTGAAATTTTCTTTCCTCAATATGTCTCTGTCTGGTTTAGGTAACAGGGTAATATTGGCTTCATAAAAAGTGTATGGAAAAGTTCCCGCCTCTTCTATTTCATGAAATACTTTGAGATGTATTGGAATGAGCTCTTCTTTAAAGGTTTCATAGAACTCAGCTGAGAACCCATCTGAGTCTGGACTTTTCTTTTCGGTAGGCTTTTGATGACTTCTTGTATTTCATTACTTGAAATTGATCTATTTACATTGTGTATGTTCTCCTCTTTCAATTTAGGTAATTCATATGTCTCTAGAATCCTGTTGATGTCTTCAAGATTTTCAATTTTGTTGGAGTATAGATTTTCAAAATAGCTTCTAATTATGTTTTTTATTTCAAACGTGTCTGTTATGATATATCCTCATTCATCCAAATTTTAGTAATTTGTGTTTTCTCTCTTGTCTTTGTTAGTGTGGCTAAGAGTTTATCAATTTTGTTTACTTTTTCAATGAACCAACTATTTATTTTTTCAATTTTTTTGATTGTTTCTTCTGTTTCAATTTTGTTGATTTCAGCTCTGATTTTAACTATTTCCTGTCTTCTACTACTTTTGGTGTTGCTTTGTTCTTCTTTACTTAGGGCTTTGAGCCGTAGCATTAGGTGGTTTATTTGTTGTTTTTTTTTTTTTTCTTCTTTTATTGAACTCACTCCATGAAATAAATGTTCCTCTAAGAACTACTTTCATAGTGTCCCAGAGATTTTGATATGTTGTTTCTTTGTTCTCATTTACCTCTAAGAATTTTTTAATTTCCTTCCTAATATCGTCTGTTATCCATTCATCATACAATAGTGTATTCTTTAATCTCCAGATGTTGGAGTAGTTTCTGATTTTTATTGTCATTTATTTCTATATTCAATCCATTATGATCTGATAGAATACAATTTAGTATCTCTATCTTCTTGTATTTGCTAACAGTAGCTTTGTGGCATAATACATAGTGTGTTTTAGAGAAGGATCCATGTGCTGCTGAGAAGACAGTGTATTCGCTCTTTGTTGGATGATATATTCTATAAGTGTCTGTTAATTCTAAATTATTGATTGTGTTTTTGAGATCTATGATTTCTTTGTTCAATTTTTGTTTGGAGGATCTGTACAGTGGTGAGAGAGGTGTGTTAAAATCACCCAGTATTATTGTGCTGTTGTCTCTTTGATTTCTGGCATTGAGAAGGATTTGTTTGACATATATGGATGAGCCACTCTTTGGGGCATAGATATTTATGATTGTTATGTCTTGCTGCTTTATGCTTCCCTTAAGCAGTATGAAATGTTCTTCTTTATCCCTTCTGACTAACTTTGGCTTGAAGTCCATATTATCTGATATGAGGATGTATACTCTGGCTTTTTTGCTGTGTCCATGTGGATGACATGTTTTCCCTGTCCTTTCACCTTTAGTCTGTGGGAATCTCTTTATATGAGATGAGTCTATAGCAGGCAGCAAATTGTTGGAATTTTCTTTTTAATCCAATATGCCAGTCTATGTCTTTTGATTGATGAATTCAGGCCATTAACATTCAGGTTATTATTGAGATATGATTTGTATTCCCGGTTATGTGGCTCATTTTTTTTATGCGACTTGATTTCCCTTTTATTTGGTTATCCCTTTAGGGAAGTTCCTCCCTTTGCTGAATTACATCGTTGTTTTTCATCTCTTCCTCATGGAATATTTTGCTGAGAATGTTCTGTAGTGCCAGCTTTCTTTTTGTAAATTCTTTCAGATTTTGTTTATCATGGAAGGATTTTATTTTATTGTCAAATCTGATGGTAAGTTTTTCTGGGTATAACATTCCTGGTTGGCATCCATTTTCTTTCATAGTTTGAAAAATGTTGTTCTAGGCCCTTCTAACTTTTATGGTCTGGATTGAAAAATCTGCTAATATCTGTATTGGTTTTCCCCCTGAATGTAATTTGATTCTTTTCTCTTGCAGCCTTTAAAATTCTGTCTTTATTTTGTATGTTAGGTATTTTCCTTAAAATGTGCCTTGTGTGTGTCTATTGTAATTTTGTGTATTTGGAGTCCTATAAGCCTCTTGTACTTGATTTTCCATTTTATTCTTCAGATTTGGGAAATTTTCTGATATTATTTCTTTGAATAGATTGTTCATTCCTTTGGTTTGCTTCTCTAAGCCTTCCTCAATCCTGATAATTCTTAAATTTGAACTTTTCATGATATCCCATAATTCTTGTTGATTCTGTTCATGATTTCTTACTGTCTTCTCTGGTTGTTCAACTTTGTTTTCAAGAATAAATATTTTGTCTCGATATCTGAGGTTTGGTCTTCCAAGTGTTCTATCCTACTGGTTATGCTTTGTATGGAGTTTTTAATTTGGTTTATTGTTTCCTTCTTTTCAAGGATTTCTGTTTGTTTGGGACATTTTCTTACCTTGTTTTCTCATATTGTTCAAGTATCTACCCCTTTAGTAGTGAAACTCTTGTATATTGCAGATTTCTTCTATTGAATAATATTGTCTGTGTAGATTTCCAATGACTCACCTCTTAGCCTTCTGTAGCCTGAAATCTTGGAGGAACTTGATAATGGGTGTTCCACTAGGAAGTTGGCCTTTTAGGGGTGCTGGCCTTCAGGTGGGGCATATTCCCCCGTGGCTCTGAGTTGATCCCAGGTCTCTCAATACCTCTGCTTCTTGGCTCCTGGGCTTGTCAAATTTCTTCTATCCTCCTGTAGGTGTCTCAGGAATGGAGTTGCCCTTCCAATGTTGATGGTCTCACCCTCAGAAGTAATTCTAAATGTGTGCACCAGCCTATAAAGAAGTGTCTGGCTCACTCTGTGATGGTGACAAACCTTGGTGTGGTGGTCATGCAGAGTTGTTCAGTGGTGGTGTCTGTATTTGGTCTGGTGTTGTGCAGGTTGGCTACCTGCCACCCCACCCTGCAAGGCAGGCCTTTTGGGTGCCCGCCTGCTACCTCCATGATGGTAGTGGCCTGACTCACCTGTCAGCTCGCTCTGTGACTATGACCAACCAGTGATGGCACCGACCTAGGTGCATGGGTCAGGCGGGGTTGTTCAGTTATGACATCTATTTTTGGCCTGCTGGCTAGGCGGGTTATCAGCCCACCACTTACCTCCACGGTGTATGTGGCCTGGCTCACCCCCCAGCATTCTCCATGACTCCCAGTATCATTTTTCTTCTAGGCCTTTTGTTTTTCTTAAATGCTATATTTTTGAGCTCACAATTTTGATCCTACATAACTAGGTTAATGATTTTTGATTAGTTCTTTTTATTCATCTCTAGAATTATTTTTGAACATCTGTTACATTGTAATGGAGATATACATTACATGACCTTTGTTTTGTGTTAAATATAAGCACACATAAAAATTAAAATTTAAAAAATGGATCCAAGTATTTTTAAGTCACGTGATTTAAAAAGATTCAATTTAAATTGGGTAAACTAGAAGTAAAATGCCTTTAAATTTAACTCACAAGTCTCTAGGTGGTCAAACTAATAAAACGTTGATGTTTATAAAATGTCTAACATCAATCTTTCTAGGACTTTTCTTCAACAGGAGAGAGATGGCAAATACTGTTGGTAAACTTGTCTGATATCTTGGTTTTTTTACACTTGTCTGATATCTTGGTTTTTTTACAATAAGATGAGTGAATTAGAGTTTACATGTATGGGATTACTGAAACGTGTTTGTTAGAGACATCTGATTAATTTATAAAGTTATTCCATAGAGTAACATACTTAAAAACATGTTTCTTTGTGTATTAAATGTGTTCATATTTTCCAGGTATATGACCTTTTAAAGCAGAAAATGTATGAAGCTGCTTTTCTCCAAATTAAACTCGTCTGTAATGGTAATTCTAAACTCATTATTTAATGTTCTACTATAGGACCTGTCATCAATAGAGTATATGTAAAGTTTGTTACTTTTTATAAAAAAATTAAATGTAAATGTATTTCTAAAAGTTATTGAGAGCCTGATTTGTTTAAAGGTTAATATCGTGAAAGCATTTTGCCACTTTGCCACACAAAAGGAAACTTAAAAGCTCTCTCATCCTTTCTTTAATTCATGTTTTAGATATAATGTTTAATTGTGTTAACTAATGATCATATAGACTCAGGAGTCAATATGTAAATTTCTTAAAATGACATTTAAGAAAGAGTGTGATGTGCAGTAGCAGAAATGGGACAACAGTGATTGAGATTGGGGTCTCTGACCTTATGACTGTGGCATGCCTGGTGCTTGGGAGTGTTCCTGTGCAGGGGCACAAGATGCCTAACTGCTGTGGCAGTACTCTCCCTGGGAAGGCTCTATACAGGAGTCCTATCAGCTCTGACATTGATCTCAGTTACACAGCTCTTGGGCAGGGAGAAATTCTTTTGCTAGATAACCAGTGTTTCATCAGCTTCCTTCTCTGGTTCCTGCCCACTGTACAGTAACTTTGGACAGCAGACTTCCTTGAGAGCTACACAGAACTCCCAACATTGCTCTTTGCAGCTATAAAAAAGTTACATAGATGTCCTAGTCTCTGTAACTTTCCTGAAAACAAAGTATAATGATACATAGTCTTTAACCTAATAACAAGACATATATAAAGATTGCTGTCATAACTCTTCAGATATGCATTTCCATCAGAGAACAGAACTCCACCTGATCTCAGCTTAATCTTCAAAATCTGTGTTTATAAACCTTTATTCTCTGATACTCCTTTGTCCCTTTGGTCATGCTTGTCATGGCAAAAAAGGAAAAAAATAGTTTCAGAATTAGAACATTTTATCTAAGATTTGTGAAAAGCCTTACTTGAGATAAGGCTCTGACTCACAACCCTGATGCATGTTAGAATGGCTCCAAAGTTAGCCAGACTTTAACTCATTTAAAGTTGTGTTCAAAATTTAATGTTTGTTGTAAAGATTACTGTGATCTCAAACAGGGAATATAATGAATAACTGAGCTAAAATTCAAGATAGCTATTGCGCAAACTGTATGTTTTACTGTTGGTGATTCCATTTTGTATTTTTCTGATAAACTCTAACTGTTGCCTGATTAATATTTTGCAGAAGTACACCATAGATTAACTTGAAATAAATAATAAGCCATCACCTACAGGACAGAAAATGTAGACCTCAATTATAAAAAAATGGTGGTAAATAACTGTAAAGTTATAGACATTGAAGTTAAAGCCCAGTACTCTTACTTTATGACTGGTGAGACTGGCTTGCTTGATAGTTAAGATCAAACTTAGAGATTACGATTAAACACAGAGGTCAATAAAAGTCCATATTTGGGTCTTGCCCTCAGTCAGCCTGAGTCCAGGGAACAAGAGGACTTCTCTAAGGAGGTTTGCAACTGTGGGTCACACGACCTCCCAAACAGGGAGATTGATGAGGCCAGTAGAGGGTGAAAAGTCACTCAGTGCACCTGATGCAGAGGAGGGTCAAGGAAAAAGGGAGACATCCCTGGTACTTTCAAGGGAAGCCACTCATTGAGGAGACCCTGCCTAACCAATGGCACTAATGGAGCTAAGGAGCTACTCTTAAGTTCTCTATGAGTGACCCCTGTGGGAACTCAGCTGACTCTTTAACAGACAGGAACAGTCACTTTGACCAGCTTGATCTTAAACACCTAGCAAAACAGTTAAAACCAAAATATAGCCACTCTTGGGCATTTAAAAGAAATAATAGTTAGGTGTAACTTGTACACTTGTGGTAGCCCACTAGAATAAAGACTAAGAGCTACAAAAGAGAGATTCTTAGCAAATGTGCCTGATAACTATTAAGAGAAACTGCCAGAGTCAGAAAGTTTTAGTTACTTTAAGGCCTACAGACACAGGTAGGCTTAATCAATGTTTACTAGTATCTCTACTAAATGTTGTGTGTACATTCATGATAACCTAGACAGTGTTAAAGTTCCCAAATAAAGACCTTGTCCTCTCCAGCCTTTGCTAGGCTTTGTTATGGGAACAACTTCTCAGTTCTTCCACCCCCTGGTGAGGAATTATTGACTTCTGTCATCTTTATGATATGCATTGGCATGTTCCAAATTCTGCAACATTTATCTTGTGCTAATCTCATTTCAGTACTCATGTCTTTTTGTTCTTCTCTCATAGAAGCACCCATCCCCAGATGCCTTTACAACCTGCTCTTCCCTAACCAGACTTCTACCAAAGACCCCTTGATTGACATGATCTAAAAAGGGAACTCCAAACTGCTTGCCCCATGCTGCCCCCTTCCATCTCAAAGAAGCCAGATTGGTCATCGCCCCCCTTTCCCTACAGCAGTAAAGGAGTTCCTAAAATTAGAGGGGTAAATGAAGCCAGAATTGGGGACAGGCAGTTAGTGTAGAAATAGGGGATCACTCAAATCCAGGAAATGAAGTCCATGAAAACCATCTGCCTCTGGAAGACTGGAAGTTGAAGACTTCCCCTGGGAGAATGGACTTTTTACATCTCACCTGCAAAATCAGCCCTAGTCACTTAGGCAGGAAGGAGAGAGAAGGCTTCAGAAAGAACTATAGAACAAAAGATTTTCTTATAAAAACAGAAATGGGGGAATGTAATATAAAGCTTCTCTCCACTCTCTCCATTGCATCACAACATAGCTTGACAGTCTGAAAGCTGCTCTCCTTGCTCTTTCCAGTGCAGCCATTTTCCCTGCCTCCCAACTACTTGTCAGTCTGTGAACATCCTAGCTAGCTATTGATTCATCAGTCAGCTTGCAAGTATCATTCTCCATTATTGGTCCCCTGTGAGCCCGGCAGAATTCAACTACTTAAGGGTAGCTACCCCGCCATCTTTTTCTCATGCTTTCTCTCTCCCTGACTTACTTTCTTTATCCTCCTCACTTTTCCACTCTCTCTCTAGCGTGCACCCTTTCTCTTTCCTTTCTCTTTTCCTCTCATTTTCTCTCTTACCCTGCAGGGAGACACTGTTTGCTTAATAAACTCCATTATGTGATTTCCTGTGTCAGGCATGGTTTCTGTGGGATTTCTTACACCCCTGAATAAGACACTCCCATGTGCTCACCTGTCTCTAGTGCAGGACCAAGTACCTGTGGCTGGGTGCTCTGTCAGGTAAAGGAATTAACTTAGCTCACACTTCTTCAGATGCAAGAGCATGGTGCCAGCATCTACTCAACCTGGTGAGGCCTCACAGCAGATAGAATCACAGTGGTGGAGCAGGTGCAGGAGAGACGACAGGCAGGACAGGGAGTGAGGGACGTTGGAGACACCTGCACTTGCTGTGGAACCCCCATTCTCATGGGAGCTGATATATTCTGGGAGAACAGCATTTGTCCCTTCCAGGGTGACTGCCCCAGGACCCCACACCCTTCTCCTTGACTCCACTTCACAAAGGTTCCAACACCAAATACAACACTCCAGAGATGAAGTTTTCACCTCATAAACCTTTATGGAGAATCAAAAATCATACCCAAACCAGAGCATGAGTACATCAAGAGAGGAATGCTAAAATTAGCTATGTGAAATTCCTGCAGTTGAATTCTATCACCAGTAACACATGGAAATACAAATTTTTAAATTTAGAGAATTTTCTAAATCAAATATAAAAGAGTACATACAAAAGAGATGATTGTCATATTCTGGTAACTTTGGGGGATGTTTACAGGACAGGCAAGTGGACTCATCTTAGAAACCAAGGACACTGCTTTTCCACAAAGCAGCTGAATGCAAGGTGTGTGGTTGGTTGGTATAGCTTTGTTGAGTAACACATGCCTGACTTGTCCATAAGAATAGTGTAAATATATATGTATAAATTCACTAGTAACAGAATATACTATTGCCCAGGGTTTTATGTCATCAATGTGGACAGTGTCTTAAGTAAGATTATACACTGAGTAACATTTGAAAAGATGACATGTGCACTATAAAAATAAAACAACAACCAACAAAGGTAATTCAATACAATCTGTGTCATAGAGGATGTTAGTATATCACTGCTTCCCCTTATGTCCAGAATTATGTGAAATATACAGGTCTGATTTCACTGGCTAAAGACAAATCTTGTTTGACAAAGTTCACTTTAATATTTCCCTCAAGGGACATAGCTGAGACAAAAATAAAAGTAGATAAATAAAAAATAGAGTCCATGTGTTTTAACAACTTAATCAGAATATCAGGAAAATATAAAAGAAAGTAGATTTTACACTTAAGTGCTTACCATTTATTAGTATGTTTAAATCAGAAATGTACATTTGCTACACATAATTTTTCAGAAATGTTGATTGATGACTATAAACATAATCCAAACTGTATGCATGCCCACATGCTCATGTGCACAAACATATACACATATACACATGCAAACATAAATACAAGGTCTATGTGTAAACCACTACTCACAAGTAATATCACTGCACATAACTGTTCTTACAATTTTTTGGTTAAGAATAAAAATAAAAATTGTGCAAAAGCTTACAATTGACAAGTTTCCCATGACATCACGGGTTATTCTATTCTGTATCAAGTTGAAGCAGAACCTGGATACACTGGAGTCTCAGCACATGAGCAGAAGGAAACACCCATCAAGAATAACAACTGGTTCCACAAGAACCAGACCAGGTTGTTCAGAATACCCACACAAACTTGAAAGTTGCAGGAAAGTGTGTAAAAAGAGACAAGGTGCTCACCAGTAGAAGGATGTTTTTTATGGCTCTGGACTCAAGGGAGGACCTGGGGGAGCTGGTCTTATGACAAGCATTCTCTGCTTGTGCCTGTGCAGGATGAGCACCATGGAGCTGCTGACCCAGAGCATGAGTCCCACACACAGGGCATCAGGTAAGGAGAGCAATCAAGGTAGGCTCAATGCCTAACACCGTGATGGTCTGTGGTGTAATCACAATGAACCCTAGACCTGAGGAATATGGAAGGAGACGAGGTACTGGGGAGCCTTCATTTTGAGCTCTGCCCATCTCAAGTTCCACGAACTAATCTTAATGGCACGAACGATGCTCAGGAGGCAGGTGCTGCAAATGGACACACCCTGCCCACCCTGTGAAGATAGGAAATCAGCTTGCATCCAAAATCACTGAGGAGGAGGTTTCAAGATGGCGGCCTAGAGGGTGGCTGCATTTCATGTTGCTCCAGGACTCAGGATTCAAAAGAGGAGATATTGAGACACTTGGGACCAACTCAAAGCAGCCGGGTGAGTCTCACCCATTGGGAGGAGTCCCGGATGGGACAGTGTGGTCCCGGAACGCAGGAAACTTTGTGAAGTAGTGCTGCCGGCGAGACGCCCCTCCCCCCGATGGAGCAGTGAACTCGGACAACTGGAAGCACCATAAAGGAGGCCGCTCCGCACAGCGCTGGGACTCGGAGCAACCACTGGGGCTCCGGCGGCTGCCCAGGGGAGGAGTGGCGAGGAGAACTGTGTGGACTCAGGACACTGGGGCCTGCCCTGAGCAGGAGGAGGAGGAATGTGGACGCTTGGATTCGGAGTGTCTGCACCAGAGCTACAGGCGGTTGCCAGAGGAGAAGCTGCGCGGCGAGCTGTTTGGACTCAGAACGATGCTTCTGAACCCCAGGGCCTGCCCTGAGGATGAGGAGGAGGAAGCGGAGCGCGGCCACTTGGATTCAGAGTGACTACACCAGAGCTGCAGGTGGTTGCCAGAGGAGGGGGTGCGTGGCGAGCTGTTTGGACTCAGACCACTTCTGAACCCCGTGGCCTGCCCGGAGGAGTAGGAGGAGGAGGAGGAGGAGCACGGCGGGTCGTTTGGACTCGCAGTGACTGCATTAGCGCTCCAGGCGGCTGCTCAGAGGGGAAGGCGAGTGGTGAGTTGTTTGGACTTAAAGTGACAGCGCCTGAACACAGGGGGGCTGCCTGGAGGAGAAGCGTGGTGGGTCGCTTGGTCTTGAGTGGCCGCACCAGAGCTCCGGGCGGTTGCCCAGAGGACCCGTGCAGTGGGTCACGTGGATTCAGAGCCACTCAGAGCGACCGCTCCTGAACACTCGTGGGGTTATCTGGAGAAGGAGGAGGAATGGGGAGGGTCACTTCAACTCGGAGTGATTGATTGCCCAGGGCTATGGGTGGTTGGTGGGTGGTGGAGGCACGCAGTGAGTTTCTTGAACTCCTAGTGACCGCACCGGAATACTGGGCGGCTGTCTGGAGGAAGAGGTGTGTGGCGGGTCTCTGGGTCTATGAGCGATTGTACGGGGCCCCAGGTGGCTGCTCAGAGGAGGGGTCGCATAGCCAGGTGATTAGGTGCAGAGCAGGGTCCCAGGATCTAGGAGGCTTCTGGGTGGAAGAGCCGCACAGAGACTGGCTTAGGGCGAAGCGAAGGTTCCAGGAATGCGGGCAGATTCTCTGAGGAGGGGCAGCCTAAGGATACTCATCTGCGAAGGGTGAGGCTCCCAAGCCCAGGAAGTAGGGCCGGGCCCCTGGGAACTTTGCAGAGGAAGGCAGCCCAGCCCAGGCGGTAGCTGTAAATTGAGGGGTACCTCTAATAGGGTACTGACCAGCGAGATCTCCCCACCGGGTGAGTCTTCCCTGCCGGGTGAGGTTTCCCCACAAGGACGGTAAAACCAGAGACTCAGGCCCAAACAGGCCTTGACTCAGCCCGCAGCCTAGGTCCCCTTTGGATGACCATTGGTCAACAAGTGGAGGCACCTCTGCCCACTAGCAGGGATTATACCCCACCTGAAGGCCACCACTCCTAGAGAGGAAGCTTCCTTGTGGAGCACCGCATTATCAACTTCCTCCAAGACTTCAGGCTACTGAAGGCTAAGGGGGGATATATATAGAAATTTTCAGGGACATTGTAAGTCAATAGAGGAAATCTGCAATATCTCAGTGGTCCACTGATACCTGAACAATATGAGAAAACAAGGAAAGAAAATGCTGCAAACAAATCTAGATGTTACATCAATAAAAACCCAATGACTGCATGGCAGAAGAAATGACAGAAAAGGAGTTCAGAATGTACATAATTAAAATGATCAGAGAAGCAAACCATGAGATGAAAGAGCAAATGTAAGCATTGAATGAATGCACCAATCGACAGTTGAAAGAGCAAATACAGGAAGCAAAAGATCATTTCAATAAAGAGTTAGAGATATTGAAAAAAAACCAAACAGACATCCTTGACATGAAGAAAACAATAAACCAAATTAAGAACTCCATAGAAAGCATATCCAATAGGAGAGAACACCTGGAAGACAGAACCTCAGACATTGAAGACAAAATATTTAACCTTGAAAACAAAGTTGAACAAACAGAGAAGATGGTAAGAAATGATGAACGGAATCTACAAGAACTATGGGATATCATGAAGAGGCCAAATTTAAGAATTATTGGGATTCAGGAAGGCCTAGAGAAACAAGCCAAAGGAATGAACAATTTATTCAAAGAAATAATATCAGAAAATTTCCCAAATCTGAAGAATGAAATGGAAAATCAAGTTCAAGAGGCTTATAGGACTCCAAATACACAAAATTACAACAGACCCACACCAAGGCACATTATAATGAAAATACCTAACATACAAAATAAAGACAGAATTTTAAAAGCTGTGCGAGAAAAGAACCAAATTACATTCAGGGGGAAACCAATACGGATATCAGAAGAATTTTCACTCCAGACCCTAAAAGCTAGAAGGGCCTGGAACAACATTTTTCAAGCCCTGAAAGAAAATGGATACCAACCAAGAATCTTATACCCAGCAAAACTTACCTTCAAATTTGACGATGAAATAAAATCCTTCCATGATAAACAAAAGCTAAAAGAATTTACAAAAAGAACGCCAGCATTACAGAACATTCTCAGCAAAATAGTGCATGAGGAAGAGGTGAAAAACAAAGAAGCAAATCTGCAAAGGGAGCAATTATATTAAAGGAATTGTCAAATAAAGGAGGAAAGAAGTTGTGTCAAAAAAATAAATAAATAAAATTTAAAAAATGAACCAAATGACAGGGAAACCAAATCTTATCTAAATAATAACCCTGAATGTTAATGGCCTGAATTCATCAATCAAAAGACATAGACTGGCAGATTGTATTAAAATGAAAGATCCAACAATATGTTGCCTGCAAGAGACTCACCTCATAGAAAAAGATACCCATAGACTAAAGATGAAAGGATGGGGAAAAACATACCATGTACATGGACTCAACAAAAAAGCTGGAGTATCCATCCTCATTTCCGATAATGTGGACTTCAAGCCAAAGTTAGTCAGAAGGAATAGAGAAGGTCATTTCATAATGCTTAAGGGAAGCATAAATCAGCAAGATATAACAATCATAAACATCTATGCCCCAAACAGTGGCTCATCCATGTATGTCAAACAAATCCTTCTCAATTTCAGAAACAAAATAGACCATAACACAATAATACTAGGTGATTTTATCATGCCTCTCTCACCACTGGACAGATCTTCCAGACAAAAATTGAACAAAGAAACCATAGATCTCAATAACACAATCAATAATTTAGACTTAACGTACATTTATAGAATATACCACCCAACCAAGAGCGAATACACTTTCTTCTCAGCAGCACATGGATCCTTCTCTAAAATAGACCGTATATTATGCCACAAAGCTAATGTTAGCAAATACAAGAAGATAGAGACACTAACATGTATTCTATCAGATCATAATAGATTGAAGTTAGAAATAAATGAAAGAGTAAAGCACAGAAACTATTCCAACATCTGGAGATTAAACAATATGCTATTATATGATGAATGGATAATAGAAGATATTAGGAAGGAAATTAAGAGATTCTTAGAGTAAATGAGAACCAAGAAACATCATATCAAAATTTCTTGGGCACTATGAAAGCAGTACTTAGAGGGAAATTTATTTCATGGAGCGCATTTAATAAAAGAAGTAAAACTCAACAAATAAACGACCTAACACTACAGCTCAAAGCCCTAGAAAAAGAAGAACAGAACAGCACCAAAAGTAGAAGAAGACAGGAAATAGTTAAACTCAGAGCTGAAATCAATGAAACTGAAACCAAAGAAACAAAACAAATAATTGACAAAATGAATAGTTGGTTCTTTGAAAAAATAAACAAAATTGATAAACCTTTAGCCACACTAACAAAGAGAAGACGAGAGAAAACCCAAATCACTAAAATTCGGAATGAACAAGGAAATATCACAACAGACAGGATTGAAATACAAAGCATAATTAGAAGCTATTTTGAAAAATCTATACTCCAACAAAATACAAAATTTCAAAGACATCAACAGGTTTCTAGAGACATATGAATTGCCTAAACTGAACGAGGAGGACATAAACAATTTAAATAGACCAATTTCAAGTAATGAAATAGAAGAAGTCATCAAAAGCCTACCAACAAAGTAAAGTCCGGAACCAGATGGGTTCTCAGCCGAGTTCTACAAAACCTTTAAAGAAGAGCTCATTTCAATACTTCTCAAAGTATTCCATAAAATAGAAGAGGAGGGAACCCTCCCAAACTCATTCTATGAAGCCAATATCACACTGATACCTAAACCAGACAGAGACTCATCAAGGAAAGAAAATTTCAGACCAATATCCTTAATGAACATTGACGCAAATATTCTCAACAAAATTTTAGCAAATCACACACAAAAACATATTAAAATGACAGTGCATCATGATGAAGTGGGTTTCATCCCAGGGATGTAAGGTTGGTTCAACATCAGGAAATCAATAAACGTAATTCACCACATTAATAGACTTAAAGTCAAGAATCACATGATTATTTCAATAGATGCAGAAAAAGCATTTGATAAAATACAGCACCACTTCATGCTCAAAACACTAGAAAAAATAGGGATAGTGGGAATATTCCTTAACATTGTAAAGGCCATTTATGCTAAGCCCATGGCTAATATCATTCTAAATGGTGAAAAACTGAAAGCATTCCCCCTAAAAACTGGAACAAGGCAGGGATGCCCTCTTTCACCACTTCTATTGAACATCATTCTGGAGACTCTGGCCAGAGCAATCAGACAAACCAATGAAATTAAAGGGATACGAATTGGAAAAGAAGAACTCAAACTATCCCTGTTCTCTGATGACATTATTATATATTTAGAGGAACCTGGAAATTCCACCAGAAAACTCTTAGAACTCATAAGTGAATTCAGTAAAGTAGCAGGTTACAAGATCAATGCCCATAAATCCAACGCATTTTTATACATAAGTGATGAATCTTCAGAAAGAGAAATTAGGAAAACTAACCCATTCACAATAGCCTCGAAAAAAATAAAATACTTGGGAATCAATCTCACAAAAGAGGTGAAAGATCTCTACAATGAGAACTATACAACACTAAAGAAAGAAATTAAAAACACCTTAGAAGATGGAAAGATCTTCCATGTTCTTGGATAGGAAGAATTAATATTGTCAAAATGGCCATACTACCTAAAGTGCTATACAAATTCAATGCAATTCCAATTAAAATCCCAATGATGTAATCCTTACAGAAATAGAGCAAGCAATTATGAAATTCATCTGGAAGAATAAGAAACCCAGAATAGCTAAAGCAATCCTTAGCAGGAAGAGTGAAACAGGGGGTATTGCAATACCAGATCTTCAACTCTACTACAAAGCAATAGTAACAAAAATGGCATGGTTTTGGTACCAAAATAGAAACGTAGATCAATGGTACAGAATAGAGGACACGGACACAAACCCAAATAAATACAATTTTCTCATACTAGACAAAGGTGCCAAAAATATGCAATGGAGAAAAGATAGCCTCTTCAACAAATGGTGCTGGGAGAATTGGAAATCCATATGCAACAGAATGAAACTAAACCCATATCTGTCACCATGCATGAAACTGAACTCAAAATGGATTAAGGACCTCGGAATCAGACCAGAGACCCTGCAGATTATAGAAGAAAAAGTAGGTCTAGTTCTTCAGCATGTCGGCTTAGGACCAGACTTCGTTTAACAGGACACCCATAGGACAAGAAATAAAAGCAAGAATCAATAAGTGGGATAGATTCAAACCAAAAAGCTTTCTCTCAGCAAAGGAAACTATCAGCAATGCGAAGAAAGAGCCTACAGAGTGGGAGAATATCTTTGCCAATCATACTTCAGATAGAACACTAATCTCCAGAATCTATAAGGAACTCAAAAAACTCTACTCCAAGAATTCAAATAATCCAGTCAACAAATGGGCTAAGGAAAGGAATAGACACTTCACAGAAGAAGATCTACAAGCTATCAACAAACATATGGAAAATTGTTCAACATCTCTAGTAATAAGAGAAATGCAAATCAAAACCACCCTAAGATTCCATCTGACCCCAATTAGAATGGCGATTATCAAGAATACGAGCAACAACAGGTGTTGGCGAGGATGTGGGGAGAAAGGTACACTCATACATTGCTGGTGGGGCTGCAAATTAGTGCAACCACTCTGGAAAGCAGTGTGGAGATTCCTTAGAAAATGCGGAATGGACCCTCCATTTGACCCAGCTATCCAACTCCTTGGCCTATACCCAAAGGACTTAAAATCAGCATACTACAGAGATACAGCCACATCAATATTTTTAGCTGCTCAATTCACAATAGCCAGACTGTGGAACCAACCTAGATGCCCTTCAATTGATGAGTGGATAAAGAAGCTGTGGTATATATATACCATGGAATATTACTCAGCCATAAAGAATGATAAAATTATGGCATTTGCAGGCAAATGGATGAAATTGGAGAATATCATGCTAAGTAAGATAAGCCCATCTCAAAAAGCCAAAGGACGAATGATATCGCTAATAATTGGAGGATGACACAAAATGGGGGCGAGGGAAGGGTTAATGTTAGGGTTAGAGTTAGGGTTAGGGAAGGGGGCAAGTATGGAGGAAGGAAGTACTGTATAGAGGGTAAAGAGGGGTGGGAGGGGTGGGGGGAAGGGAAAAAATAACAGAATGAATCAATCAACATTACTCTATGTAAATTTATGATTACACAAATGGTATGCCTTTACGCCATGTACAAACAGAGAAACAACATGTATCCCATTTGTTTACAATAAAAAAAAAAAAATCACTGAGGAAACCTGTCACTCCAAAAGATGCCACTGTCTGGGGAACGCCTCTACACAAAAGAGTTAACAAGTTGGCTACTATCAAGTGCCAAAGAATAAAGTCTGTGTGTCTTACCCTTCACCCAGTGAAGTAAAGGATCAGGTAATGGAGGAGAAGAGAGGATTTCCCAGAGCTCCAACCACAGTCTGTGACAGGAAGATGATTTCTACAGCCACCTCACTGGCTGCCATCCTGCCAGTTCCTGGCTGTCCCAGCCAGAGGATCCTGTAGGGGAACAGGAGGCCTGGGCTGCATGTGACCTGTCAACCCAAACATAGCATTCCCTACTCTCCAGAGTTCCCACTTTGAAAACTTACTTAGGGTTTTATTTTCACTAACAGATTTTAATAAGGTTTGTATGAATAGTTAAGACATGAAGTGTGTCTAAATCTTTGCTGTGAGGGCAGCACAAGTTGATTCTTGAATCTTCATGACTTCAGGCAGGTGCTGAGATGTCTTTGCATGGTGACCAGGAGAACTTGTGCACACAGAGCTTAAGTCTCTGTTCAGATTCATACCTTCTTATGT